>NC_056686.1:18242500-18542500 GCF_018350215.1 Panthera leo
AATAGTCTTGTTGAAAAGCAGGAGGCTGATGATTTATATAGGATTGGTGTTTATCAGAGGTGCAAAGTCTTCCTCAATTTGTTTAGTGATCTCAGATGTTCAGCTATGTTTCTTTGAAAACTTGATCTTTGCAGATTGAACAAGAAAAGTTGGCATCTATGAAAAAGCAAGATGAAGACAAGGATAAGAGGGATAAGGAAGAAAAAGAAAGCAGCAGAGAAAAAAGGGAGAGGTCTCGGAGCCCAAGAAGGTATAATACAATGAATGCATATGTTTTACAAATACTTCAGATAGTATTCTGTGTGTAGAAAGTTACACAGTTAAAAAGGAAGCTACTAGCACTCTTCAGAATTTCTTCCATCATGTAGTTTTCATGATGAACTAAGGCTGGTCTCTGGCCCAAAATATTAAAGTTTTGTTTGAGGCAGATCATTGGACTATAATAATTGTCTCTTAAATCTTGGTGAATTGTACAACTCTCAATTTCTAAATCAGAATCTAGACTTGCTTTCCATATTGCTTTTCTTTAAATATAGCATTTAATTATTTTAATCTTCTCCAGTTCTTTTTCTTTCCTTTTAATTAGAAATCCTGTACCCATTAGCCATTCATGTTATACTTCTCTAATGCCCTGTTCTGCTTTTCTTAGATGGTTGTATTGAACCCAAAACAGATCATTTATTTGTTTTCTTCTTCCTTCCAATGAGACTATGGTTAGGTTTCCATTTTTAAACCCATGACTCAGCTTCTACTGTATTTGTGGTGAAAGGTGAGAATTCTACTAGGGTTTTCATTTTTAGAGTTCTGCTAATTTTTTCACAAATCTTCTGGAATTAAAGGGCAGAGGTAATTTCTTTATCCATTTTAATTTGTGTATTTGGTATTAAAACCTCCTTACTAGGGAAGCAGTATTATTTCTGGTGCTAAGCGCATCACAGTGGTAACTAGGCTATTGATGAACCAGGTCTGCTGTTTTACTTTTACGTTAGGGAAACTATTATTGAAAAGGAAAGGGGACTTCTCCTTTTCCTAAAAGGCTATGCAAATATGACATGTTTCTTTTTTCTTCCAAAGAGCACTTTAATTGCACTAGTCATTTTTCTGGAATACCTAGATTACCTGACAAACTCTGGTGGCATCTGTCTGCACCCCAACTCTTGTTTTGTTGGGTTTTTTTGGATTTGTTATTAGGGAATATCTCTTTACTTTTAAGCATTCTCTTCCTCTGAAAAGTTGGTCTTTGGTCTCTTCATCTCTGGGAATGATTAAGAATCTAAATCTAGGGGCGCCGGGGTGGCTCAGTCGGTTAAGCGTCCAACTTCAGCTCAGGTCACGATCTCACGGTCCGTGAGTTCGAGCCCCGCGTCGGGCTCTGTGCTGATGCTGGCTCAGAGCCTGGAGCCTGCTTCCGATTCTGTGTCTCCCTCTCTCTCTGCCCCTCCCCCATTCGTGCTCTGTCTCTCTCTCTCTCTCAAAAATAAATAAAAAAACATTAAAAAAAAAAAAAAGAATCTAAATCTAGAGTTCCAGGTCAATGCTTTCCTCTTGTAACTGGTATACCAGACAGTGTTGTTACCTTTTGTTTGCTTACCTTTCTGGTTTTCTTTTGGCCCTTCCCATATTAAGTAAATATGACAGGATATCTTATTTTCATAAGGAATCTCTCACCTGTAAAGACCAGTGGTATAATTAAAAAGATTAATTTCTCACTTTGCCCTTGACCCTCTCCCCCAACCAACATTATTCAAAAACCTGAAAAAAATTGCTTTTATCCTAGACACAAACCTGAAAAAAATTGCTTTTATCCTAGACGCAAATCCAGATCTCCTTCCCCTAGAAGACGATCTTCCCCTGTCAGGAGAGAGAGAAAGCGCAGTCATTCTCGGTCTCCCCGCCACAGAACCAAGAGCCGGAGTCCTTCCCCTGCTCCAGAAAAGAAGGAAAAAACTCCAGAGCTCCCAGAACCATCAGTGAAAGTAAAAGAACCTTCAGTACAAGAGGCCACTTCTACTAGGCAAGTAGATAAAAATTTATTTATAAATAAGACAATTTTAGGCTGTTGCTAACTGCCAGTATAATTCTGAGTTAACAAACATAAAATTACTTGGTTATTTCCCTTTTGTATTTTTTAAATCATAAGATCAGCTTGTTGACAGATTCAGATTCTGTAGGAGAGTGTAAATAAAATGCCCCAAGGGCACCTGGGTGGCTCAGTTGGCTAAGCGTCTGACTTCAGCTCAGGTCATGATCTCACAGTTTGAGGGTTTGTGAGTTCGGGCCCCGTTTGGGGCTCTGTGCTGTCATCGCCGAGCCTGCTTTTCTTCCTGTGTCTGCCCCTCCCCAGTTCATGCTCTCAGCTCTCAGCTCTCTGTCTCGAAGATAAAAACACCAAAAAAATGTTAAAAAGTGAAATGCCCCAAAGGTGACCACTGCTATTGGTTGGTTGTATTGTTTCAGATATCTTATATCCCGTAACTTGCTTTTTTCACCAGTATTGTGGACAACTTTGTACTCTTAAGAATGTATGTGGTTAGAATTGTTAGTTGCATTTTGGCTTTCACTGATGTGTATATATCTTTTGGAGCTAGGGAGAAGTCCTCATGGATTTTGGCACCATCTTAAGAAGAGAAATAACCATATTGCATCAACATTTTGTTTCTACAGTGACATCCTGAAAGTTCCCAAACCTGAACCTGTACCAGAGCCTAAAGAACCTTCTCCGGAGAAAAATTCCAAAAAAGAAAAGGAGAAGGAGAAGACCCGACCAAGATCTCGGTCACGTTCCAAATCAAGATCCCGGACACGGTCTCGCTCTCCTTCTCATACTCGACCTAGACGGCGTCATAGATCCCGATCAAGGTGAGTTAGGGCTGTAGGAGTGACATAGATCTTAGGTTTTATGTGCTCCTCTGCTGAGTAGAATTAGGTAGATAATTTCAGAGCAGTAGAAAGCATTTAATTAGTACAAATGTTATTCTTTGGACCTACAGAGAGAATTTGAGGTCACTTTTGTGTGCTGTAGAAATTTGTGTGCACACTCTGTGCCATAAAAATCTCTACATAAATGGAAAATCGAATCCTTTGAAGTCGGTTTTTTAAAATGTAGGTGTTCAGAAAGCTGTCTCAGGGACTTCGTTCCTTGTTCTTGTTTATTCAGGCCCTAATTCTGTTTGTTATGGCAGATCATACTCCCCGAGAAGGCGGCCAAGCCCGAGAAGGCGGCCATCTCCTCGAAGAAGAACTCCACCAAGACGAATGCCACCTCCACCCAGGCATAGAAGAAGTAGATCTCCAGTGAGACGGTGAGGGTTTTCTTTTTTCTTATACTTTTTCCTTTATTTTCTTTTCCTCCTCCTCCTCCTCCTCCTCTTTTTTTTTTTTTTTTTTTTTTATTTGGAAGTGTCAGTATATGAAAATGTAGCACGTGTTAGTTTTAGGCTCATGTTTGTATTTGTGTTCCCCTGAAGAAAGCTCAGGAGTGTTATGAGGTGATGCCTAAAGAGCCTCTCATTTGAGGTTTAATTATGTCACAAAAACCACGCTAGTGCAGTGTTGGGGTGGGAAACAAGAAATTCACATTTTACTGATAGTTGACGTTAACTTTTACCCTTTGAGACCCCACCCAGATCTCCTAGCAATGAGGGAATCTGCAGCCCTCCCACTTTCTTTGGATTTAAATTATCACTGGCTTCTAAAAAGCAGGTAACTACAGAGCCAGTAAGCTACTTTCACCAATATTAGAATAACCTATTTGCATTACATTTTTGTTTGAAGTGTTTTTTTCCCATTACAGAAATGAGTGCTTATAAAATTTCAAACAAATAAGTTGAAAATTACCCATAATCCTATTCCATGGATATAGCCATTTTTAGCAGTTTGGCATCTAGTCATTTTTGAAGAGATCAGTCAGAAAACTAACCCTGTCAGTACCAATGTTCTTTTTTAAAGAGTCATTTTAAAATTGGCATAAGGCAGAACATTTGGGTCTATCCCTTTTAACAAAAAGATTGTTGCTAAATCTGCCCAAAGTAGAGGTTTGGTGCACCGATAGAGTTTTCTGCCTTCTTGACCTCCTTGGAAAGAGCTATGATGATTGCGTTTCAGATTATAGTTAGCACAGAAGTTTTTTGTGTTTGAGTCTTTAAGTTATTTGCGGGAAAATGAATCCACTTGGAGAAGAAGGGGAAATAATAAGGTCCACAGTTGTTTGTTTCTGTAGTCGGGTTTTTCAGAGTCCCATATTGTTTTAAAAGAAAAGATTTGGGGGGAGGAGGTGGTTGTTGTGAACTCTTTATGACTACTGCTAAAAATGATAGACTTGATGTTACTGCTGATAAATGAGACTGATGATGTAAATGGTCAGTTGATTAGGCATCCCACTTTTCTAAAATTGGTTATATTCTTTTCTAGGAGAAAATTAATGCCGGTGCTCTCTAGTACGAGATTAGCGGAAACAGCTATTTCTTATATTGGAGTTTTGCAAACAGCGTGTTTTAATTGTGCTTACTGAGCCATTTAGCAGTCAAAATATTTTGCAGATTGTGTAAGATTCCCTTTCAGCCAGCTTTTATCTCACACTTAAGGTAGGGTTTCTTTTTTTCAGGTTCTCAGGAATTCTTCTGCCAAAGGTGAATTCTGCAGGTACACATAATTGCAACAGAACTTACCACAGTTTTTGCCGCAGAATTCGAGAGGCCCCTGCTTCTAAGTTTATGTAGCTAAATGAATTCCTAACTGCTGCACATCTTTTTTAAAAAACGCAGCCTAAAGGTTGTTTGACTTTGTGCTCTTAAACGGAAAATACTTCGCCACCCAAATTTTGTATGCAAACTCCAAACAATGGTATCACTCCTAAGGAAGAAAGAGACTGGCTAGTTACTGTATTATAGCTTTCAACATGACATATTTTATAACTGGACAGACAACTCAAACAGAAGCATTCATCAGAATAAGTTATTCATATTTAGTCTCAGAACTAGCTGTTTCCTGTCCTAGGTCATGGTTTTGTTTCCCATGTTTTTTTTTTTAAACTTAATTATGTGCTTAGCTACATAAACTCAAAAGTTGGATAAAAATAGCTGTTTTTGTGTAAACTGTACATACCTGTGAGGTCGTTTTTGACAAGTATGCAGTTAACGAACGTGAATCCTTTATTCCACAGAAGAAGGCGTTCATCAGCGTCCTTGTCTGGAAGTAGTTCGTCATCTTCTTCGTCTCGTTCCCGGTCACCGCCAAAGAAGCCTCCTAAGAGGACATCCAGCCCCCCTCGGAAAACTCGTAGGTTATCTCCTTCAGCAAGTCCTCCGAGGCGAAGGCATAGGCCATCACCTCCAGCAACTCCACCGCCAAAAACTCGTCATTCCCCAACACCCCAGCAGTCAAACCGTACAAGAAAAAGTCGGGTTTCTGTCTCTCCAGGGAGAACTTCAGGTAAAGGTAAAAATCAAACACACAAAAACAGTGTATGTTCGTTCTTTCTCTGTTTGGCTACAAAGTGCCTAGTCAGTCGTCGCTCCTGCCCCTTCCCCCTTCACGGTAAGAAGGAGCTGGGTAATATTTGTGGGTGATATTCTTTGTAAATTTGCTTTTCACCTTTTCTTTCCTCTTTGAGTTCTTGGGGTTTGTTGAAGCAGAGTTTACGCGTAAACTTGTTTTTAGCAGTTGCCCTCTGGCATTGAGTAAGTGGAGAAATACATTACCAGCCCCAATATTTGCATGTGATATTCTTTGTAAATTTGCTTTTCACCCTTTCCTCTTTAAGTTCTTGGGGTTTGTTGAAACAGAGTTTATGTGTAAACTTGTTTTTAGCAGTTGCCTTTGGCATTGAGTAGGTGGAGAAATACATTCATTACCAGCTGTGGGCTGAGTTGGGGGAGCTTATCAAAGTCCCTGTTGTCGTGATAAGGGATCATTTTATTACTATGAGACCAGTTAATTTTTTTCCCCTGAAGATTTTTTTGTTTGATATCTTATTTGAGGACTCCATATTCTGTTTGAGTTCTTTCTTGGCCACATTATGCTCGCTAGGGAAGAACATGGTGTCCCCTTAAAAGCCTGTTTGTTTTTTAATTTAGGCTCCAGGCAGGGTTCTTCTGAGTGTTGTCCTTGCTTTATTCTGCAGATTGATTTCTGAGGAATTTATGATCTGTGATCTGGCCAGGCAAGTAGAATGCCGTATTAGTCTGAGTGAAGGTTGTGGTGTACTGGGGTTTGTTCCTTTGGGTTAAATACACATGGAGAAAGGCGGTAGGATCTATTTGAATTGGGCCTCTGGTGCTGAGGGCTGAGATGATAGCCTGAAGGGTGAGTAGTGGGGCAGGGGAAATCCTAAAAGCTGCTGTAGTAATTGATTTTTAAGAAGCAGCCTGTAGGTTAATATATACTGGGCTCGCTCTGATCACATCTAAATTTTCAGGTTAGAACAAAGAAAATGGGGATGGGCAAAATTTTGACTTTGAGATATAGACAAGCTAGCAGAGTGACGGGGACTGGCAGGTAATGCTGTCACCTGTAACAAGTAATGTGTAGATTATTTTCTGAATCTTAATTGGGTAATTAATTATTCTATGGTCAGTTTTGGTGCTTTGGCTCTATAGACCTAGACAGACACCTGGATAAGAACAGAAAAACATTTGAGTCTTCCAGGTTTAGACCTAATTTAAGTATGGGAGGGGGCCTTAGGATCACTTATTTTCATAACCTCATGTCCCGTATTACCTTCAGTTCGTACCTTTTTGACAAGTATGACAAATAGGAAAATTTCAGTGGTTTCTAGCAACTGTGTCCAGTATGTTTAAGTATTTGTACTTCTGCATATTTTTTTGTCTTTCCTTTGGAGCCAGAAAGCTCTCTAGTGAAAAAGTATTATAAAAGTTCCCACCTGTTCCTTTGCAAAAAACATACCAAGGTATGATATAGCCAAAGAGTAATAAAAGTATCTGAATGGGAGGATCGAGTCTTTGTTAAAGTAGATAAGAGTTCACTTTTTGCAGAGGGCGTAGGCACTAACCTCTTGTGTCCTAATACTTTGTCAAGGGAGTGGGCCAGTACTTTAAAAAAAAAAAAAAATTCATGGTAGATATGCACGTTGGAGAGAAATAAAATGAGTCCTGGTGAAGACGAAGAGCTAGTTATGTTCCTATGGATTCTGGGGCAGGTCTTCCATGTGCAAACAAAACACAACCATAGAAAGGCACTGTGGGCAGTAGAGTCAGAGACTGCCTCGTGTCCTTAAGCTGAATTTGGCTCTGACTACTTGGAGGTAACTTTTTATGGTAAAATGATCCCAGTCCCCTGTGATGAAATTTCAGAGGTAGAACAGATTTTTGAGATTGTCATCAAGAAACAGGTTCTCAGGTTAAGTGATTTGGTCAAAGTCAACCAGCCAGGTCTAAAATTTGGGTTCTCAGTTCCCAGTTGAAAAATATATGCTTTGCCCAGCTTTCCTATCTCAAAAAGCTTGTTTTGATGTCTGGAGTGGGGAGATGGAGGGCAAGGTGCAACTTTAACTTTAGATTCTGTACCTGGTAGGATGATTTCAGAAATTCCTTTCTTGCAACACTCCACTGCTTATAAGATCAGTGACACCATTGAAATATAATAGATTTTACTGTAGTAGTTACCAATCGGGACTTTTAATATTGAGCAAATGGAGTGGGAGGGAGGCAGGGAAAGTATTTTGGGGAATTTAAAGGTGAATAATTTGTGGAGTACGTTGTACATTCTCATCCGAAAGGGTCTTCAGGAAGCATTTTGTAATCAGTGGCATGTTAGTTAAACTGGCATTATCTTAGTGTATAAAGCAGTGTGTTGAAATCAGTGAGATATTTAATGAAATCTGTTTACAGAGGCTCTATATCTATTGTGATTTTAGGATGAGATCCATTTAGCCATATAAACTGTATTCTGCAGACAAAATTATTTTACCAGTTCTAGTAACAGTAACTTTACAAGTGATCTTTTGGACAAGTCTGGGAGATTAATAATTAATAGGGCTATTGAAGTAAATTTAAAGTTCTGGTTTTACAGTTGACTTAGAAGATTTCTGACTTTATGCTAGAATGATTTTGCCCCTTGAATACTAAAAATAAAACATTAACATAATAAACTATCAGATCTTCTTTAGATCAGCAAACTGATGAAACATTAACATTGTTAATAATGCAATGATTCAGTCATATTAAGCCAGAGCAGGCATATATAATAGATACTTATTTTAATGGTATGAATATATTGGTAATAGACTTTAAACCATTAGCTAAAGAGATTGGATCAAGATAAAACTCCAAATGTGTATTTCTATGGGGGAAAAATGTGTATGTTCTAGTTCAGTGGTGTTTATTCAGTTGGCATTTGCCAACTATCTTGCAGATATAACCACATTTTTAGTGTATCATAGGGGAAAATGCATTCTGACATTTAGACAGCTTCTAAACACATTTTAGAACCCAGTTCTTTTAGGTAGTAACTTAGACATGGGGGGGGGTGTATAAGTAACTGGATGCCTCTAATAATTTTTCAAGAATTAAAGATTAACTGACACTTTGAAGTGGAGAATACAGACCAGAAAAATAGCCTCAAGTCCTTAAAAGTTTTATTTAAAAGCATGTGTATTTTATGTCTTTGAATTTGTTAAAATACACGTTTTGAGTGCACTTTTGCTGCTGTGGTTTTTAAAGTGTTTTTTAATAGTTTTTTTATGTTTATTTTTGCAAGAGAGCACGCACGCACACATGCACACACGCGCGAGCGGGGGAAGGGCAGAGATAGTGAGAGACACAGAATTTGGAGCAGGCTCCAGGTTCCAAGCTGTCATCACAAAGCCCAACATGGGGCTTGAACTTGTGAACGGCAGGATCGTGACCTGAGCCAAAGTCGGGACACTTAACCAACTGAGCCACCCAGGCACCCCCTTTTTAAATATTTTTTTAAGTTTATTTATTTAGATGGAGAGCGAGTGAGCAGGGAGGGGCAGAGAGAGAAGGAGAGAGAGAATCTCAAGCAGGCTCCACATTGCCAGCACAGAGCCTGACCATGGGTCTCGAACCCTCGAACCATGAGATCATGAACTGAAATCAAGAGTCAGATGCCTTGACTGAGCCACCTAAGCACCCCTTGCTGCTATATTTCATGGTAACTGATTAGATATTAACCATTTACCCAATCCAGTAGTTTGTCCAAAACACTAGTTAGAATAATTAATAAAATGCAGATCATTTTTAAAGTATTGTGGTAAATTCTTCAGTTTCAGTACTTTAGCAAAGATGAGCTTTCTGTTTTAGATCACTAGCTCTCTAAGTTACTGCCCCTTAGACTAAGCCTTTACAGCATTCTGAAGAAGAGTGTTAAATGAAATGTATTTGCATTCTAGGTCAACATCCCATGGTAATTGCTTTAATCAAACAAAACAGATATGAGGGTCCTTAGGGGATCATATCTGTCTTCAAATTTAGTTTTTAGCAGGATGCTCTCAAATGATATTTCAGGTTAATCTGTGGTACGCTTAATGGTTATATTTGTGTATACTTTTGATTTTAGTTGAAGGCGTGGATGGATATTATAAATAGGGCGGAAATTATAAATTGGTGGAAATTAAAGCCTATGCTCTAGAAATAGTCTTGGGTTCAGATCCTAGTTCACTTTAATTTAATTATCTATGTGACTGGTTGAAGTTACTGCTTTTTAAGCGTCACATTTCTCCTCTTGTAAATTGGGCAGGGGGGTGGGGGGAGGTGGTATTACTAGCAACAGCAACAACTACCTAATACAGCAAGCATACAAAAGATTGTTGCATAATAATTTTCCATGCAACTTGGAAAAGAGAGGTTGGGTTACTTATAAGGTGCTCACAGCTCTCTTACTACCTTAGGTATATTTCAGAGCTCCTGCCCCCTCCCCCCTTTTTAAGCTTTGGCAAGAATCCTTCAGCCATAAGTGGTTAATTATTTTTGTTATTGTGAGGGCTTACTTTTTTTATAGGTAGTTTAAATCCCTCATGCTATTATGAAGGTTGTATTTCTACATAGTCTTTAGTCTCTTGGTGGCCAACTCCTACCTCTTCTCCGGAACAAATTTCTTTCTCTGAAGATTTCATCAAATCTTATTTCTTAACCATGTATCATTTTTTACTACTTTTCTGAACCCACCTATAGCAGATGCTTGAAAGCTCTTGTGCTGATGGGGCCTGTGTAGTTGAGCACATGTGATTTAGGTTGTGGGGTGGAACCCAGAGGTTTATTGAGTTGAAGGTTACACAGATCTTCTATGCAGAGCTTTTGTTGCTGCGAAACAGCAACTCCTGATTTCTCTTAACTGGCATTTCTCTTGGGAGAATCTTAAGATTCAAAAATCATTATGGAACCTTTTAAGCTTTTCACCAAACGTCTAAAAATGCTTGCTTCCCTTCAGGTAATGTTGAGATAATGACAGGGTCTCGTGGAATTATGTAATTAGCAATAAATTCTTTATAAGAATAGTCTTTCTGCCATTAAGACAGTGTCTTGTGAGGTAGCTTTGTTTTTTGTTGTTTTGCTATTCCTCATATGTAAGGTGGTTTTTTTTCTCATTGTTTTTAGTGACAAAACACAAAGGTACTGAGAAAAGAGAGTCCCCTTCACCAGCACCTAAGCCTAGAAAAGTAGAGTTATCTGAATCGGGTAAGTTTTCGTGTGTTTTTTTGTTTAAGCCGAATTATATTTTTTGCACATTTGGTCAGCCCCTCTGGTTAAAGATTAATTATAGAATATGACTTAGTGGTTAAGAGCTATGGTTCTGAAGTCAGACCAACCTGGGTTGAATCCCCAGCTTCACTACTTAACTACTTTTTTTTTTTTATTTATTTTTTTTTTTTACATTTATTTTATTTTTTGAGAGATATAGAGAGAAAGAGCACAAGTTGGGGAGGGGCAGAGAGAGGAGACACAGTCCGAAGCAGGCTCCAGGCTCTGAGCTGTCAGCACAGAGCCTGACGTGGGGCTTGAACTCACAAACCGTGAGATCATGACCTGAACCAAAGTCGGAGGCTTAACCCACAGAGCCACCCAGGTGCCCCACTACTTAACTACTTTTTTTGTTTAATTACTTAATTTATTTGAGTCTCATTTCTTAAATCTGAAATGCAGGTAACAGTATCATCCTTTAGGCTTTTGACAATTAACTGAAATAATGCTTATAAAGTTCTTAGTGCTTAACTTGACCTATAGTAAATAAGTTTATTTTTATTATATTTAGTGAACATAGTCTAAAGTCAGCTTTTTATTTATTTTTACTTACTTGTTTGTATTTTTAATGTTTATTTTTGAGAGAGAGAGAGAGAGACAGAGAGTGTGAGTGGGGGAGGGACAGAGACGGGGAGACACAGAATTCGAAGCAGTCTCCAGGCTCTGAGCTGTCAGCACAAAGCCAGACAGGCTCGAACCCACAGGCCATGAGATCATGACCTGAGCCAAAGTTGGATGTTCAACCACCCAGGCACCCCTAAAGTCAGCATTTTAAATTGGGATTTTAAGCTTTTTGTTGTTATTGTTAAAAAATGTGTGTGTGTGTGTGTGTGTGGTTGTATTGCTTGACCCAATAGGATAAAAGTTGAAGAGACCATTTTCCATTTCAAGTATGTTACGTGTTCTGTATGTGTAACTAAAGAAACACTTTTCTAAATGCATCCATCTTTCAGAAGAAGATAAAGGTGGCAAAATGGCTGCAGCAGATTCTGTGCAGCAGAGACGTCAGTACAGACGACAGAACCAGCAGTCTTCATCTGGTATGGACATGGATTCATCTGTTTTCTACCTGTATTTCCTGATGAAAACTACTTAAAATAGAAATATCCATTAGTGTAGTGAGTGTACTTAGGAAAAATATGTGCTTACATGGAGATCTCTTTAAGGGGAGGAAGTATTAGTTTTTGGTTTTTAGTTTTCAGTCTTAAAGTTTAATTTTCTTTTAAGTTGTTATGAACATAGTAGACCTTTATAGTACAAAAGTAAAAACAGAGGTATAAAATTTGGGAAAGTAGATTTTTTTTTAATGTTTTTAAACATTTTTATTTATTTTTGAGAGATAGAGACAGAGCATGAGCAAGGAAGGGGCAGAGAGAGAGGGAGACACAGAATTCAAAGCAGGCTTCAGGCTTTAAGCTGTCAGCACAGAGCACAGTGTGGGGCTCATATCCACAAACTGTAAGATCATGACCTGAGCTGAAGTCAGATGCTTGACCAACTGAGCCACCCAGGTGCCCAGGAAAAGTGGATTTCTTTTCCCAATCTCTAGTGAGTGTTACTCCTTAAAGCTTTTTTTCTTTTTTAATGTTTGTTTATTTTTGAGAGAGAGAGTACGCCTGCATGCGTAAATGGGGCAGAGAGAGGGGCAACAGAAGATCCAAAGTAGGCTCTACGTTGTCAGCACAGAGGGTGAGGCAGGGCTCGAACCCATGAACCTCGAGATCACGACCTGAGCTGAAATTAAGAGTCAGACGCTCAACTGACTGAGCCACCCAGGTTCCCCTCCCTAAAGTCTTTGTTCAGAAATTTTCTGCGCCACGTATGCGGATCTGTGGTTTAAATTGGCAAAAAACGGGCACCTGGGTGGCTCAATCGGTTAAGCGACCCAACTTCAGCTCGGGTCATGATCTCACAGTTTGTGGGTTCGAGCCCCACATCAGCTCTGGGCTGACAGGTCAGAGCCCAGAGCCTGCTTAGGATTCTGCATCTCCCTCTCTCTCTCTGCCCCTCCCCCACTCACACTCTGTCTCTCTTCAAAAATAAATAAACATTTAAAAAAATAGGCAAAAAACAAAACAACAAAAAAATTACGTAAGCTCAAACTTCAGATTATGTTGTCTCCCTTTTTAACTTAATAGAGATATTTTTCCCTGTTCTTAAATCTAATTTTTTAAATCACCAAAACTTTTTTTATTGTAATAACATACTATGATTTATTGAGTCAGTCACCTACTTAGACATTTAGGTTGTTTCTGGGTTTTTCTGTGTGTGTGTATTTTGTAAATAATTGAGTAAATAATATTATTTAATTAATAAAAATTATATTAGCTCAGTGGGTCTTTGTGACCAAGTCTAGATGTGCTATTTTTGCTTTTCAATTATAAGATAGAGACAAAAACACCCCACAGCGGCATTGGGTCTGTTAAAAGCCATAGAGCTTTTGCAGTTCTTTTAACATGAAGTTAATCATAGAAAGGTTTTAAAATGCATGTAGGCCTTGGGTGTTTTTTGGTGCTTGGGACTTTACTTTAAATGTAAGTTTTGATATTTGGGAATAATTGTTATTTTAAGTTCAGGAAACCCTGTGCAAACAGTTGGAAGTTTTTCTCTTTGCAGTCCTGGACGTTTGCTACCAGGCCTGTAAGGAAAGGCTTGTTACATACATTTTTTTTTTTGTTTGTATGATAAGTGCTAGGGATGTGGAAATAAGTTCTTCAGACCCTAAGATGACTTTCAGTAGCTTTAAAAGTGCCTTAAAAAATTTTTTTTTTTTTTTTAAATAAGTGCTCAGGGCACCTGGGTGGCTCAGTTGGTTAAGTATCCGACATCAGCTCAGGTCATGATCTCACAGTTCATGGGTTCGAGCCCCGCGTCAGGTTCTGTGCTGACAACTCAGAGCCTGGAGCCTGTTTCAGATTCTGTGTCTCCCTCTCTCTCTGCCCCTCCCCCACTCACACTATGTCTCTCTCTCTCAAAAATGAATAAACATTAAAAATTAAAAATAAGTGCTTAAAGTAAAAGAATCAAGTAATTGCTTGAAGTGCTTTTTTTAATGTTTGTTAATTTTGAGAGAGCACATGAGTGGGGAAGGGGCAGAGAGAGAGGGAGAGAGAGAATCCCAAGCAGAGAGATCCCCGATGGCAGGACTTGAACCCACAAACCATGAGATCATGACCTGAGCCGAAATCAAGAATCAGATGCTCAACTGACTGAGCCACCCAGGTGCCCCACTTGAAATGCTTTTTTTTTTTTTTTAAATTTTTTTCAACGTTTTTTATTTATTTTTGGGACAGAGAGAGACAGAGCATGAACAGGGGAGGGGCAGAGAGAGAGGGAGACACAGAATTGGAAACAGGCTCCAGGCTCCGAGCCATCAGCCCAGAGCCTGACGCGGGGCTCGAACTCACAGACCGCGAGATCGTGACCTGGCTGAAGTCGGACGCTTAACCGACTGCGCCACCCAGGCGCCCCTGAAATGCTTTTTAAGCTTAGTTATTTGGCAGATCACTAGATTCTTAAGGGACGCTTATGTCTTGTTGGAGTGTGCTATGGGAATGATTTATATAATTGTATAATAATATATGTTTATACTTGGCTTTCAAGTCATTGACCATATATTGATAGTCACCTTTGTTTAGAATTGATAGCTTATATACGTGCTCGCTACATTAGGGACTTAACTTGCTAATTTGGACATTCCTGTCTACTTAGATTCAGAAAATGTGGGCAGACTCTTAAGCATAGGTGTAATGTGATTTTTTCTTTATTGTGTAATTATAGATTCTGGCTCCTCTTCTTCCTCAGAAGATGAGCGACCCAAAAGGTCCCATGTGAAGAATGGTGAGGTAGGCAGGCGGCGGAGACATTCCCCTTCCCGGAGTGCCTCTCCATCACCTCGAAAGCGCCAGAAAGAGACTTCCCCTCGGTAATGTCTTTTCTTCAGTAGTCTTCACTGGTGTTCTGTGTAGTTGTGATGAAACTTTGTAACTTATGGGATGGGCTACAGGTTTATTTTAGAAATTGGTTAATTCCTTCATTTCAAGGGCTCCTAGAAGGAGGTGGTCAGATTTGGGAGGTTTTGGAATTTTTCTTTGCTTTATTTGGTGGTTACTACTAGTAATGAGATGTTAAGTTTTGTACCACCATGTCATATGTCTGCATGACTAGATCAGTTAAATCATAACATTAACTTCTGAATATCTTTGAACATGTAAAAAAAAAAAAAATGAATCTTCATTAGTGATACTTAACTCCATTGAAGTAAATAATTTGGTGAATGGAATTCTTGACCTTTGTTTTTCTCCACTGCTCTCAGGATGCAAATGGGAAAGCGATGGCAATCGCCAATGACTAAAAGGTTGGTTAGACACTACTTTGTAAATTAGGGTTACATGTCAAAGTTTTAGTGACTTAATTTGCTGTTTAGGTAACCTGATGCCATTCCTAGGTATACAGTGGGTATGGTTGTGGAGAAGTTCCTCAGATGTTTAAGTTTATTAAAAGTATATTTCTTTACATGTCAAATGAATGATAGACTTACACACAGTGTTCATTTTAGAGTACCATTTGAGCTTAGATTTTTGTGCAGTTACAGTACTTGGATATTTTCCAAGAGATAGGATAATAATAATAGCTCCTTAGATTTAGTGGGGAGGGACTTTGTGATGACTTTAGGGTAGACAAGAAAAATTTGGGAAAGATTAGAAAGACTAAAGATGAAAGTGAGGCTCTGGCTCTGTTGAGTGTTTCCCACAGTAGGAAAGTAGGTTGCATATTTTTATTGAACCTTTTTGATCAGGTATCTGTGGGATTGTAAAACGTAACCTTTTAGAGCTTAATAAATAGAAATAGAAATCTCTAATTGTAGCTTATCCCATTAAGTGAGAAAAAGAAAACAGGCCTAGAAGTGGTAAAATGAGTTTGTTAGGGTAGTAAGTAAAGTGACAAAGCCAGATCTTCGACCTGTGCTATTGGCATTATACCATTATACTGTCTTCACTGGTCTTCTGCTTGGGGGGAAGGGGGGGGTCTTAGCTGCCGCTGAATTTCTGAGTATCTTTCCTGAAATGATCACATTGTCCTCTTTATGGCTCACTTTTTGAAACTGTTTTGTTTTAGGTAGTCTCAATTAGTAAGAGTTCTCTTGGAAAGATTCTTTGGAACTAGTCAGCAATGTTTGCGATGGAACAAACTAGTGTATTTGTGCTGCAGAATATTTGACAATAAAAAATAAAAAACCTTTAAGAAAAAGATAAACTTAGATGCTAAGGTATTCTGTTTCCAGCCATAATTACCTCTGACTTCTGTAAAAAGTCTAGTACAGCAGCTAAAAAGTTGCTTTACAAAGTCAGGTTAGTGGTAAGATTTCTTTTTTCCACCTGTTCGGGAACTACTTTCTATATTGGAAAGCAATTTCTCCGCAACACTGATGTTCATTATCCTGCTCCAGGGTGTTTTGGTTTTCCTCTTTAAAAAGGCCTCGAGTTTTAGTGATGTTAGAAATTGGCTATCAGGTGTCCAGGATTTAAAGACGGAGGAAGAATTCTTTGGAATCATGCTTCAGTATTTATTCTGTTTATTTTTAAGATTTTATTTTTTTAAGTAATCTCTACACTCAACACGGGGCTTGATCACAACCCCTTGATCAAGAGTCACACGCTCCACTGACTGAGCCAGCCAGGCATCTCAGTAGTTACTGTATTTTTAAGAGGGGACATACAGCCTGGTTTTTTTTTTTTATTATTTCCTATGTTAAGTTTAAATTTTGACAAAGTAACATTTTCCATGTTTGAAACACTTGTCTCTGGGATCGAACACTCCTCAACTTAAAGGATAACGAGGTACATTGATCCTAGTATTAAAAGGTTGGCATCACATCTCTATTTCTTGTCTTCATTACCAGCATGGCTAGTGAAGTGAGGTTGTTCTGAGAGCAGGCTGGCCCCTTCTGATAAAACCTGTCTTCCTGCATACTTGAGGGTTAGTGACATCACATACTGAGACTTACTGAAACCGGTTCTCACGCAATTTGAGGGCACACTTTCCTACTCAATTTCTGCATGCAGTTGAAAGCTTAGCTTGGCGTCATTCAGAGTAACACTAGAAAATGCTTAGCTTTCTGTTGTTAGATTAAGTGGATGAAATCTATTAAGGATTCAGAATTTCGAATAATACAGTGAACAAGCTTGACCAAATCTTGGAAATATATTAAACCTGGCATTTATGTCATTTTCTTTCTTTTTTTTTTTTTTTTTTTTTTAGCATATACGGAAAAATTGAAATAGATTGATCTCAAAGAAATCAGCTTTTTGTTTTAACTCTTAAAATGTGTGCCTTACCAGCTCAGGTAGAACTCTGTAGCCTTCGGATCATAGAGCCGTGTGGTGTCAAGACTCCAGTCTTAAGCGATTATTAGATTTTTCTGGCATTCCTTAAGTTATGCTAGTTTGGTTATGGTGTTATTTATTCTTTTTGGGTATTTTCCTACATAGAAACAGGACATTGAAGGTCCTCACTGGAAGGGACCTTTTGGTTCCTCTGAGCCTTTCATTTTACAAGTGAACATGAGGCACAAAATAAGTATCTCAGGCCATTCGTGTATCATAATAGATTCTAATCTGAGTCCCAATTTTTTTTTTTTTTTTTTTTAAACATTTTTTTTTAATGTTTATTCATTTTTGTGACAGAGAGAGACAGAGCATGAGTGGGGGAGGAGCAGAGAGAGAGGGAGACACAGAATCTGAAATGGGCTCCAGGCTCTGAGCTGTCAGCACAGAGCCCGACGCGGGGCTCGAACTCACGGACCGTGAGATCATGACCTGAGCCGAAGTCGGACGCTTAACCGACTGAGCCACCCAGGTGCCCCTGAGTCCCAATTTTTTAATGAGAGTTTCTGGTTAGATTTAAAGAGAAGTCACATAATCAACAGTAATAGCCTCTTAGGTTATTATATTTACTGATAACACTGGGAGTTCTTTATATCACTTCATTTTCTAAGTTTGCACCTGTAAACTTTTCTTTCTTCTTTTTAAGTTAAAACCCAAATGTCTTCTCCTATTTGAAATCTTGCTTACCTGTTGAATCAGTACTGTGGTCATCTTGTCTCCCCGGGTCCTGTAATTCTCAGGTTAACCCCGCTAGTAAAGTGGTTTCTCCTTTACTGTATTTTCGTATAATTAGTAGTTCATTTCATTTCATTCATCCAAAGCTTTTCTGTCTAGATAGATTGCCTTTTGTAGTTTATTATTATAAATCTGTTCCAAGTGAAGTCTTAGTCCCCACGAGGCATAAACAAATTGAAATTGAAAATTAAATTGTGAAAATAAAATTTAAATGAATTTCAGAATTTTTTCTGTTCTGTTAGTAACAGAGCACTCTTTAGTTTTAAAGGGAGATCAAGACTAGTAAACTGTAGAAAATATTTCCAGATTCACAGGAAACCTCAGTCCTATGCTGGGCAAGAAGTTGAAAACTACATTATGTGATTATGGCAAACTGGCTTGGTGTATATTTTAATATAAATCTGGGGAGATTGCTATGAGTTAGTCCAGTTGATACAATTTTATTTTTCATGTGTGCATTTGTGTTTGTTAAGTGTGTAACAGCTCAGAATTAAGGTTCCTAAGATTGTGTTTCAACCACACTGCTCCCAGTGATAGCTTTAGTGCTCAATTTTTAATCCTTTGTTTTTGAGATAGTGTTTTTAGTTAATAGTAAGCCAACTCTTGAATAGTGGAAATACATTTTTAAAAATCGAGAACTTGGAACAGTGACATATAGATCTGGGGCCATAAGTCCCCAAATTTAAAATTTCTGAGTTAGAACATTGAACTTTTCTGGGTTTTAAAGCAGTTGTTCTGTTTCTGATAAGGAAACAATCACCTAGAGAGCCTTTTTAGCACATACTGGCTAGACCATACGTAGTCTGGGCCTGGTGAGCACAGACTCAGATTAGTCTCCTAGGTAACTGAGGTGCATTCCAATGCTTTCAGCCAGTGTTTTCGAACTTTTTTTTTACCCTGTGTCATGTTGAGAATTTCTATATCATGACCCAGACTCTGCATATGTATATACTGAAACAAAAATTTTACAAAACAAAATTTACCGTTAACAAGTAAAATGATGATTTTCTAAAATGCTGGTTCTCAGACAGAGCCTTGTTAATGATCCTGTTTAGTATGAAAAACATTGCTCTGAGGGATAGAGGAACAGTTGACTGCACTTTTGGTTAACAATGATTAAAACTATATCATCTGGATCACTTAATTGTAAATGCTGACTCCAAATAACTTGTAATTTTTTTTTTTTTTTTTTTTTTTAGTGGTAGACGGAGGAGGACCCCCTCCCCGCCACCCACCAGAAGGCGCCGTTCTCCTTCTCCTGCCCCTCCTCCTCGAAGGCGCAGGTCTCCCACACCACCACCTCGACGAAGGTATTTTATCGGATTTGCTAGTTGTAGCTGATTGGAACAACTTAACCTTTTTTTTTTTTTTTTTTTTAATGTTTATTTTTGAGAAAGAGAGACAGACTACAAGCAGGGGAGGGGCAGAGAGAGGGAGACACAGAATCGGAAGCAGGCTCCAGGCTCCGAGCTGTCAGCACAGAGCCTGACGCAGGGCTCAAATGAGCTATGACATCATGACCTGAGCTAAAGTCAGATGCTTACCTGACTGAGCCACCCAGGCGCCCCTAAAATGGTTCTATTTTAAGGTGTGTGAATCACATGTCAACAAAGATGTTAAATTAAAAGGTGAAGTCACTCTATTTAGTGATTATAAAGGGAAAAATACTAAGTTTACAGTTTGGAATTCTGTCAGATACCTCCTTAAGTAAGGATTCAAAGTTAGCGGTAACACATAGTGGTATTATATAATTCCCAGATACCTCTGTAGCAGCCTTACCAATTCTACAGAACCTCAGTCAAATTTATTAGGGTATATCAGACAAACCCAATTGAAGGATATTCTACAAGGTAACTGACTAGTACTCTTTAAAAACACCAGTCACGTAAGACAGGAATAGTTATGTATTGGCAGAAACTAAGGACGCATGATAACTAAATATAATGTAGAATTCTGATTTTTAGAACCTGGAACAGAAAAGAGGCATTAGTGGGAAACTGTGGAGTTGTATTTTAGTTAATACCAAGTCAGTGCTAGGATTAATTTCATAATTTGGATAATTTTTTTGTGGTTACGTGAGCGGTTAAGTGGCAACTCTCCATTATTTTTGTAACTCTTCCGTAAATCGAAATGATTTCAAAATAAAGGGGGGAAAAGATTTGTAATGCTGTTACTCAAATACGTTACCAAGCAATATGAGTGCCCGTTATATGCCAGGTAAAGTGCTGTAGGTGTTTTATATACTTCATCTCTAGTCCTTGAGGTGAACTTGCTTGCTAGGTGGTATTGTTCCCATTTTTCAGGTGAGGAAATGGAGGTGCCCATTACCATGTTGAACGAAAAGTGGTCTGTTGTAAAGCTGAAGATATTTTTAGCTCAAGGTCTGAACATTTCAGGAGCAAATTAGGCAGTTGGAACTGAATGTTCTATTCAGGTCTAATTTTTAAAGCGGCGTGTGAGGACTATGTAGGAAATAAGCATTAAGAGGAAGTCCAGCTTGGACTTCCTCAGCGATGCATTGTTCTAGTAGGTAGACTTACAGTGAAAAGTAGTTTTTGAGACATAAAATGCAAGTCTGTCCTTGGCAGGGTGGGGTGGGTGTAGAGATATCTTTTAAAACTTGTGCAAGTGAACTCTTGTTATTAATACTAAGTCTAAATGCCAGCTCAAGAGAGCACCACATAGAAGAGCTCTTTAAAGTACAGATTTCCTGGGGCTCCTAGGTGGCTCAGTTGGTTGGGCGGCTGACTTTGGCTCAGGTCATGTTCTCACAGCTCATGAGTTCAAGCCCCGCGTTGGGCTCTGTGCTGACAGCTCAGAGCCTGGAGCCTGCTTTGGATTGTGTGTCTCTGCCCTCTGCCCCTCCCCCGCGTGCGTGCGCTCTCTCTCTCTCTCTTAAAAATAAGTAAACACTAAAAAATGAAATAAAATAAATAAAGTACAGATATCCTAAGTTGCCCATAGTAGAGTCCTGCTAATGTAGTTGGCTAGCTATTGCATGATGATAAGGATGTTCAGTTTATGCAAGATTCTCTTCTCAAAAAAACATTCAGATTCCATATGGATTACGTTAAATGACATAATAAACTTTAATTCCAAAAACTTCAGATTTCTCCATTAAGCAGAATGTCCTCTTTTATAGTCATCTAGGATAAACCCACTAAGTGATTTCTTTTCCTTTAAATGAGGATAAAGGCATAGTGTTTCCAATTAAATATTTTTTAAATTAATTAATTTTTAATTCCAATTTTTAATTGGAAACACTTTCTGCCTGGCGCTAACTACAGTGGCGCCATAACTGCTGGTTAGTTTTCTGTGCATTCTGTTGCCTTATTCTGCTGGACCTTCCGACTTAATGGTGTGTTTTTCCTAGGACTCCTTCTCCTCCCCCCCGGCGCCGCTCACCTTCCCCAAGAAGATACTCTCCTCCAATACAGAGGAGATACTCTCCTTCTCCGCCTCCAAAGAGAAGAACGGCTTCTCCACCTCCCCCTCCTAAACGTAGGGCATCGCCATCTCCACCACCAAAGCGCCGGGTCTCCCATTCTCCACCTCCCAAACAAAGAAGCTCCCCGGTCACCAAGAGACGTTCGCCTTCGTTATCATCAAAGCATAGGAAAGGGTCTTCCCCGAGCCGATCTACCCGGGAGCCCCGGTCGCCACAACCAAACAAACGGCATTCGCCCTCACCACGGCCTCGAGCTCCTCAGACCTCCTCGAGTCCTCCACCTGTTCGAAGAGGAGCATCATCGTCACCCCAAAGAAGGCAGTCCCCATCTCCAAGTACTAGGCCCATTAGGAGAGTCTCCAGGACTCCGGAACCCAAAAAGACAAAGAAGTAAAAATATTTTATGCTTTTTTGGTTGGGAACACTGATTTGCATAGCCTTTTATGTTTGGAAGCCTTTTTTCCCTTTACTGAGAAATTACAGAAAATAAGCTGGTGGGAATACAGGCTTGTGAGGCAGGTTAAAGGTACTATTTGCAGATTCATTTTCTGTTTTCAGGATAGTTCCTTTTGGCACACACTAAATGCCATAGGATTTTACTTGGTTCTTAGGGGTTGTCTGGTTTATTGAGGGATGTGTGTTTCCAAAACTGAACTCTGAAGGAATGCATAGAACATTTCTTACACGTCTGTGTATGACTGATAAAAGCAGTCTTGATTACAAGGAATTGGGCATTCTTAATTTCATATAGGAAGTATTAACAATGGATAGAGGATTATGGGACTTAAACTACTCTCCAGGAGACTTAGATGATATGTGTTAGTAGAATCAGCTAGCAAACTAAGTACTCTAAAATATTTAAAAGTGTGTGACTTGGTTATATAATGGAAGTGGGTTATTTTCTCTTGGGAAAGACCTTTGTTCTTGGATATTAAATGTTTTGTTCTTCCCCTCTATTTCTAGGGCTGCCTCACCAAGCCCTCAGTCTGTAAGGAGGGTTTCATCCTCCCGATCTGTCTCAGGATCTCCTGAGCCGGCAGTTAAAAAACCCCCAGCACCTCAGTCTCCTGTCCAGTCTCAGTCACCCTCTACCAACTGGTCACCAGCGGTACCGGTCAAAAAGGCTAAAAGCCCAACACCAAGCCCATCTCCGGCAAGGGTATGTGTCTGCCCTGTTTTATCTTTATAATTTTATGTGGTCACTTGGAAGCAAAGACAGTTTTTTTTTGTTTTTTGTGGCTCAGAGCAGCAGCATTTTCTTTAGTTCCGATGGACTTCAAGGAAGCACAGATTAAGTGGTGGTGGTTGCATCATAGTCCACGCTTAATATTCTAGCCACCCACTGATTGACATTATGTCTAATACTGTTAAATTGTGTAATCTTGGTGGTTAAAATTGGACTGTATTTCTGCTGTTCGACACATTTGGGGACTCTTAAGATCACAGAATCAGTAAAACTTTCAAAATTAGATCGTGTGTATTAGTATGGCTCCTTTGTCATAAAGGAAAAAATTCTAATGTTAACAGTGGTTATATGTTAGAAAGAGAAACGATGAGTGATCTTAATTTTTCTTTACGTGTAGTGCTCTTTTTTCTTCAATAGGAAATACATTTACTTCTTTAACAAAAAATGAGTCTTAAAGCCTGTGAATTACTGGCTGAAGTGGGAAACAGCTGACCCTTGAGCAACGTGGGGCAGGGCCACTTCTCTGTGGAGTCTTTTTGATCAGTACAGAACAGCACTGTGCATGTGTTTCCTCTTCCTTATGCTTTTCTTAATAACATTTATTTTTCTCTAGTTCACTATATTGTAAGAATACGGTATATGTTTAATATACAAAATACGTGTCAATCAACTTACCAGTAAGGCGTCTGGTCTACATAGGCTGTTAGTAGTTAAGTTTGGGGACGGGGAGTCCAAAGTTATGTGCAGATTTTCAAAACTGTGTGGGGGATTTACCTCTTATCCCCCACATTGTTCAAGGGTCAACCGTATGCATTGACAAGCACGCTACCTCATTCTAGAGATAAGAGAAGTCATACGGTGGCTAGAGACCTGGCATTCATACAAGCATATGTTTAGAATAATAGCTGTATTTCTTCAAATCCTGCTACCTTTTGGGCTCTTATTGTGGATGGTTTACAGATATACCCATTTGATTCTTCTAACAGCTTTATCAGGGATTGCTGAACCAATTTTAGGTTGACAAAAGGGGCTCAGAAAAAGGGGATTTGTCTGAGGTCAGATGATTAACAGGTTCGGGAGCCAGAATTCACCTCAGACCCAGTTGAGTTCAGAGACATCTTTTCCTTTGCACGTGCTGTTTTTCCTTACATGTGGAGGTGGCCCCCGGATCCTGGAGCCCTGACTTGCAGCTTGTGGCTTGGAGACCTGGTGTAATGTGAAGTTAGCTGGGGAAAATCATAAAGAATCCGTTCCTTCGGGGTCCATTCTGACTCTTAAAATCCACGAAGAGTATCTTTGCTTTCATTGTGGTTCTCCTCTCCAGAAATCGTTTTCTTGGTAGGAATTGGCCTTGGGCTTTTCCACTCCCCGAGGCCTTAAGAAATCCTGAGATTTGTCCATTTAGTTATTATCTTGAAGGAATAAAATGTTAAGTTGGCCAAAATTTTAGGTTGATTTTATTTTTGTTACTTTTCTGGATTTTTAGAACTCAGACCCCGAAGGAGGTGGAAAGAAAAAGAAGAAAAAGAAGGACAAGAAACACAAAAAGGATAAGAAGCACAAGAAGCACAAAAAACACAAGAAGGAAAAGGCCGTGGCTGCAGCCGCTGCGGCTGCTGTAACCCCTGCAGCCATTGCTGCTCCCACAACCACATCAGCACAGGAGGAACCAGAAGCGGAGCCCGAGCCTAAGAAGGTGTGTATGGATGCTGTCTTGCCGTTTATACGGATGGCCAGATATTTGATTTTGAGAGAGGGCACAAGTGGGCGAGGGACAGAGAGAGAAGCGGGGCTCAAGCTCACGAACCGTGAGATCACGACCTGAGCCGAAGTCAGATGCTTAACTGACTGAGCCACCCAGGCGTCCTAAGTAATTTTTTACAGTAATTGACTCCTCGGCTGTTAGCTGTCTTCTGGTCTATTCCTTGATGATCTACCAAGAACAGGAATTTGCCAAGACTAAGGAAAAGAGTAGAATGGCTACCAAAAGCTTAATGTGTATTTAAAAAATAACTTTAAGGTATAATTAACATGCCATCTACCCATTGACAGTGCGTGATTCAGAAGCACCTGGTTGGCTTAGTTGGTAGAGTATGCAACTCTTGATCTTGAGGGTCGTGAGTTTGACCCCCATGTTGTGGGTGGAGATTACTTAAAAATAAAGCTTTTAACATTTTTTTAGTTTAGTTTTGAGAGGGAGAGCGCGAGCAGGGGAGGGACAGAGAAGGGGGAAGAGAGGATGCGAAGTGGGTTCCGTGCCAACAGCAGCAAACCCGAGGCGGGGCTTGAACTCACCACGAGACCATGACCCGAGCAGAAGTTGGATGCTCAACCGACTGACCCACCCCGGCGCCCCAAAAATAAAACTTAAAAAAAAAAAAAAAAAAGAAACTATATGATTCAGGGGTTTTTAGTGTATTCGTAGAGTTGTGCAGCTGCTGCCACGATGTGGCTCTGCCCTGCACCCCACACCTTTTCGCCAGTTTCTCAAGACTCACCAGTGTGACTCCTCTGGTTTTAGGAGACCGAAAGCGAGCCCGAAGACAACCTCGATGACTTAGAAAAGCACCTGCGTGAAAAGGCGCTGAGGTCGATGCGGAAGGCTCAAGTGTCCCCACAGTCTTAGGTGGGAATGTGTGTTACGATGTACATTTTATTTGGTTTGTACGCAATTCAATTTCAAAATTGCTAAAATGTGTTTGAGCTTTAGACTATAACATTTGTTGTAATAATTGCTAGGTTGAAGTTCACCATGTAAAAAAAAAAAAGGGCATGGATTTACATTGCAAAAGGTGTCCACAGTGTATTAGTGACATTCTTTCATTGACAGCTGACATAAATTTCATTTAGAGTGAAATATTTTAAGCCAAAAAAAATCCCCTTTTTAAAAAAGGGGGTTTCAATATTGTTGGCATTCTTATGGTTTCTTTAAAGGCCTTGGCTATTCCCAGAGGTTTTCCTTTCTTTTCGTTTTTGTTTTTTTTTTTCCCCTTTATTTTTTCTCATTTGAGTCTTAGCACCCATTTAAGTTATGATGCTTTCAACCTCGTATGGTTTGCAAGCTAGCCCAGAAATAAGACCACTGTTGAACTACCACAAAAGTATAAATGAACATTTTGATGCCACAATCTTTCCTGTTGCCTGTGGAGTCTCTGCTGAAATGAATCCAGATTCGAGCTCTAGGATGAGACGGAAAATGAAAGCATGTTGTTTGCCAGGACACTGTGGGTTTATATGGATGTGTAACAAGTTGATTTGGAACACTGGAATTTCATTCTATTCTGTTGTGTTTTTTTTGTAAAGGCAATTAACTAGTCCCAGGAAGGATCCTTCAGTTACATAAAAGTTTGTTTTATGAAATGTCACGGCTCCATTCATAATTTTGTCTTGTTCTTCCAACTGGTATATACAACTTTCAGAGCTCTCTCATATTTGGAAGGCTGGAAGGGCCCAGACTTTGAAATAGTGTCTTGTTTTCACTGTTTTTGTTTTGTTTTTTTGTTTTTTTTTTTTTTTAAACTAAAGCTATATAAAGCTTGTGGATTAAACAGAATAAATTTCTAAATTTAAAAACGTTTGCCACTCACTTTTACTTAATCGTCTCAATACTGTGGGAACCCACCTTTTTTAAAAAAATGTTACAGTTAAGCCTATATTTTTACCCTCTTGGCACCTTTGACACAGTAAAGATTGAGCAAGGAAAGTAAAAGGTGGTGAAATTATTCTGCCGTCTTTAATTGATGTGGTACGTGCTATGAAGGGCGAGTGTATGGTAATATGTAATGGACAGGGCAGAGTCGACTCGGCACCTCAAGCGGAGCAGTATCTGTGTATATGCCTACACATAGAAAATGCCCACACATCTTAACTTCAGGAAACCTCGGTGGGATGGTTTTTACCTGAAGGACATGGTCATAAAGGGGCTGTTTTCACCGTGGGTTTTTAGAGTAATTTGTAAAAAGGCAGAAGCTCAGTTAATGAAGCTGCTTCTGTAGTGACCTAGAATCTATGATCGATAACAGAATCTTATGTGTGTGCTGTAACTTAAGTCTAAGCATCTTTCACGTGACTTCCTTTCGATTTTATAATTCTGTTATTTAAGGAAAGCGCAGAATGTGCAGTTTCTAAAATGGTCGTTGATGACTTAATCCCTTCCAGTGTGAGCTAACCAGTGAGCATCACTGGGTACTTGGACCCATCTAGCCAGTCATTCATTCGGTCGGTCCATTTATTTACTTTTCCCGTTCATTCGTTATGCCTTCATTCTCCACTTGAGATTGCTCGGTAGGATTAGCAGTAGCCTCCATTCTGCCAAACTGAACGATCGGTTCTTGATCCTTTACTGGCCCTTGGCTGGATTTGGCTCAGTCGCTCATGCCTCCTTTGAAACACTGCACTTGGGTGCTAGGAGATGCCACTGGTTTCAACCCTAGTTTCCCTCCTGTCTCATTAGTTGGTCCTTTTATGTCTAATGGCTTCTCGCAAACATAACGTGATGGAAGTTTGTCTTAGTCCTTGGTGGATTTCCCTACATTTAATTCCTCATCCCTTGACTTTAAATGTCCTCTTTCTGTTAGTTTGTCAGTTACTTTCTAGTCTGAACTTCCCCCTCACCTAGACCCTGTCCAGCCACCTACTTGTTACCTCGCTTCAGGGGTCTAAAAGAGATACTGAACGTATCCAAAGTAGAGTATTTTTGATGCCGCCCTCTGGTCTTCTCCCCATCTTCTTCTTTCGGTCCACGTTGACTTCATTTACTCAGAGTCGGAGTGAGTACTGTTAGGAGCGGTGTCGTCTACGCTCCAGTCCTTAGGCACAGAGGCCATCCCGTTCCCAAGTCCTAAGTCAGATCACAGTACTGCTCAAAACCCTCTGATAGCTTCCTGCCCCTGAGGAAAATCCACATTTTTTACTGTGGCCTCCCAGACCCGACACACCGGGTGAATCTGCTTTGGCAACCTCCTCCATCCTTCAGTCTCGCGCCGAACCTGCTACCTTGCCCTCCCTGTGACCCATCAAAGTCGATTGCTCTTTCAGGACCTTCACACCCACTGTTCCTTCATCCTGGGAGACACTGCTCCTGACCTTGTGGCTTATTTCCTTCCTTGGCTCTCCTCAGACAGTCTTCCTGAACTCCCCTTCTTTGTCTTCATATATAGCAGTTATTAGTACCTGAAATGATCGGGTTTTTGGTCCCTAGGAGCTCTGGTCTTGTTCGTGACCGTGTTCCCAGTGCCTGCTACGCAGTAGAAGCACAAGTATCTGACAAATGGATGAATGCATTTAACTGACTTGTCTCTGCACTTGCCAGGTGCAACTAGGGTTTGAGGCAAAGAAAATGAAAAGACCGCGATTGCTGCCACCAAGGAGTATTTGCCCGCTGGGGCTGTAACCATGCAGACACTTCGTAGTGGACAGAACGTCGTACAGACTCTGGTAGACCAAGGTTTCTACCGTAGCCTTCTGTGTAACCTCGATCAAGTTGTACTTGACCTAAGTCCTGCCATTTCCTCTTCTATAAGGGAAATAATGGTGGAATCTACCTCAGAGTGGTTTCAGGGTTTTTTTAATGTGTTAGTTGATACGTATAATCCACTGATAGCACAAAGAAAGGTTCCCAACTTTTTAGCTAAGGACATGGATCCATTTTAGTAATGCAAATTTTCGTTTACACGTCTACAAAAGATTTGAACCAATCACAGCCCTATTCAATGCAGTTTTCTTCTTTTTTGTTGTAACTCAGCCTAAAATTTCCTGTTTTAAAGTGTACAACTCATTGGTATTTAGTATATTCACGAGGTTGTGCAGCTACCGCCACTGTCTATTCCAGAACATTTTCATTGTCCTAAAAAGAAACCTGCTGCCCAGTAGCATTCACTTCTCATTCTCTTGACAGTCCCCTCAGCCCCAGCCCCTGACAACTACTTCCCGTCTGTAGATCCATCTATTCTGGACCTTTCATTGGAATCACACAAGATGTGGCCTTTTGTATCTGGCTTCTTTAATTTAGCATAATGTTTTAAGGTTCAACCATGGTGGTACTTTTTTTTTTTTTTTTTTTTTAAGTTTATTTATTTATTTCGAGAGAGCGAGAACTCCAAACAGGCTTTGCATTGTCAGTACGCAGAGCCGGACGCGGGGCTCGATTCCACAAACTGTGAGATCATGACCAAAATCAAGAGTCGGACGTTCAATCAACGGAGCCACCCAGGCACCCCAGGACTTCATTTCTTTAATTCCCAAATAGTATTCCCTTATGTGGTTATATCACATTTTGTTTGTCCCTCCATCAGCTGGACATTTGGGCTGTTTCCACTTTCGGGCTATTAAGAATAAAGCTGCTAAGAACATTTGCATGTAAGTTTTTATGTGGACATGTTTTCTCTTGGGTATATACACCTAGGAGTGGAATTGCCGGGTCATACCGTAACTTAACTTTTTTAGAAACTGCTAGACCTTCCCAAAGCAGCTCACCATCTTACATTCCTACCGGGCGTGTATAAGGGTTCTAATTTGTCCACATTCTTACCAGCACTTGTTATGTATCAATTTATTATCACCAGCCTGGTTGGTGTCACTGTGGTTTGATTTGCATTTCCCTGATGGCTGGTGATGTTGAGCATCTCTTCATTTGTCGATACACCATAGCACTCTTTTAAGCTGGTTTGTATCTACATGAAGATTTTTCTGAAATTTCTGTAGGTTGGATCCAGGTCTCTCAGGGTCTGTAGAAGAGAGCTAATAATTCATTTGTAAAGTGCTTTGACATGTGCTCATACTCACTGTGCAGGTTGGGGCTAAACAAAAATTAGTTCCCTTCTTACAAAGAAGATCAGAAGACTCAGACAGTGTGACTTGCTTAAGGTAAGGGGTAGATGCAGGTCTAGTTAATATTGTCCTTCCTCTGGCGCCTGGGTGGTTCAGCTGGTTAGGCATCCAACTCTTGATTTCAGCTCAGGTCATGATCTCACGGTTTGTGGGTTCAAGTTCCACGTCGGGCTCCGCACTGGCAGTGCAGAGCCTGCTTGGGACTCTTTCTCTCCCCCTCTGTCTCTGCCCCTCCCCTGCTCGCTCTCTCTCTCTCTCTCTCTCTCAAAATAAAAACAAAGTACTGTCCCGGGGCACCTGGGTGGCTCAGTCGGTTGGGCGTCCGACTTCATCTTGGGTCATGACCTCACAGTCTGTGGGTTCGAGCCCCGCGTAGGGCTGTATGCTGACAGCTCAGAGCCTGGAGCCTGCTTCACATTCTGTGTCTCCCTCTCTCCCTGCCCCTCCCCTGCTCATGCTCTGTTTCTCTCTGTCTCAAATAAAGACACTATTAAAAAAAAAAAAAAAAATACTGTCCCTCCTACCATCTGATAAAGAACCCAATCTTTTTCTCAATAGATCTGTCTAGTATATCATAAAAGGTTTTTGCCAAGATCCCCTTTTATTTCAGGTGTTATCAGAGGGGAGGGGCAGCCAGCATGTTCCCAAGATCCCGGAGAGTGGCAGCATCCGTGCAGAGGGCTGTGGACTCTGCTAACCAGATGAAGCAGTCGTAAACTCTTCGGGTAGGAACTACTTTAATTTAAGGAAGTCTTTTGGAGTCTGCACGTTGAGAGCCAGTAGGGGATTATAATTTTACGATTACTGGATCACAACCAGCATTAAAGGAAAAAAAGTCAAACAGTAAATTTGGCTGTGAATTGTAGCAGGCTAAGTATCGTTTCATGACGTGTCTGTTCCCACGCGCACATGTGTAAGTGGGCTACTATGTAAAATGTAGTCTAATTCATAGTCAACAAAGTGGAAAGCCACTGCCGCACGCGCCGATCATCTGGTCCACCAGTGTTTAAACTGCCCTGCAGCACCCTGAGTGGGGGGGGGGGGGGTGGGTTACGGTTCAGATTTTCTCTGTAAACCGGGGCTGCTGGTCGTACCTACTTTTGTGGAAGGACAGAGAGATGATGAAGGTAAGCCTTGCAGGTGCTTGACTCTGATACGTAGGTATCTAGATACAAACACGTATTTTTTTCTTTCAACTTTGGGCTTTTCCTGTAGTGTCCTGTCTGAATAAAGGGATCTGCGACCAAACACCGTGTGAAAACCACCCATCTAGCCTAGTCCGTGTCTTCTACAGAAAAAGTACAAAGAGGAACAGACTGCCCCAAGGCCCTACACATCATAGTAAATAATACTCCCCCAGGTACTTTCCCACTTCATCGCCCTGCCTCGGCTGGGGGCTGTGAATGGCACCCAACCTTACGCTGTGGTGGGAGGAAGCAGACCCACTGAGATCTGCCAAGTGCCTCGGAAGCAGGGGTGAAGCAGCTTTCCGTGGGTATCGGTAATGTGGAAGGAGAAACCCCATCTAGACACATATGCAAGTTGCTGGATCCAAGAGTCTGACATCTGTTCTTTCAAGATCCTCCCTAGTGCACAACCAGGCAGGGACCCTTCTGGCATTTTAAGCACAGAGGCTTTGGCCTACGCAGCTGACATGACCAGTGGGGGGTAATAAGTCTAACTGGGCTCAGCCCCACCAGGAGGGAGAAGCCCACCCAGACCGGCAGGACCTACCCAAGCAGCCAGGGTTTGCTGAGCACCTGGCAGGTGCTCAAGGCCGGTTCGGGGCTCCTATCCTGTGACCGCCCGCTTCAATTCTCTTGTTTTTCTCTTGCCATTCTCTGGAATGTTCTCTCCTAATGTCCAAATCCTTTTTGGACTTATGAATGTATATAAGATGATATTTTCTAACTGACTTTCAGAGAATTTGGGAAACAAAAATATAGAGAAAAAAATTGTTGGCAATCATACCGTCCTAATATAACCAAGGGCACCTGTGTCAGGTCAAGTTCTCTACCTGACTACACCCAGTGCCCACTGAGCTCCCCCCGTCTAATATATGGAACAAACCAGGTCTTTTTCTTAGCTATTTAGAAGTACATATCAGGCTCATACCGTATATACAATAATGTTTAATAATTCTTTTTTTCATTGGGCATATCCCAAACTAAAATTGCAGAATACATTGTAAATGTTTTCTATAACCAGGACGTTTGGAAATTCGATAAATCACCCCATGCCATTAGCAAACCACAGCTACAGTTCTCCCTTTTGTATACGTCTTACCTAGTGATTTAAAAAGATTTTTAGATGCTTCTCTATTGAAACCCTTAGCTCTGTAGGAAAATTAGTAACAATGGTATGCCCCTCATAGGGCTTGGGGGAGGACCAACATGAACAAAACGTAGTCCCTGCCCCATTGGCGCTCAGGGCATTTGACAGGAAAGGGGTGGGAACAGAGGGCCAGTCAGGCAATGATAAAACCATATGACTGGAGGCATAGGATCGAGACAGCAAGGCCGTGCAGAAATAAACAAGGACAATATTCGGCGGCCAGCTTTTCAACCACGGACGCTGGGACCGGGCAGGTAACTTCACCTCCCTCAGCCTCCCTTTCCTCTCCTGTCAGTTGGGCACGGATTCAGTTAAGACGATGAGGGGCTTGGCTTGTGCCCGGCACATCAGGAGGACCCCACCAACGGGAGTTGCGACCATGTTTCGTCAAATCCCGGGGGCCGGCCGTTGTAGGCTGCAATGCCATCCATTACGCTCTGCATCCCACTCATTTGTAAAGACGCGTCGCGATTTCAGAGAATTTACAACGTAGAGGGGAAAAAAGTTCTTACGCTGTGTCACGTTCAATACAGTATTGTGCACAGAAGGGTCTGCCACGCCCAGGAAGGGCTCCTGACCCAGCCCTGCGACACACTCGTGTGTCGCCCCACCTCTCATCCCTCCATCTCGGGGTCTCTAACGCCTGTTTCAGCGGCTTTCTAACATTCTTCCACCAGGTGGCGCCCCGACCCCGGCTGCCGGCAGCGGGAGCTGCCGCCCTGCAAGGGAGTCCTCGGTGGTGGGCTTCCCCCGCTTCTCTTTTCCCTTTCCCTCCATCCCTGTCTTGCTTCCTGGCCGCGGGAGGCCCCAGTGCTCAGAGGCTGCCCGCAGGGTTTCAGAGCTTGACAGCCACAGGGGCCCTCGCAGCCCCCTGGCTCCAGTACACCCCAAACTGGAATTTCTTCCCGGCTACCCCCCAGCTCCCTCCAGTTCTGATCCCGCACACCTTTGGTGGCTGGAAACTCACTACTCTAGGAGGATCCTCTTCTGGAAGGAAGCCATGTAATGGTCATGCACTTCGGCTCTAACCGTCCCAGCTTTGCCCCTGGTTTAGCAGGTGTGACTTAAACCCCGTCTGTTTTGTTTATGAGTGAATCCCCGGGGCCTGGCACAGGCGGGGCACTCATTTGGTGAACGAGTTAGTGAACCAGCTCCATTGTTCTGAGCATCAGTTTCCTCACCTGGGAAATGGGGCTGATCAGGGTAGTTACCTCATAAGGTTGTGAGGAGTGAAGGAGACGACGACGTGCAAACAGGCTTAGTCTCAGCAAATGCGTCTTTCATTTTGGGTTCTTGTATACCTATGGATAACTCCACTCTTATTTGAGAGTTCTCCTTTGAGAGGGCGCCTGGGTGGTTCAGTCCGCTAAGTGTCCCGTCTTTGGCTCAGGTCAGGATCTCACGGTTTATGGGTTCGACCCCCGCATCGGGCTCTGTGCCGACAGCTCGGAGCCTGGAGCCTGCTTCGGAGTCTGTGTCTCCCTCTCTCTCTGCCCCTCCCCCGCTCGCACTCTGTCTCTGTCTCTGTCTCTCTCTCTCTCTCAAAGATCAAGAGACATTAAAAAAAAAAAAAAGTTTTCTAGAGCAAATTGCATCCTGATTCCCAAAACTTGCATGCACTGGCCTTGGGCTGAGCTCTGTCCCTCTGTCCCTCGGAGGCACAAAGAACATTTACTCCCTTTTCCAAATGATTCATCTCAGCCATGCATACATGTACTGGCTGTGTGCCAAGCCCTGGGGTTACCAAGACAAAGACACAACCCCATAGTTTCTTCCTTTGGGGGTGCCTCTCGGTCTGGCCGGGACAAGGGACACTTGAGCGGTAGTGAGCCCTCGGTGAATGTTTTGAATAATAGGACTTATCTATCGAACCTTCACTGGCACCTCATTTCGTCCTTCCACCTGTGTTCCTGGGCGCGCCAGCCCCATTTTACAGATGAAGGAACTGAGGCACAGAGACGTCACATAAGCTGGCGAGCGGTAGAACCAGGATTTGGATCCCGTCTGACTCCAGAGCTGACACCTTAACTTCTAAGCCCCGCTATCCCCATACCCTGGAGGATGCTGTGGGGCCGGTGAGGACCCTCCTGTTCCTGATCATTCCGCCACCACTACCTTGATGTCATGGCGATTGCGCGGGTTCCCAGCATCGTTTCCCCATCTCCCCCGCCATCAGAGCCGTGTTCGGCCCTGTTGGGAGGCCGTGTGATTGGGTGATGGTGGTACCTCTAGCTCCAGAGTGGGCTCAGAGGGCTTAGGCCAAGCACCGCATCACCACACTCCCAGGGACAACAGTGGACGCTTAAGTCAGAGCCAGCGATTTGTCCGGAGAAGTAGCAGGGCTTGCTTCCCTGGACAACCTGGGCCGGGGATAGGAGGGCAGAAGCACGGCAGCCATTGCCAAAAGAGAGTTCCTTTCGAGGATGAGGCCCACGTACAGAGGAAGGCAGCACCCAGAGACTCTGTAGAGACATAGAAGCCAGTCCGTGGTTTTACCAACTATTGCTGTGCAACGAATCACTCCACACGGTCGAAGAGGCCTAGATGGGTGGTTCTGGCTCGGGGTCTCCCACGAGTTTGTAGGGAGGGGTTGGCGAGGGCCTCACGCATCCGCAGTCTTGACTGGGCCCAGAGGATCCACTTCCAAGATGGCGCACGCACATGGCCACGGGCGGGAGGCCTCAGTCCCTCGCTAGGCGGTCCTTTCCGTGGCGGACGGTTTCCACCGGAGTGAGTGAGGAGAAAGAACGAGGCGAGGAACCAACGGTCTAGTCTCCGACGCGGCGTGCTGTTGTCATTTCCACTTTTTTTCTGGGCTCTGGTGACTAAGTCGGACCCACAATTCAAGGGGGAGGACAATGAGGCTTCCTGTGAAGGGAGTGTCAAAGAACCTGTAGACTAGTTTTTAAGTCATCGTTGCGGCGCCATCACTGGAGCTCCTAGATTAGCTCATACCTCAGGACCCTTCTCTGAACTCTCTGATACGTTATGAGTTAGGTAGGTAGTTTGTTAGTGTTGGTTAAGTCCCCTTATCGTTTAAGCTTATCTGTATTATCTCCTCTACATCGGCCTGGTTTGACTGTGTCCCTCTGAAGTGCGGTGCTGAGCGCTAGGCCCAGGCTCCAGGAGACGCGGGACAGGCCCTCCGTGCCTTTGGTCCTTTATCCTACACCAAAGTATGTGCCCCGGCTCCACGGCCACCGGTGAAGACGGCCGTGGGAAACCCCCGCTGCTCCTGACTCCTGACCCAGCACGTTCTTCTCTCCACTTGCTGCTTCTGTTAAGACACGACCTTTACATCCTGGGTTTGCCCTTAAACATCGGGCAACAATTTGCAGGCTTCTCCTGGTCAGTCCTCCTTTAGGGGACGGGGACGGAGGAATCACAAGAATTCTAGGTCAGTCTCCCACCCTGCCTTGCTGTGTGACCTTGAGCAAGTCCCCGCTCCTCTCTGGGCCTCGGGGTTCTCTCCGTATGAAAGTAGCAGATTGGACTTCACGTGTCTGAGATGCTTCGGGATCTTCCTAGTTCCCTTCTGTCCAAAGGAGACCGGAAATTTAAGGAGGAAGCCTCACTTCAGACAGTCGGGTCTCGGGTGGTGGTTTCACATGACGGCGGAGATAAATCCACACGCTGCCGTCCCGCTGGATCCTCCCGGCGGCCAGTGAGGAACCGGGACAAGGCAGAGAGCCGCAGGCCCGACGTGCTTTCACCTCCAGGGCCCGTGACAAAACAGCCGCTGTCATTTACTGAGTGCTCTCTGCCCACCATGTGCCAAGTACCTCATGTGTGACCGTCGTGTTCATTCTCACGTCAACCCTAATGGGTGGTTACTATTATTACCCCCTTTTACAGATAAGGAAACTGAAACCCGGAGGGTGAAGGAACCATAGAAAATGCGGCAAAAGTCAGCAGTAGAGTTGGGACTCGACGCAGCTTGAATGTCTCAGAGCCTGTCCGTGCTTTTCATCACGCGACGCCCCCCTCTTGGTGTTTACAGGGGCGTGAGGGTAGGAATTGGCTGGAGCAAAGCTAGGCCGGAGCCTTGGGTTCTTGAACAAACTCTGAGCCCTTACTCATTCCGCGGCCAGGGAAAACCACGCATCTCTGCGGGCCTCTGTTTCCTTGTCTGTGAAATGGGGATAATGATTCTCCCCTGCATTGTGAGGATTGGGGAGGAACATTTTTAGTGAAGAAGGATGTGAGCATTCCTTGTGGACTGCAAAGCGTTGTCTAAATGTAAGACATCGTCGTTTTCCTTAATCCCAGCGCAGGAGGTGGGGCAGGAAGTGGGCAGGCTCACGAGGCCGGGCCGCGCGTCCCAGAGGGGCTCTTTCCGCCCCCGCACACTCGAAGTCCCCGGGAGAGAGGAGGCAGGGCAGGACGAAAGGCCAAAGCCCTGGGTGCTTATCTAGAACTTTCCCTCCATTCCAGGGCCCTCTAGGGGAAGGGAAACTTCTGGACTGTCACCACTGAGTTCCAAGCATTCCAGAGGGCTCACTGGCCAGGAAGTCTGTCATCGCCTGACCCAGCATCAGCCCTAGAAAGGCCTGGATGGGTTGGCTATACTCCTCCCCTCTCAGCCCCTGTCTTTGCACTGCCCTGGTCTGATTGACCAGGACCCAGCCTGCGGTCCAGCCCCCGCCATCCGTCCTACGGAGAGAAACACCAGACTCCAGGAGGGAAGACCCACTTCCCAGCCCTCCTGAGGGGCAGCAGCTTTGGAGTGAGGACGCCGGGGCTCTAGTTCTGGTTCAGCCCCTTCCCCTCTCTGGGCCTCAGTGTCTGCACTTTGAAATAAGGAACTTTAGCTTGAGGGGACTGGCCTACTGCGGTCCTGGGGCCTGAGTCTCGTCCTGGGTTCACACAATAGCCACCTCCCACACCTGTCACAAAGTGCTGCCCCTCGGTCCCTCTTCCTGGGCTGCTGGAGAAACAGTGTTTGTTTTTATTTATTAAAAAAAATTTTTTAATGTTTATTTTTATTTTTGAGAGAGGGAGAGAGAGTGTGAGCAGGGGAGGGGCAGAGAGAGAGAGAGAGAGAGAGGGAGAGACAATCCGAAGCGGGCTCCAGGCTCTGGGCTGTCAGCCGGGAATCCGACGCGGGGCTCGAACCCACAAGCTGGGAGATCGTGACCTGAACCGAAGTCGGACGCTTAATGACTGAGCCTCCCAGGCGCCCCGAGAAAGTTTCCTCTACACACGCCGTCCTCCCGGTTGGCCGTCGCCAGTGCTCCAGCCCGGGGATTCGACACCAAGCCATCTTTATAATTTTATGTCTCTGATTCCTCCTGAATTCCAGGTCTTTCTTGCCTCCAGCGAGACTTGAGTGCTTGTGTTTAAGCACAAGAGACCGGGGCCCGCTTGCTTCTGTGCTCCCCTCAGAGCCCAGGGTAGGGCTGAGCACAGAGTATAGACCAGTAACTGACAGTGTCGCCGGCTCCTCCCTGAGGCCTTTGACGAACACCCACCGGACCCCCAGCGTCTAGTGGAAAGAGTCCGGCTGCACAGGAAGGAAACCCGGCTTCTGCCCCTGGCTGCACCCGGCTCGGTCTGCATGACTTCGGGCAAGGCCCTTTCTCGGAAGCCTTTGTGGTTTTTCAGATTGCGCTCAGTGGAGGCCAGGCGTGCCGTGGATATTCCTGAGTGGTGGGGAGAGGCCAAGGGCACGAGCTGGCATTCCAGGCCCGGCTCCCACCGCCCAGGGGGGCTCCGTTCTTCACTTTCAACTTTTACACGCTCGGCTTTCACCTGAGATGTCTGTTTGGTTTTGTTCTCTACAGCTTTACTGGGGGGAAATTGATAGGCAATAAACTGACATATTTAAAGCGTATAATTTGAAAAGCGTTGTCCATCAACACAATCAAGATAGTGAACATATGCATCCCCCTCAGGAGTTGCCTCATGCCCTTTAATTCCTCCCATGACCCAAGAACCACTGACCTGCCTTCTCTCATTATATACCAGTTTGCATTTTCTTTTCTTTTTTTTATGTTTATTATTTTTGAGAGAGAGAGAGCGTGTGAGCGGGGAAGGGGCAGAGAGACAGGGATACAGAGGATCCAAAGCGGGCTCTGCGCTGACAGCAGGGAGCCCGACACGGGGATCCAACTCACGAACCACAAGATCATGACCTGAGCCAAAGTTGGACGCTTAACGGACTGAGCCACGCAGGCATCCCAGTTTGCATTTTCTAGAATTTTATGTAAACGGAAGCCTGCGGTATGTGCTCTCTTCTGTCTGACTTCTTGTACTCAGCGTAATTACTTTGAGATTCGTCTCTGTTGCCACATGTATCCGTGGCACATCCCTTTGTAATGCTGAGTAGTATTCTGTCGCATGGAAATGCCAGTTTCTTCATCCATTGACCTGTGGGGGCAGTTTGCATTGTTTCAGTTTTTAGCTATTATAAATGAAGAGCTATGAATGTTCCTTCACATAAGATTTTATCTGAAGAAGTTGCACTACTGAAAGGAAGGAAGAAAGAAAGAAAGAAAGAAGAAAAAGAAAGAAGAAAGAAAGAAAAAGGAAGGAAGGAAAGAATGAAGGAAGGAAGGAAGGCACAAAGATAGGAAGAAAGAGAAAGACTGGAAAAAAGACAGAAAGAAAGAAGACAGGAAGAAAGAAAAAGACAGAAAGACAAGAAAGAAAGAAAGAAAGAAAGAAAGAGGAAGGAAGGAGAGAAGGAAGGAAGGAAAGACAAAAGGAAGGAAGACAGAAAGATAGGAAGAAAGAGAAAGACCAAAAAAAAAAAAAAAGACAGAAAGAAAGACAGACAAGAAAGAAAGAAACAAAAAAAGAAAGAAAGAGAAAGAGAGAGAGAAGGGAAGGAAGGAAGTCACAAAGACAGGAAGAAAGAGAAAGACTGAAAAAAAGACAGAAAGAAAGACGAGAAAGAAAGAAGACAGGAAGAAAGAAAAAGACAGAAAGACAAGAAAGAAAGAAAGAAAGAAAGAAAGAAGAAGGAAGGAGAGAAGGAAGGAAGGAAGGAAAGACAAAAGGAAGGAAGACAGAAAGACAGGAAGAAAGAGAAAGACCAAAAAAAAGACAGAAAGAAAGACAGACAAGAAAGAAAGAAAGAAAGAAAGAAAGAAAGAAAGAGAGAAGGGAAGGAAGGAAGTCACAAAGACAGGAAAAAAGAGAAAGACTGAAAAAAAGACAGAAAGAAAGACAAGAAAGAAAGAAGACAGGAAGAAAGAAAAACACAGAAAGAAAGAGAGAGAGGAAGGAAAGAAGGAAGGAAGAAAAGATGGAAGGAAGGAAGGAAGAGAAAGACTGAAAAAAAAGACAGAAAGACAAGAAAGAAAGAAAGAAAGAAAGAAAAAGAAAAAGAAAGAAAGGACAAAGTTGGACCAGATGACCGCTGAAGTCACAGGCTTCTAAGGACCTGGAAGCTGGACGCGGGCCAAGCTAGGGACTCAAGGATGAAGGGAACTGCCGTTTTGAAGCTGCTCACTGGTTCCAAGCATCTGACCACATTTGTTCATTCAATCGCATCTGTGAGGCAGGTGCCACTGTTATTCCCAGTTTACAGACCAAACAGCTGAGCCATAAGGCAGTGAATGTAACCGATGACCCATCTTGGCCGTGACACCGCTGTGACTCAGACCGGAGGTCTGGCTGCCCCGGAGTCCAGGCCCCTAGCCACCACGTGTCTGTGGAGAGAAGCAGCGCCGGTCCCCTGGCTTACTTCGAGTCACTGTGTGGTTGGGGGCGGTATTTGCGTTGGCGCGCCCCGTGCTGGCCCCATGGGGGACACCCAGTCAGCCTGGGACGCCCGCTGGGGAGCTGGGTCCAGCCCAGCAGGAGCGAGTGAGTCAGCCGTGCTACCCAGGGGCACCTGGTCCTGGCCTCACAGAAGAAAACCAAGAGGGAGCCCCTGCTTATGCAGAGGCCACTGGACTTTTCACACCCCTGCCCTCCCACCATGCTTACAGCAACCGTGAGGTGGGAATCATCTCCACTTTCCAGAGAAGAAGACTGAGGCTCAGGAGAGTCTATCTGTTAGGATTCTGTCAGCTTCGAGCAACAGATAAGCCAACCCCAAGTGGCTTAAACGATAAAGACATTTATCCGACAAACCCCCCCAAAGTTCTAGATTTGGCGAATTCCAACTCGGTAATCCAGGGACCCCACGGGCCACCAGGACAGGGCTCTTACCCTCTTCGTGAGCTCCTTTCTTGGCACCTTGGCGCAACCGTCTCTCACCGTCCCCAAATGGCCGCAAAGGTGTCAGGGACCCACAATGGCGGTCCGGAGGCAAGCAGTGAACTCTCTCTTCCCTGTGACACATTGTAAGAGAGGGGAGACCCTCCCAGGGCGGCCCGCAGACTTCCTCTTGCCTCCCATTGGCCAGGGTTGCCTGAACCAACCATTGGGTAAGGGGACAAGACCTCTTCTGGAGCAGGGGTGGAGGTGGGAGGTAAGGGCGTAGGGTGGTGGGGGCTCTCCTGGGGCGGGGCTTTCCTTGGATGGGTCCTCCTGGGGCAGGTTCTCCTAGAGGGGAGCTCTCCTGGAGTCCCCTGGGGGGGGGGGGAGGAAGGGGGGAAGGAGGAGAGAAGGTAGGGGGGAAGGAAGAGGGGAAGGAAGGGTCTGCCTCAGAAGAGACGAGACTCGCTCAAAGTGACCCATCTGGTTCAAGGCAGAGCTGAATTCTAATACACGCAGAGGCATTTTGCCTTGCCTGTTATCCTTCCAACATCTTTGTTATCCTCATTCCGTAGAGGACAAAATTGAGGCTCCTGTTGTGGAACCCGGGCCAGCGCCAACGCTCCATTAGGAACCTGTGTGTCATAAAACGTGAACACTTCGTGTGCCAGCCACGTATGATTCCATCACCTATGATGTAAGGTACTATTATTATCCCCATTTCACAGAGGGAAACACAGAGGCGCGGAGAGGAGAAGAAGCTTGCCTGAGGTAAGACGGCCAGAAAGTGGTGGGGCAGGTATTTTAACCGCCTGGTGTTCCAGGATCCCACCCCACCAAAAGGTCAAGGGTGGAGTGTGAGGGAAGCCCGGGTAGGTGAGTCAGAGAGGGTGGGTGGGGCAGCCCCTGGGCCAAATAGGGAGAGCTGAGCAGTAACAGGGGAAGGGTGGCCAGGAATGGGGCTAGGGCAAGGCCAGCTGGCAGGCCCGGCACAGTCTGCAACCTGAGCCCAGGAGCCATCATCGCCCACCCGCCTCCCTCTCGGGTTCCAGGTCCCCTGCCCAACCCCCTCCAGGAGCCTGAAGTACAGAATCGGGTTTTATAGGCGGGGGCAGGCGCGTTTTGCGGACAGATACAGCCTAGGGTTACCTCAAAGAGTTTTTGGTTCAGTACCCTATTTTCCAGATAAGGAAACGAAGGGCAATCTGTACAAAGGGTTTTGTTTGTTTCTGTCTGTTTTTTTCACTGCTTCGTCCCTGCTGCCTAGAACGATGCTTGGCATATAGTAGGTGTTCAGTGAACGTTTGCAGAATGAATGAGTGAATGCGGTTTTCCTAGGGCACGTAGCCTTGCAACAGAAAGCTGGCCATCAGAAGAGTCCCTTCAGGGGTTGCCCGGGTGGCTCAGTCGGTTGAGCGTCCTACTTCGGCTCAGGTCATGATCTCACGGTCTGTGAGTTCGAGCCCCGTGTCGGGCTCTGTGCTGACATCTTGGAGCCTGCTTCGGATTCTGTGTCTCCCTCTCTCTCTGCCTCTCCCCCACTCCCGCTCTGTCTCTGAAAAAATAAACATTAATTTTTTTTTTTTTTTTTTTAAATAAGAGCCTCTTCTTTCCTCCCCCAACCCCTCCCCACACAAGTGGGAAGACTGCGGGTCAGAGAAAAGTGGTTTGTCCACAAAGATATACCCTCATCAAGCACGTGGGCTCTCACGGGCACAAAAGTTACTCTATCCCTTCACACCCAGACACACAAGGTCACATAGGCCTTGCTCGAGCTGCAAGGTCAGAGGCCGCTCAGCCCAGCCCTCTTAGGCATAAATGGGGGAGGGGGCGTGGGGGATATTGGCAGGATCCTTGAGCGAGGCAAGGGCAAGGCACTGCAGCCAGAGCTCCCAAGGGGCCAGAAACAAAACCAGAAAATAAGAAATGCCATTACGCGCCACCCCCTACCCCTGCCCCTGTCCACTAGCTTTGGAAGGGCTCCCCGCTGTCTCCAGCCCAGCTTTTTGGGTCTCCTCAGTTCAAGCACTCAGCGGGGGCCGGTGTCTAGGTCTCAGTCGCAAATTCTAGAAGAATAAACCTGATTGACCAGCTGGGGCTGGCAGCCACCCCCGGGGGCCGGGGGCCACCGCCCACCGCCCACGACCAGGGCTGTGGGAGCAGGCGCGGCTTCTCTAAGATCAATGTGAAGGGTGGAGGAAGTGATGCCTCCCCAGTCCATTCAGCTGGTCTAGATCCCATCCCAGCCCCCATCTCCCCAGACAAGAAGTCTTGAATAATCTCCATGATGGAGCTCTTACTACCCACACAGCACAATGTTATGCATTGTCCCTAATTACTCATTACTCGTGGAAGGCTCTTAGGTCATCCTTTCTTTCCAACGAGCCATTGCTCATTTGCTCAAGTCTGTGACTGCAGCGTTTACACAGGTTTAGGTCAAGGCTACCCAACCGTTGGCTCATTCTGTGTCTTTGGCTGCTATAAACAACTTTTCACCTCCAAACCCCACAGAAGAGAGGATCCGATTGCTTTCCCGCTCGCCAACTTGTCAGAGCAGCCCCTGTTGGCCAGAGCATTCACACCAGCTGCCCCGGCCACCCCACCCATTGGGTGCCAGCCAACCTATAGGATGGCCGCCCAAGACCAGAGGCCTGCCCATCCCTGCGCTGTGATGGTCGGGGTCGTTTTTGTCTCTGGTTTAGGCAAACGTTTTCTCTGCTTATCCTGATTTTCCTCTGGGCCTGGGCCAGTTCCCTGGGCTCCTGCCCCCACCCCAATTCTCTGTTCATTGTTTTCAGAGGCTTATTCTTCTCCTTCCTGGCGTTTCCCCACCTTTTTCCTGCTGATTGCACGTTTTGGACGCAGCTCTGCTCATTTCAGGCATGGCCACATACATGGCTTTGGGCAAGTCGCTTCCTCTCTTTGAGCCTCAGTTCCCCCATGCGTATATTGGGGCGACTAATTCCCACCCGACAGGGTTATTGAAAGGATGTGTGAGGTCCTGTCACAGACTTGAACATTAAGCAAACTCAATGTCTGTCCTTTCTTTTGGCTTCAGCCCTGAAAGCTGTCAAAAGGCCAGAGAGGCAAAGCTCGACTAGGAGAGAGAAGAGGTCTGAGTTCAAGTCTCAGCTGGGCAACTGACTTGCTGTGTCACCTTGGGAAAGTCCCTTCTGCTCCCTGGGATCAGTTGTCAAGTAAGGATTGGACCAGAGGAGCATTTCCCAGACTGCAGACGAACAAACAAACAAACAAACAAGAGTTAAATGCACTCCATAAAGAGAGAGAAAGAGAGAGAGAGAGAATCCTTGGTAAACATGTTGGGAAAAACCACCTAACACTTACTGGAATATTAAAGACTCTGACGGGGGCACCTGGGTGGCTCAGTCGGTTGGGCGTCCGACTTCAGCTCAGGTCACGATCTCGCGGTCCATGAGTTCGAGCCCCGCATCAGGCTCTGGGCTGATGGCTCAGAGCCTGGAGCCTGCTTCCGATTCTGTGTCTCCCTCTCTCTCTGCCCCTCCCCCGTTCATGCTCTGTCTCTCTCTGTCTCAGAAATAAATAAAAAAAAAACGTTAAAAAAATTAAAAAAAATAAATAAATAAAATAAATAAAGACTCTGACGCTGGGCTGTCCAACATGGTAGCCACTAGCCACACGTGATTACTGAAATTAAAATTAATTAAAATCGATTAAAGTTTCAAGTCCATTACCTCCATCTCACCAGCCACATTTCAAGGGCTCCACAGACATGTGCGGCTGGTGGTTACCATGTAGCATGGAAGTGATTAGAGGGTTTCCTTGCCTGTAGAAGGTGCTAGTTAATGGCACTGCAGTCAGAGGGGGCCGTTCCACCTTAACCAGAAGTCCCCGCACACAATTGACCACACTACCCCTACGGCACATCTGTGACCAACGTGAGAAGGAATGCCGCTCCCAGGACGGGGGGGGGGGGGGGGGGGGGGGGGGGGGGGGGGGGGGGGGGGGGGGGGGGGGGGGGTCGGATGTTGAGTGAGAGGCTCTCTTAGGGCCCTTCCAAATCCAAGTGAAGCAGGGGGAACATTCTGGTAGCTGGATTCCCCTTAGGGGAGGGACCCGCCTGTGTTCGGCAGCTCTCTTGGCTACAAAGACACTGTAATTGTGGAAAGAGAGCCCTCCCTGGATGCAGCTGGGATGCACTGGAAAGAAGGGGGCTGAGAAGTTCATTGTTCAGGGTGCTAAACGGCGGGTGTGGAGTTGAGAGAGGCAGTTGAAAGAGTCGAGGTGAGTGGGTTGAGGGTGGGGGAGGGTCTGGCAGCCTGGTGGGTAGATGCAGCCCAGGCAGGAGGGAGGATGGGGGCCCCAGGGTGGCTGAAGGACACTGGAGGGCAGAGAGGGCCGACGGGCGGCTAGAAATCATCCGCACGCAGCCGCAGGCAGCGTAGGGATTCTCGCCCATCATGCGTGAATCACCCATGGGTGAGTCAGTACGAGTCTCCTGCATCTCGACACATGACCTTGGGAAAAATCGAGAGCAAGGGGCGTTGACCTTTGGGCTGCCAGTGGAGTAGAAAGAGCTTTCAAGGGAGTTGAGAGCTGAAGGGTGTTAAATCCAGCAGAGGAAGGTGGTACGGAAAGGAGGGATTGCGGAGTGAACGAGGGGAAACAACCCCTCCACAAGGGTCCCCAGAGAGGTCAGGTGTGGTGGCTCTGAAACGTGGCCCCCAAATGCTCTGACCCTCCCCTTGAATACTGGTTCTGTGACTGCTTGACCAATAAAATACCATAGAAGTGACCTAAATCTTGGGGCGCCTGGGTGGCTCAGTCGGTTAAGCGTCGGACTTCGGCTCAGGTCATGACCTCACAGTTTGTGAGTTCGAGCCCCGCGTCGGGCTCCGTGCTGACGGCTCGGAGCCTGGAGCCTGCTTCGGATTCTGTGTCTCCCTCTCTCTCTGCCCCTCCCCCACTTGTGCCCTGTCTCTCTCTGTCTCTCAAAAATGAATAAATGTAAAAAAAAAAAAAAAATTAAAAAAAAAAAGAAGTGACCTAAATCTTAAGAGACTGGTAGGTTCCACCTCCCGTTTCTAGAGACACTTCTTCTTGGAATCCAGCCACCGAGCTGTGCCCAGGGCACACTGGAAGGCCACGTGTAGGTGTGCTGGCCAACAGTCCCAACTGCGATTCTAGTGACAACCAGTGTCAGCTGCCAGATGTGTGTGTGAGGAAGCTTCTAGATCACTCCAACTCCATTCACCGTGACTGCATACACGCGAAAAACCCTGAGAGAGAGAGAGAGCCCCTCGTTAGGCCCACCAGACCCACAGAGCTGTGAGAAAAAAATAATAACATGATGTTGTTTCACGCTGCTAAGTTTTAGTTGATTCACTTTCCAGCAATAGTTTAACCGGACCAGGGGACAAGCTATGAATCCTGTCACAGTGGGATAGGCTAGGGGAACCAACTTTTTTTTTTTTTAATGTTTCTATTTATTTTTGAGACAGAGAGAGACAGAGCGTGAGCAGGGGAGGGGCAGAGAGAGAGGGAGACGCAGAATCTGAAGCAGGCTCCAGGCTCTGAGCTGTCAGCACAGAGCCCGACGCGGGGCTCGAACTCACGGAGTGTCAGATCGTGACCTGAGCTGAAGTCGGATGCTCAGCCGACTGAGCCACCCAGGCGCCCCTAGGGGAGCCAACTTTTCATGAAAGCTTAAAACACGGCGGTGGGGGGAGGCCTCAGCAAGTCGTTATACCTGGACGACCGGGGTGACATCTGGATGAACTCAGTATGAGATAAGGTTTCTGCTGTGACCTTGAAGAGTGGGCCCAGAGACCGTCCAGGTGAGAGAAAGGAAGGTGTCAGCGGTGACTCGGAAGTTTCTGTCCTGGGCAACTGTCCTCGGTGACAGCTGGAGCTGAAATTGGGGGGAGGGAGAGGGTGGGTGAACAGGTTCGGAGGAAGGTGATAAGACCACTTGGGGACGAACGGCGTTGCCTTTGCAATGTGCCTTCCGTAAATACCAGAACCTGCTGACAGAGTAATAAAAAGAGAGAGAGAGAGAGAGAGAGGAGCTTCAGCTCACGTTCCCAAAGCAAAGCTTCGAGAAGTCTGAACCCCTGAGCTCATTCGTAAATACCCACAGTCGTTAATTCATGTATTTACTCTGTGAGTCAGCCATTCAGGCAGGTGTAGTTAGGCGTAAGATCACAGACCCTAGAGCCAGACCGCCCGGGGTTCAGAGCCCCACTCCCCCTCTTACAAGGGCCCGGCCGTAGGCAGGTGACTCAGTCTCTGTGCCTCAGTGTCTTCACCTCTAAATGGAAGATGGCAGCAACTGAACCCGTGTGGTCGTCAAGATTAAAGGAGTACATCCGTGGAAAATTCTTAGAACAGTGTTTAGAACATAAGTCCATACGACGTGTTAGCTGGTAATATTTGACAAATGATTTGGGGGCACCTGCTGTATGCTGGACGCAAAGCTGCACTGAGGATACAGCAGGGAACGAGGCGGATACAGGCCTTGGCCCATGAAGCTCACGTTCGAGTCCTTATTCAGCAGCTGGGCGCCCTATGTTTCTTCAGGCTTCCTTCCTTCCTTCCTTCCTTCCTTCCTTCCTTCCTTCCTTCCTTTCTTTTTCTTTCTTTCTTTCTTTCTTTCTTTCTTTCTTTCTTTCTATTTCTTTCTTTCTTATTTATTTTTTGAGAAAGAGCGAGTATACGAGTGGGGGAGGGGCAGAGAGAGAGAAGACAGAGAATCCCACGCAGGCTCCGTGCTGTCAGTGCAGAGCCCGATGCGGGGCTCGAACTCACAAACCACCGGATCATGACCGGAGCCAAAATCAAGAGTCAGGCACAGTAACCAACTGAGCCACCCAGGCACCACCCCCACCTCAGGTTTCCTTTCATACGTATTTTCCTATTTGACCCTCAGAGAGGCCCCAGGAGGTTGGTACAACAGTGACCTCATCCCCTTTTGACAGAGGTAGAAACTGAGGCCCAGAGAGAACTGATGCCCTCTTCGCACAGCGCCTCCGTCCACTGTCCCAAATCCGTGTGTCCCTTCAACAAAGGCTCTGTGACACGAGCGGCCCAGAGGCCCCCTGTCTCCTGTCGGCCGGCTTGTATTTCCTCTGCCTGGAAACTTCCAGTGGCTGAAATCTCAAAAGTGACCCGCCCCTTGCCCCTGAGCGAGAAGCCCTGGAGCCCCTTCATGGCAAAGTCCTGGAGGCAGGAGGTTGGGGCACCGTGCCTGTGCTACCCCTCTCCCCGCTCAGCCTCCCAGGGGACGAGAGGGTGTCTCCACTTGGTGTGACAAACAGAACCCCGCCCAATGCCATCTTCACGGATGCCTGAAATTCCACTGTTCCTCATTCATTCTTTCGGGTTGAGGAATCGCTCCCAGGAATATCTTTCCGCATCCCAAATTCCTCTGGGATGGGCTACTAAAGGCCTTAAAGATAATCACTTTCTTTCTATGGATGAGGAAAGTTCTGCTCCTGAAGGAAAAGTGACTTGCCCAAGGACGTATGACCAGTCGGGGGCAAAGTCAGAAATGACTGGATAAGAAGGGCAGGGATCCATGATGCTTCCGTATGTCTTATGCTACTCTGCCGCCTTCGAGGGGCTTCTCCCCAGCCAGAGTTCACTTGATTCAGGTTGTCCCTACCAACAGGCCGTCCTCCTCCCTGAGGTGGGCATGAGTTTTCTGGGGCTGCTACAACCATTCCCCTTCCGATAACGGAGCCTGGTTGATTACTTCCAGAACTAATCTAAAGGTACTCGTCCCTATCCCCACTGCTGGATCCCTGAGTGGCTAAGATTTCTGGCCTTTCCTAGGCCTGGTTTACCTCCTCCCTCCATTCTACAGGCAGCCTCAGATCCTTCCAGCACATTCCTTTGCCGCCGTCGCTGCTGAAGCAAGCCAAGGTTGGTTTCTTTCTTGTTTTTTGTTTTAAGTTTATTTATCTACTTTGAGAGCGAGCGAGCCCAAGGCGGAGAGGAGCAGAGAGAAGGGGAGACAGAATCCCAAGCGGGGCTCCAACTCACGGACCACGAGATCACAACCTGAGCCGAGATCAAGAGTCGGACACCCAACCCACTGTGCCACCCAAGTGCCGCCCCCCCCCCCCCGCCCAAGTTGGTTTCTGTTGCTTACTCTTAAAGAGCTCTAAAAAAAAAAAAAAAAAAAAAAAAAAGAGCTCTAATTGACATACCCACTTTACAGATGAGGAGAATGAGGTGTGGAGAGGAAACGTGGATAAGAGGTAGAGCTGGGAGTGTGACCCAGGTGTCCTGCCTCCCACCATACTTCAGACTGGGAGCAGTTGGGTCCTAAGGAAAGAGGAAGGTAGAGAGGAGTATAAGTGAACAGGCCTGGACACAGAGAGTGTTGTGGTTAATTAAGTGAGAGGTTTCGGAGTCAGACAGACCTTGAGTCTGAATCCTCTATCTGTGTTTTATTAGTTTTTTTCTTTAATTTTTTTAACATTTATTTATTTTTGAGAGATAGAGAGAGACAGAGTGTGAGTGAGGGAGGGGCAGAGAGAGAGGGAGACACAGAATCCGAAGCAGGCTCCAGGCTCCGAGCTGTCAGCACAGAGCCCGACGCGGGGCTCGAACTCACGAACCGTGAGATCATGACCGGAGCCGAAGTCGGATGCCCAACCGACTGAGCCACCCAGGCGCCCCTCTCTGTGTTTTATTAGTTATGGGACCCTCGGACAAGTCATTTCGTCTTCTCAGAGCCTGCCTTCCCTCAGCTGTAACGTAAGGGGAATGGGACCTTTGTACAGACACAGGTCTGCAGGGATACAGCTGGTGAATACAGCACTGGGTGCGTTTGGGCCTTCACCCGTCCCTTGCCTGGGTCCCCTGTGCAGTGAACAACCTGTACAATTGTACAAGAAAGCTCGACGGATAACATCGGCCTTATGTGGTTGTTAGGAGGACTAAATGAGATAATGCGCCCAACACTTAGTAAAGTACTCAAGAAATAGCAGTGAGCTGTTATGACACATCACCACAGCCCCAGTCTGGAAGGTCTCTGGCAGTCTGGGCTGACACCGTAAGAAACTCTTTCCTTTCTCACCGCCCACCCCCAAACCTCATAACCTTTCCTGGACGGCCTCGCTGCCCTGCCTTTCCCTCCACAGCTCTCCAAGTTTGGCCGGGCTGCTGGGGACCAGGCTTCTGGCCTGGTCTAGCACACCACGGCTTTCAGTTTGGCGAAGGCCCCAGATCTGCTGGGGGCCAGCTGGCAAGTCCTGCCTGTTCCAAGTTTCTGAAGGTTCCAGCAGCCAGCCTGCCCTCCAGGCTCCTCCCTCGGACTCAAGGCAGATGGAAACCAGAATGTTTAGCGTATACTTGGGGTCTAGCTAAGGCAGGCCCAGAAGCTCCCTGTGGTAGCCCAAGCCCCCTTAGGCCTCCTCCCTGCTCTCTGGAAAGGCCCAAGCGGTCAGAACAGGAATGGCTGCACCCAGGGCCTCTGGGAGAGCCACGTGAACCAGCCCAGCGCCTGCCAGCTCTCAGGCTGATCTCACAATGGCTCCTTTCACCACAAAGAGGAGCTGGCTTGCCTATAGCCCTCGAGGTGGTGTCCCAGGCCCCAGGGGCATGGAGTGGGAAGTCAGAAACTAAGGAAGGGGTTGCTAAGGCTGGGAGAAGTGAAGGTGCTGAGTCACCCCCTCACGGCCACCTGATGTCAAGGTGACCACCCCGCACTGGGGCCACAGGAGTTCAGATTCTCTGGGGCCCGGGGCTGGAGTAGGGGTGTGTGTGTGTGTGGGGGGGGGGTGGTTGAGTAAGTGTGGGAGCAGATGTAGGGAGAGAGTTAGTCATGGAGTTCTGGGGGGAAGGGAGGCTGGGCCCTCAGCCCATACTCTTGCTGGCATCTGCAGGCCCATAGCAAGAGGGTAACGTGGTCTTGGTCCTTGAAAAGCCCTTCCAGTGACAACTGGGGCATCCCAGCCAAGTGTCTTCTGCACTTCGCCCTCTTCTCCACGCCTTCTGCCCCAGGCTTCCAGGATCTCTTAAAGGGACTTACGTCTTCCCACAAGCATGTCTGCCCCCTTCGCTCCCCCTTCTTCACTCCCAAGGCACAAATCTAATTTAAGCCGCTCAGTGAATTAAAGCCCTCGCCGGCTGCCACTGCCCAAAGGACCATGGCCTCAGGGTCTTTGCCCTGCCTTCTTTGCCCACTCGGTACCTGTTCCTCTTCCTTCTGATTTCTAAATCCTGGGAAGCCACCTTTTCCCCACCCCCAGTTTCTGCCGCTTGGGTGGGGCTCACACCTAACCACAGGCCCCCTTCCGGCCAATGAGAATATTCTACCCCACCCCCACACAGTGCCGGTTCCGGGGTAGTCATGTGACCCAAACCGCTCCAGGGAGATCCAGTTTCAGAATCTGTGTTTGAACTTTGGGAGAAATGAATCTTTCCTTCCACTGGGCTTGGAACCGCGAGGGTGTCAGCCTGGGGCTGCCTCCATCTGGAAAGAACCTGCTCCAGAATGAAGCCAAGGCAGGGAGAAGCAGGAAGATGGGAGACCAGGTGCTGGCGGCATCATTTGAGCCCACTAAGTCCAGCTGTACCTGAAGCAGATAAGCTGCCTTTTTTTTGTTTGTTTCTTGAGGTCAATACGTTTCCTTTTCCTTTAAGCCTCTTGGAATTGGGCTTTCTGTCTCTGGCAACCCAGGACTTCTGACCAACACAGAGGCCCTGCCTACTGTGGCCTCAAACCACTTTTGAGCTCCCATCTGCCTTTTTGTTCTGGACTTGCCTTCCCCCCCCAGACACCCCATGTACTCTGTGACTTCTGCTGGGCTCTCTACTTGGGGCTGATTCGCTTTTCCCCTTTCATTGACTTGGTCAGCTGGACCTGAGCCGAAGTCGGATGCTCAACCGACTGAGCCACCCAGGTGTCCCTCTTTTTTTTTTTTTTTTTTTTTTTTTTTTAATTTATTCATTTCAAGAGAGACAGAGCGAGCGGGGGAGGGGCAGAGAGAAAGAAAGAGAGAGAGGGAATCCCAAGCAGGCCCCACACTGCCAGCGCTGAGCCCCACGCGGGGCTCAAACTCACGACACGCGGGATCATGAGCTGAGGCGAAACCAAGAGTCAGACGTTTAACCGACTGAGCCACCCAGGCGCAAATAAAAGAGAATTTGCTCTTTGTTCCTGTCCACTAAGGAACCATTATTTGGCTGCTTGATAGTGATTTGTGTGTTTGTATACTCCTCTCCTGCACTAGATTATTGGGTTTCTGGAGGACGAGACCTGTGTATGATATCTTTTTCTTTTCTCAGCGCCCAGTGCCTGGCGTGGCACACGGTAGGTGCCCAAGGAATTCTTCTGGACTGATCTGACTTGCCTTCAGGCGGGGTGGGCGCGGCTGAGCGTTGGCGCTGTGGGGACGGGGCCCTTTCTCTGGCTCTACTACGAGGCAGCTGTGCGGCCCATTCCCACGTCAACCTAACATGTCTGTCTCCCTTCAACCCCAAACCCTGCTCATCCATCGGGGGACTCTGCCCCCACTGTGTGACAAAGGGCTGCTTCGGGAGTCAAATGGATTTGAGTTCAAGTCCTGGCTCTTTTATGTGGCACCTGAGTGAGGTGAGCCGAGTCACGGGACTTCCTGGAGCCTCGGTTTCCTTAAAATAGCAAACACATAGTGCTTATTGGTGTGCTGGGCACTCTTCGAAGTGCTTCCCGTGTCCTCACGCTGTTTTCTTACCCACCCTGGGAGGCGTAGGTGCTCTCATCGTCCTCTTGTAGTGATGGGAAAACTGAGGCCCAGAGAGGGTAAGAGTTGCCTGAGGCCACGGCCAGGGGGTGGCAGGGCTGGGGTTGGAACTCAGGCTGTCTGGCTCCAGAGTCAATGCTCCTCACGCTCAACTGTCCTGCCCCGTGCAAGATGGCACTACTCCCAGAACCTTCTTCGTTAGGTCGTCGTGAAGCCCGGTCTTGGCACGATGTGTGTGGGAGATCCAGCCGAGCTGAGCACCGCTGTTACCAGTGGGTGTTCCGAGCCTGGCGGAGTCCAGTCGTCCCAGAGCATCTTTGATCTTGGGGTCCGGCTGCAGGGAGTGGGGCTGCGGCTGGTCCCGAACAGCAGCCGCTTGGCTCTGGCTACATTCTAAGGCTCTCTCTCCGCTTGGCAGACGGACCGTACTCATAATGCTCATTTGTCCAGACTGTGGTTCAGCGGCTTCTGCATTCTCTGCACGCGCTGCCCGGGGCCCGGGAGGGACGGAGGGCAACAGGACAGGCTCCAGCCAGACGGGGGGGGGGGGGGGGGAAGCTGCTGGAAATCAAGAGGGCCGGGGAGGCGGGAGAGCCTAGTTTTTAGAAACCCCAGCTCTGCCACGGCCTTGTTGTGAGAACTTGGGCAGACTGCATACTCTCCCCGGGCCTCAGTTCCTTCATCTGTGAAATGGGCACAGTAATGGTACCTACTTCGCCGGGTGGTACAAGGATGAGAGAAGATGACGTGTTTTGCAGTACCCCTGGGGGCTCTCCGTAGACGACAGTTAATTATTAGCTTTGTCCTGCTGTTTGCTCAGCCAGGCTGCCTGGGGGTCAGTCTTGCCTCTACCCCTTCCTAGCAATTTGACCTTGAGCATGTTACTCAACCTCTCTGTGCTCAGTTCCTCACTTCTACACTGGGGACAAGAACAGAACACCGATGAAACAACCCTCCGTCTGGGGCGTTGAAAGCGCTCCCTAAGCTTTAGTGCTTGCTGTTACTCTCCAGCTGTAACATCTTGGGCGACAGCCTGCCCCTCCCCGTGCCTCAGTTTTACCACTTGTTCAGCGAAGTTTATTTATTTATTTATTTATTTATTTATTTATTTATTTTAATGTTTTATTTGAGTTTTGAGACAGAGAGAGAGAGACAGAACATGAGCGGGAGAGGGGCAGAGAGAGAGAGAGAGAGAGAGAGGGAGACACAGAATCGGAAACAGGCTCCAGGCTCTGAGCCATCAGCACAGAGCCCGACGCGGGGCTCGAACCCACGGACCGCGAGATCGCGACCTGAGCCGGAGTCGGACGTTCAACCGACGGAGCCGCCCAGGCGCCCCGCAAAAATAAATCAACATTTTAAATGTTTGCTGAATTTATTTTTCTCATGAAACACGGGACCAAGCGCCTTTTTATGTGCCAGGCACTCTTCTGTGTGCTTGACACAGATTAAAGCGCTTACTCCTCACCGTCTTGGCGGGAGGGACTATTGTTACCCCCGTTTTGTTTTTGTTTTTTATAGATGAGGCAACTGAGGCAGAGAGTTGTGCCCGGGGAGTCAAACCCAGGTCATCTGGCTGCAGCTCCACCTTCTGACCTTCTCTGCCCCTGTCCCCTCTGTTCGGGAGTTGGGGTGCACAGTGGACCCCACTCATCCGTGGGCATCCATTACTCATCTCCTGGGACGGGGGTTCTCCCACCTTTGGGGTGACGGGTGGGGGCCGGCGGTGGGATGCGGGCAACTGAGCAAGGAGCCTTAGCCTCTGCGGACGGCCTGCCAACACCTGCCACTCGGTCAAGTCCAAAAAAGGCTCAGGCGCAGTTCACATCCTGTTGTTCTTCCGGAGCCTGGGAAGAGAACAGGAAAGGCCGAGAGGCCCGGCTTCGGGACTGCCTCTTGGGGAGGCGGGGCGAGCCGCCGAGTCGGGAAGGGCCAGGACTGCCTTAGCTGGGTCTTCCTTCCTCGGACACTCCCTGCAAGAAGACTGGGCCCCGGAGCCAGAGGCCTGAATGCCAACACGCTCACAGACTTGGCAGGGGGAGAAATGCTAGATTAAGACCTGGCCACGGCACTCCTCCGGGAAGATGAGGCTCTTTGCGTGGCCACATACACCGATGGCCACCTCGGGTGTGAGCGGCACTGCCCTCTCCCTGCCCACAGCCTCTCCCTGCCTGTGAGAAGAAGGTTTCTTGTGAGCAAAGGAGGGGAGACCTGTCACCGAAAATGGGAGCAGAGAAACGGGGCCTCAAGAAAAAGGCAGCCTGTGTCGAGTCCCAGGGTTCCCAGGGCGGAAATGTTTGCTGGGCTTTTAAGAAGAAGGCTATTTAACGATCAAATCTCAGCTGTTAAGTGGTGGCACCCTGCACTGTCACCGCTAACCCTCCAGACCGCCTGCCACACCCCAGCCTTCCCACCACTTTGTGGGCGGTGGTGTTCCACGACCGGAACTGGGGGTGTGGACAGCACCCCTGGGGCGCTAGACGTGTCTGGAGATGGCCAGTTCAGTGGATGCGGTCCTGGGAGGCCGATGAGACGGACTGTCTGTAACCTGCACGTCTCCTGGGTTTTTCTCCCCAGGCGGGCACTGAGGCTTTGAACCCTGAAGTTAAGACTGCAGACCGTAGAGATAGATGATGCGGGTTTGACACACTTACTGCAAGGGTAAACTTAAGTCCTGTCATAGACTCTCTGAGCCTTGGTTTCATCTGTAAAATGGGAACAATAACATAAAGACTAAGTTTTTCAGCATCTACTAGGTACTAGGCCCTGATAGAGGTGCTTTATGTGGATTGTCCTATTTTATTTTATTTAAAAATTTTTTTTTAACGTTTATTTATTTTTGAGACAGAGAGAGACAGAGCATGAACGGGGGAGGGTCAGAGAGAGAGGGAGACACAGAATCGGAAACAGGCTCCAGGCTCCGAGCTGTCAGCACAGAGGCGGACGCGGGGCTCGAACTCACGGAGCGCGAGATCATGACCTGAGCCGAAGTCGGACGCTCAACCGACTGAGCCACCCAGGCGCCCCTGGATTGTCCTCTTTTAAACCTTACTACAACCCTATGAGGTAGGTGCTATTTTCAGATGAGGAAACTGAGGACTAGGAAACGTAAGCAGCTGGTTAAGTTTATACAATCGGTAGCAGAGGTATGAAAACCCAGGAGGTCTCGGTCCAGAGACGGTGCCATTAGCTGTGACCTAGATCACATCTACTTATGAAGGTAGCTGTGAATGCTAAGTGAACTTCTGCATGCAGACCTCTCAGAACGGTGCCTGATGCGTCGTAAGTGCTCGAGAAGTTCAATCCGAGCTCTTGTGGTGTGAGAAGTGATGTGGACACCCGACTCAAGCTTAAACATTAAGGTAATTTATTATTTCACCAACGGGAAGTCCCGGAGCATTCCTGGCCTCAGGATGGATTGATTCAGTGGTTCGACGGTGGCCTAAGGACCCAGGAGATTTCTGTCTCTGACTCTACACATTGGATCCAGCCCAAGGTTAGCTACCTTCTTGATGACAAAATGGCTGCCCGCAGCCCCTAGACCAACATGCATCCTTACTCTTCCGGCAAGAGGAAGAGGCTGTGCCCCTAAACGGGACATCCGAGGGCTTCCCTTCAGTCTGACTGGGCAAGCTGTGTCATGTGGTCATCCCTGGACCAGTAATGGCACTGAAACAATGCCAGGAGCTGGTTAGCTTTGCCTTCTCTGCCTGCATGCTTGGAACTGGTATTGGGGCAAGCTTTCCCAGAATAAGGGGGCTGGCCAGAGGAGGGATCTGCTGGGAACTCATAAAGCGGTTGTGGACGCAACTTTAACTAGTGACCCCTGTCAACTGGAGGGTCTGGGGGGGATCCCTGGGTTACACAAATCATTTGAATACAATGTGTTCGTCCATTGTGCGGTGGTGCCGGATCCAGAGGAGGAAGAGGTTTATTTGGACTGAGGGTGGAGGTTTATTTGTGGGAAGATCCCTGGAGGCTTCGCCTCTGAATCCTGGAGCCTGAGGAAGATTTCCTCAGGCTGGAAAGCCTGAGAAGAGGGTCAGAGGGTACGGCATGAGCAAAGAGCTATACGCTTCTGGGAAGTTGGGGCTTAGGGGCAGAGTAGCCTGGGAGGGAGGGAGGGCGTGTGGAGACATGGCCCTCAGAAGACAGAACGGGCTCCTATCCACCTCACCTCCTGGCCGAGAGCACCGGAATGGTAAAAGTATTGAGTGCATGCCATGGGCAAGCTCTACTCGGGCATGAGAGAGAGGGAGATACAGAAAGCTTAAGTGATCTGCCTAAGGTCACACAGCTGGCCAAGGGCACTCTGACCCCAAAGCCGGGGCTCGTAACACTCCTTGTACCTCCCTCACCGGGTCCCCATCCCAGCAGCGGGAGGAGAGAAGGGCAGACCAAGGCGGGAAGCCAGGTTTTGTCTCTGGTGGGCAGGGAGGTGACCCCCCCCTCCTGAGGCCTGAGAGACAGGGAAAAGGTGGGGGCCCCGAAGTGTAAAGGGGGCCTAGAACCGGGAGATCTAGCGTCACAGGACTAGTTCTCCCAGTCCTCGTTTTCTCGTCTGAAGTAATAATAATCTGCATGATTCCAAATATCATGCCATTGGGAGGGGGCAGATGGGAGGGAATGCGGAGTTCTGTTTCCCATGCCTCAAAGGTTACTTGTTTTTCTTATTAGAGCAGAAATCCTGGGGTGATTGAAAACGTGAGCAGTGATTGCCTTTGCGGCTCAGCTTTTGTTCTGCTTTTCTCCTTTTTGTGTTTTTTCTCCCCCCATGTTCTTTACGACGAACATATTTTGCTTTTTAATGGACTCCCCGCCACCACCAAAGAAGAACATTAAAATTCATTATTAAAATTCCTCCCTGGGACGCATCTACATAAACCTATGCATATATGCATAGAATGTCTTTGGAAGGCAGTCCAGAAAAATGGTCAAGCGCAGGGCTGGGGGGAGGGGAAATGAGAGACCAAGGTGGAGGGAGGGGGGTGCCTCTGGGCTTAGGCTCCCTGGGACTGCTTGAATTATTATTTACTTATCTTACCATATGCTTGCATAACCTTTCCAAAAAAAGTGTTTTGTGGGTTTTTTTTTTTTTAGATTTTTTTTTTTTTTTTTTTAAGGTAATCTCTACACCCAACATGGGGCTCAAACTTAGAACCGAGATCAAGAGTCACATGCTTTACCAGCTGAGCCAGCCAGGGGCCCTCAGAAGGTTTTGCTTTGTTTCATTTTTAGTCAAGAATATCAACCAGACCCAAGCCCCAGATTTCCATTAGGTCCCACAGTTGCCATCTCAGGGACCCAGCTATGGGCTCCCCCTCTCATTCTCTATTCTGGTTCTTTTTTTTTTTTTTTTTTTTTAACGTTTATTTATTTATTTTTACAGAGAGAGAGCAGGGGAGGGGCAGAGAGAGAATCCCAAGCAGGCTCTGCACTGTCAGCACAGAGCCCGACGCAGGGCTCGAACCCACAAACCGTGGGGTCATGGCCTGAGCCAAAATCCAGAATCAGGCTCTTAACTGACTGAGCAACTGGCCCAGCTACCCCTGTTCTGGCTGTTTAGGTGACCCCCTTTTGGAGAGACCCCGGGTCCAACTAGGAGTCTCCCGGCCAGGTGGCTGTTTCTATCAAAGTGGGCACCTACCAGCTCAGGGAGCAGAACCGCGGGGGTGCCCCCCTGCCCACTCCACTCAACCTGGAGGACCCCCACCAGGACAGGCAGCCTCTTCACCGGCTCCTCACTGCACCTCCACACCAAAGAGAAAGGCCACATTTCTTCGGACGGTAGAAAGTCCTCCCTGACCGGCCCTGCCCTACTGTCCAGACTCATCCTCTCTGCTTCCTCATCTCAGACTAACAGCTGGGAAGCACAACAGCCTTCTCTCTCTCCCCTCGGGCCCACGCACAACCTGAACAGCCCTTCTCCCCAACTGCCCAGCTAATATCTACCCATGGTGCAAACCTGATCTTCGATGGGCCCTCCTCCAAGAAGCCTTCCCTGATCAGTCCTGTCAGGAGCCTCCTCGGGGCTCCCGTAACACACTGGGGTCCCCTAGTTCAGAATCCCAGCTCTGCCCCTTTTGCAATGCGTGTAGCTTTGGGCTAATTACCTAACCTCTCGGAACCTCAGTTTTCTCATGTGTGAAAGAGTGCTAAGCTCAGAGTTGTTGTAAAAGGTGATATGACTCAACACAGATAAAATGCTGAAAATAGTGCCTGGTACACGGTAAGCACTTGATAAGGCTTGGTTCTCATCATGTGATATTCGGAATTGCCTGTTTATCTGTCTCCCCCTCTAGACGGTTTTGAGCTTGAACGCCGCAGTTGGGCTATATCACCCTGATACCCACTCAGGGCCTAGTACACATTAAAAACTTCTCAAGAGATTCTTGTTAAAGAAACGAAATGATCCATTCAAACAAATACACACTTCTCGAGCATTTACAAAGCATGTAAAGTATTTAACACTCTGTGTTAAACACCCAGCACTTTCTGTTTTTTTTTTTGTTTTTTTTTTTTTTAATACTTATTTATTTTTGAGAGAGAGAGGTCATGAGCAGGAGAGGAACAGAGAAAGAAAGGGAGACACAGAATCCGAAGAGGACTCCAGGCCCTGAACTGTCAGCACACAGCCTGATGCGGGGCTCGAACTCACCGACCGTGAGATCATGACCTGAGCTGAAGTCAGATGCTTAACTGACTGAGCCACCCAGGAGCCCCTAAGCATTTTCTATACATGACTTCACTTAATCCTTGTGATGAGGGTGTGAGTGAGATACCTGTAGATACCCCATTTCACAGATGGGTAAACTTTCCATCCCCTTAACTTCTTTTACTTTTTCATCACAGCACGTGACCTCCTGACACGTTATGTATCTATTTGTCTCTTCCTAATAGAACCTGACTCCCCACTGGAATGGAAGTTCTGTGAGAGCTTGTGTTCTATTTTTATGGCATTCATGAGGCCTAGAGCAATGTCTGGCACATAGCAGGTGCTCAGTTTATATCTGTGTTAAACATCCTTGCATCTGGGGGTGCCTGGGTGGCTCAGTCGGTTAAACATCCGACTTCAGCTCAGGTCATGATCTCATAGTCCGTGAGTTCGAGCCCCGTGTCGGGCTCTGTGCTGGCAGCTCAGAGCCCGGAGCCTGCTTTGGATTCTGTGTCTCCCTCTCTCTCTGCCCCTCCCCTGCTCACGCTCTGTCTCTCTCTGTCTCAAAAAGAAGTAACTGCTCACGCTCTGTCTCTGTCTCAAAAAGAAGTAAAAAACATTAAAAAAAATTTTTTTTTTTAAAAGGTGGTTTCTCGTTCGGCTGATTCTCAGCCCCACTGGAGACAAAGGGAGGTGGGGTGTTAGGCTTCTGTCATCATGTGCAGCCTTTTCTTTCTCCTTACTTTCCACGTGGGTCCCAGAGGCTCAGAATCTCTGCCTTTTCACTTTGGAATGACAGGGGGGTGTGCCTGTGCTCCCCATGCTTCTCACCTGGCCCACTTGGGAAGCCCAGCCCTTATGGCCAGACTTGGTGGTCCCAGTGGTAATGATCTAAGAGGGCTAGGGGCATCTGGGTGACTCAGTTGGTTAAGCATCTGGTTCTTGGTTTCGGCTCAGGCTGTGATCTCATGGTTCGTGGGTTCAAGCTGTCAGGTTCTGAGCTGACCATGCGGAGCCTGCTTGGAATTCTTTCTCTCTCTCTCTCTCTCTCTCCTTCTGCCTCTCTCTATCTCTCTCAAAATAAGTAAATAAACTTAAAAAAAAAAAAAAGAAAGAAGTCTTTAAGAGGGCTAGAGCATTTTCCTGGTTCTTAGCAAAAGAGGAACCAACGAACCCACAAAAAGTCCTTCAAAGAGAGAAGTCATAGAATGTTCTGTTACTCACTCAAAGAGGAGGGGGAAGAACTCCCTGGATTTCAATTGGGGATCCAACTTTTCCCCCCTCTGGACTCCTATGATGTTTATTTTAATTTAAAATAATTTCAGGGGTGCCTGGGTGGCTCAGTCGGTTAAGCGTCCGACTTCAGCTCAGGTCATGATCTCACGGTCGTGAGTTCGAGCCCCGCGTTGGGTTCTGTGCTGACCGCTCAGAGCCTGGATCCTGTTTCGGATTCTGTGTCTCCCTCTTTCTCTCTGACCCTCCCCCGTTCATGCTCTGTCTCTCTCTGTCTCAAAAATAAATAAACGTTAAAAAAATAAAAATTAAAAAAAAATAAAATAATTTCAAACTAACAGAAAAGTTGCAAGAATAATACAAAGAGCTCTTAAATACCCTTTACCTAGATTCACCTTTCTTTTTTTTTTTTTTTTTTTACATTTTGCCATGTTTATTCTCTCTCCCTCTGTCTCTTTCTTTTGATGATAGGTAAATAGAGACAGATAGGTGGGTAGATATATAGACGTATAGATAGATACATATAATTATGGAATACACATTACGGTTTCTGAACCATTTGAGAGCAGATTGCAGACATTGATGCCCCTTTCCCCTTTAATGCTTCAGTATGCAATATTTTTTAGGTTTATTTATTTTGAGAGGGAGAGAGAGAGAGAGAGGGAACACGAATGGGGAAGGAGCAGAGAGAGAGAGAGAATTGCAAGCAGGCTTGGCACTGTCTGTGTGGAGCCTGACGTGGGGCTTGAACCCGCGAACCGCGAGATCAGGACCTGAGCCAAAACCAAGACCCAGAGAGTTAACCAACTGAGCCCCCCAGGTGCCCCACTATGTACTTCTAAAGAACAAAAATATCCTCTTACTCAACCACAGTACAGCTATGAAATCCAGAAAATGTAACATTGACATAATACTTTAATCTACCCTCCTGTATTCCGATGCTGTCAGTTGACTCAGGAATGTTCTTTACGGTCTTCTTTTCCCTCCAGTACAAGATCTGGCCAAGTTCACGCATTGCATTTAATTGCCTGACGTGTCTTTCTAATCTCCTTGAGTCAGGAACAGCAAGCCGCCTTTCCTTGCCTTTCACGACGCTGGTATTTGGAAGAATACAGACCAGTTATTTTATAGAATGTTGCTCGATTTGGGTATGTCTGATGTCTCCTCTTGACTCGATTCAGGTTGCGCATTCTCAGCTGGAATATTTGCAAAACTGATACCATATGCATCACTTCCCCTCCCCCCCCCACCCCTTCCGCCCATGTCTGTCTGCCTGGAGAGAGTGGTGCTCAATTTGAGCAACAGTTAAGAGGTGGTCTGGTTTTTCTCCACCGTAGAAGTTACAATTTTCCTCCTTGCAAGCAATAAGCAATCTGTAGGGACACTTTAAGGTCATGTAAATATCCTGTTCCTACTGATTCTTGTAGTGTTTATTTCTGATCAGCAGGAAGAGGTGCCCGGCCGGCCCCCTTTCACCTTCCTTGTTCTTGTCGCCCTCCCCTGTTGAGGGACTGGGATGGGGCCTATATCAGCATTCTGTGGGATTTGGACATGCCCACTCCTGTGGGAGCCCCGCTGGGTGAATCCAGGGGTTCTGGTCCTTGCCCTGGTGGGGTGTCTCCAGCAGCTGAAGAGAATGGCGGGGGAAGAAAGGATTCCTTCCAGAATCTCACCTGAAAACTAAGAGGTAAACCAAATGGGAGAAGAAAATAGTATTGGGCTCGTCCCTCAGGTCCCTGGCCATGTCTGTGATCCGCTCAGGCAAGGCTGTTGTCCTTCTGTTGGGGACCGTCCCAGGGTGTCCAGACGTGGACATTACATTAGCTCTGTGTGCCAGCAGGTATCACCAAGCCTCCAGCAAGTGAAGAAGGTGGCCCCCCAGGGTGTGGGATGCAGCTGCGAAAACATCAGCCTGCTGATTTTCCTTTTCCCCTTTTGCAGGGCTCCTCTGGCTGCTGGCACTGAGCACGAGCACGGCTCAGCACTGGGGAAGCGTGAAGGACACTTCTCAGCTTTGAAAAAAATACAGCTGACTGCTTGAATTTCAAATAGTTTAACGCCCCCTCTGCTACCTAGCTGTGATCTAAAGGACTGATTGTTCGGGCCTCAAAGTACCAAATAAATGAACTGTGAATGCCCAAGGATGGACAAGAGACGTCCTTATTCAAGTCCAAATGTATGGCTGGAGAGGACTGTCGACGTTTGCTCTTATGTAGCAAGGAAACAGCCGGGAAGTAGGCTACCCAGGCCTGGGATTCTCCCGGGGCAACCACTTGGCATCCTCTGCACCTTCAGACAGTAGGAAATGAGCTGCTCATCTGACTCAGGGCCACAAAGCTCTGGGTGGAGACCCTCTGTGGTCAGAGCTGTTTGTCTATGTTGAAGATCACAGCCATATTCTTGAGGCAAAGGGCAAAGGGCAGAGCAGGCGTTTAGGGGAAGACTGCTGAACACAGAGTACTGCCCGTAGGATGGCTGTGGGTGGTGGGAGAAGGATGGACGGTGCAGCAAAGCACCATCTAGAGTCAGAAGAACCTTGGGTTCAAATTGATTGAGTGGTTTGGGCAAGTGATTTAATCTCTCAAAGCCTCAGTTTGTCCTCAGCAAAATGGGGAGCACTAATAATACTCAAACTCAGGGGCACCGGGCTGGCTCAGTTGGCAGGGCACGTGACTCTTGGTCTCGGGGTGGTGAGTTCGAGCCCCACCGTGGGTGTAGAGATGACTTAAAAGTAACATCTTAAATAAAAAAGAATACTCCACTCGTGTCGTAGGTATGGCAGGTCTGAAATGAGGTTGTAGGTATTAAATGAGATTGTATTTGTAACCCACTCAATCAGGTGCATATTGAGTGTCCAGTAAACCCCTCCCCAAATAGTGTCCTATCTAATAATAATAGTGATGATGACGATGGTGATGATCACTATCATCATTTCTGAGCCTCCGGGCTGCTGTGTTAGGGTTGACTAGGAAATTGGAGCCAGGGTGAAGTAGGAGTGGGGTATGGGCTAAGAGAGTAGCCAGTGGCACTGAGTGGAGGCCAGAGGTATAGATAGAATGCCATCACCCTGGTGGCCAGACCCTGTCCGTGGATCTATTCTCAGCAGCCCTCAACATCATTTTAATGACTGTGTATTATTCCATTCTATGGATGAACTATGTCTTATTTAAACAAACAATCATTTTTTAAAGTTTATTTATTTTGAGAGAGAGAGAGTGTGTGAGCAGGAGAGGGACAGAGGGAGAGGGAGAGAGAGGATCCCAAGCAGGCTCCACGTTGCCAGCACGGAGCCTGACGTGGGGCTCGAACTCATGAACCACGAGATCGTGACCTTGAGCTGAAACCAAGCGTCCGGTGCTTAACTGACTGAGCCACCCAGCTGCCCTGAGCAAACGATCGTTTTAACAGCTGCAGAATAGTTCAATGATTAGATGGATCACATTTTAATGGGGAAGCCAAGTGGTATATTAGAATCAGAACAGGCTTTGAAGATAGAGATCATCAACCACATAATCAGCACTTTTGTCAGCATCGACTCCGGGCCAGGCCCTGTGCTTTGTGCCAGGGTAAAGAGGACAGACATGGATGGGCCCTCACAATGCTCACGGGCTACAGGGGAGACAGGCATATAACCTGACTCGCATTCAAACCCCTGGCTGTGTGGGCTTAAGCAAGTCACATGTCTTCTCTGAGTCACGGTTTCCTCCTATTGAAAGACCAATGTGCAGTGTTACAAGCATAGTACTCAGCTAAAAAATGCTACTTCTCTCTTCTAATGAGGAGTACTTTTACACACACACACACACACACACACACACACACACAAACCATCCATTTGGGTGGAATGTGTGTATATATACATATATATATATGTATATATATGTATGTATCGTGTGTGTGTGGGGGGGGTTATTTATCATCCTGGATGATTTCTGTTACCCAGCTAAAGAAATTTTTCTAAACCCTCGCCTAGTCTTTAGTGTTCACTAGGCAGAGGAGTGGGTAAAAGCCACTGAATTGGTCAGCAAACAAGTCACCAAACTGTCCAGACATGTGATTTCTTAGCTGCCTCTTTACCATTTCTCCAACACTCTGAGGAGACTCCTGCCTCAGTGCCTTTGTACTTGCTGTTCTGTCTGCCTAGAGCACTGTTTGCCCAGATATTGTCCTACCTCCTTCAGGTCTTTACTCAAACGCCATTTTATCAGAGAGGCTGTTCCTCCCTGCCCCCAGCACCCCTCCCCATCCCCTTACTCTGCTTTGTTCTTCATGGTAGCTCTTATTACCTCCTGACATAGGCAAATTGTCCTGGGTCTTGGCTTATTCTCTGTCTTCGCAAATAAAATGTAATCTTCGGGAAAGCCAAGATGCTGTCTGACCTGGGCCTGGGGCAGGTGCCTGACACATAGTAGGCCCTCAATAAAAATATATGGCATAACTGAATGAAGAGATCAAAGGAGACTCCTCCTAACACGGCGGTTGCTAGTGCCTGGAAACAGTAAAAAGCTGCTCGAATGGACAGGAGGATCGTAATAATTGGAAACTTAATACAGGACCTTATTTGGGTGGTAGGCCATTGAAGATCTTGGCTGGGGCGTGTGCAAGTGGGGACTGGGGTGAGGGAGGAAATATTTCCTCCCTGCCAAGCTGCAGCAAGAGGCTAATGGCCTCCACAGGGATCCAATCCAATTAAGGCCCTGGCTCCAAGTCAACTCGGGTTCCCTTCCTGGCTGCTGCGGCTTCCAAGTGACAAAATGAAACCTGTAACTTTCCCAAGACGAGACAGTCTCCAGGCCAGCAGGGCAGGAAGGGGCTGAGGGTAGGGTTTCTGTTCCCAGGGAAGCAGATGTGCATTGCACCCAAATGGTTTTAATACTGTGTGTGTGTGTGGAGAGAGAGAGAGAGAGAGAGAGAGAGAGAGAGAGAGAGAGAGTGCTGGGGCCAGGATCAGAGGCTGGATCACCACCCTCAAGATCAGTCCTTGCAGGGAGGGAGCTGGATGCAGACAGTGGAAAAGAGATGAGAAGCAAGGAGACGTGAGTTCTCCCACTGAACTGCGGCCGGGCTGGAAACCTAGACTGTGAAAGGGCACGCCCTGCTCGAGGTCCCTACTGCAGAAATGGAAAGGCAACGGTCCGCAAGTTTAGGCTTAATTGCACTCAGAATGCTCTTTCAACTATTTATTTCTTTCTAAAAGAAATTTTTGGGGCTCCTAGGTGGCTCTGTCGGTTGAGCTTCCGACTTCGGCTCAGGTCATGATCTCACGGTTTGTGGGTTTGTGGGTTCGGCCCCGCATCAGGCTCTGTGCTGACAGCTCAGAGCCTGGAGCCTGCTTCGGATACTGTGTCTCCCTCTCTCTCTGCCCCTCCCCCCACTTGTGCTCTTCTAGGCTGTTTTTCTCTAGAAGTAATGTTGAAGGCAGCCAACCCAGTAGATCCTGTGAGCATGTTAGTGAATTCTTTTCAATATGAATAATGGTCTCTCACATCTGTGTAAACTTTCCCTTCCTTCCCTGATTCAACATAAGCCTCTGACCCTTGGCAGAAGAAGAAACTGAGGCTCAATAAGGTGGAACTGTTTGCCTAAACTGGTAAGTGGCAGAGTTGGAATTTGAGCCAAGACCTGTTATGCAACATCTTTTGACCTCAGGACCATGAGGCAAAGGAGAAATTGAGTTGAGGAGGGGTTTGTGCAGAAGAAGCAGAAGATGATAGTTTTTGAATGTCTACACCATACTAAAAACTTTATGTACCGTCTTTTCTTCCCTTGGATTTGATTTACTTTTTTAAAGTGATCTCTACATCCAACACGGGGCTCAAACTCACAACCCCAAGATAAAGAGTCACATGCTCCACCGACCAAGCCAGCCAGGTGCCCCCTATGTACTATCTTTTTTAAACACCCTTAAGAACCTGAAGACCAACATTATGAGCAGATGGTTGGCCAGGGTATAGGCAACATGGATAGAGATCTGGGTCTGATTATTGGCTCTGCCACTCATTGACTGTGTGACCCTAGGCAAACTACTTAACTTCTCTGAACTTCAGGTTTCTCCACGGTACCCTGGTTTCAAATGGCACCTGGATGGTCCTTTTCCTAATGAAGGTCCATCTACTGGGGCTTGTGGCCAGGATGAACATGTCCGTCCTTGGACCCACACACTGGAACTCTATCCCTAGAGCCTGGAAAGGCCTGGAAAGGCTGTGTCCAGCTCCTGTGTTTGTGGAGTGACTTTGATGCCTCCAGGTGAACCCAGATCTATAGAGAGGCTGGACAGGTTGCTGCTCCTATGGACACAGCATTCAGGTTAAACTTTAGCCAGAATTATGGCTAAGTGGCAATTAGCAAGATTTTATAGGACCTAATTCACATTATGGGGACATAGCTGAAATTCAAAGCTGCCTTGGGATTTTCCATCGCTGGGTTGATTGACATCACCGAAGAATAACTGAACACCTATTATACGTGCAGTGAGAGAAAGAGCAATATGAACGTAGGAACATTTATGTGATTGATTCTTTCACTTAGTCTGATGATTATTATCCTACATCATATGCCAGGCGCTGAGGGAAGCAGAGCAGAGCATCCATAACCACTAGTGTTTACTGAGCACTTACTATTCGCCAGGCACTGTGTCAAGGGCTTTACATTTATTAACCTGTATAATCTCCGTAACAACCTTATGAGGTAGGTATTGTAATTATCCTCATTTTGCTTATTTATTTTTGAGAGAGAGAGAGACCGAGGAGAGAGAGAATCCCAAGGGACCTGGGGCTCGATCTCACGAACCAGAGATCATGAACTGAGCCGAAACCCAGAGTCGGATGTGGCTGAGCCGACTGAGCCACCCACGTACCCCAATCGCTAACATTTATTAAATGCTTCTTAACTAAATACTTTGCACCAATGTTGTCTCACCTAATCCTCACAGTGACTCTATGAGTTAGGTTCTCTTATATTGTCTGCTGTAGTGACGAGGGAACGTACTTGAGTAACTTACCCAAGTTGATTTTCAGGTCCATTTTACAGATGAGAAACTGAAGCGCAGAGAGATTAAATAAGTTATGCTGAGCTAGTCGACGACAGGGCAAGACTGGAAAGCGGACGGTCTGGCCCCAGAGTCCGCGTGCATAGCACCCCTGTCTACTGTCTAGAAAGTTATAGAAAGGGGGTTGAGCCCGTCAGTCAATAACGCCACATAATCAAGAGTGGGAGGAGGGAAGAGGAAGTCATTCAGGGAAGTTTTCTGGAGGCGCCATCTGGTCCTTTGGAAAACCTGACTCCTCGTCAAGTGGCAATCGTAACAAACACAGACCACCTGGCTTTTCAGGCTGGGCACACGCAGGACCCTGCAAAGGGCAAGCCAGGGGTACAGGAAACTGTAGATCAACAGGGCACACTCCCTCATTCCATAAGTTTTTATTGCGGACCATGAGCAGTTCTACGAGCCGGAAATATAGCCAGAAACAACATGGAACAAAAATCCCTGCTCTCATGGAGTTTACGGTCTAGTTGGGGGAGCCAGACAATATGCGAATAAGTGAGTAAAATATATGACCGAGGGTGGTAAGTGTTACGGAGAGAAATGGCAGGGGGTAGGGTGAGACAGAATGGAACGGCTTGCATTGGCAAACAGGATGGTACTTGGGGAGATCTCTGAGCCGGTGACAGGTGATCAAAGGCCTGAAGGAGGCAAGGGAGTGGGAGTCGCGGGAATCCTGGGGGAAGAATGTCCCACAGAGGTAGAATAACAAGTGCAAAGGACCTGAGGCAAGAGTGCGTTTGGCTTGTTCAAGGGATAGCAAGGAGGTGGGTGTGGCTGGGGTAGAGAGCAAAGGGGAGAGCAGTTAAGATGAGGTCAGAAGGGTGTGGGGGGAGGTGGGAAAGAGAGCACATCTCCACCCGTCTTTAAGGTTTGTGTGTGTGCTACCAAAACAAACGTGAGTACAGAATGCAAAATATGCATACATTTCACAGTTGGCAAACGAGACTTGAATACAATGTGCTCAGGGAGCCTCCCTGCAGAAACATCCCCACTCACCCCCTCTCTACCCATCTCTGTGAGCCTATGGGGTGGAAATGGGGCGGGGTGGGGGGCCGGGGTAGGAGTGACTATGACTGGGTTTCTAAGCACAGGCTCAGGGTCTGGGTCTTAGAGACTGTCGCTGCCTCAGCGTCCCAAGGAGGAGAATGGTTTCCTTTCAGGTAAGAGCTGAGTGTAGTCAAGGAAGTCTAAAGAGCCCTGGTCTTCTCCCCTGCTTCCCGGCCTTCCCCATCTCCTTGTATCCTGGTGCTAGGATGCCAGCACGTGACTTCCAACAGACACCGCAGGGAATGTTCGCTGATTCAAACTGAATTCGACAAACCCTCAGGCACGCCTTAGAAAATAGGATGTCTTGAACTGTTCCTTGGCCCCAGGGACAGTTTGGGGCCTTCTTTGAAGTGCCATTTGATCCTTTTAGACTTGGAACTGCTTTGAACTGGAGGTCCATTTTGGTTGCTGTTCCGGCAGGGTGGAGGGGGGCGGCGGGAAGGCAACTTTGGTTCAGTTCATAATTTTGTGAAAAACTAACACTGGGTTCAGTTCAGAGTCCACACAGGCACTCCAGTTTGTTTTAGGTTCAAGTCCCTATCTCGGGGGCAGCCTCCTAGCATTTAGTCCTTTCCAACAAACGAGCTGGTCACGGAGGGAGTTGGAGTTGAATATGACTCCATCCTTGCCCGCAGGGGGGAACAGGGACAGTATAAGGCCCAAGGCTCTGATAACAGCCACCGCTGACTGAGCAGCACACGTGGAAAGGCAAAGACTGGTAACAGGGCCCCACCGCGCCATAATGAAACTGAGGCTCTGACTCTAGAGCAGTGCTCCTAACCTCTGGGGTACACTGTCTCTTTAACAGAGTCCCTACAAGAACACTTGAGCAACTTGCTACGGGCTGGGGGAGGAAGAAGCTGCAGTTTCACTATATTTTCATGCATGCATTCAATTTGTTCCAACACCAATGTGTGTTGATACGCTAAGGGTGTAGAGAGACAAACCTCCCACGTCCGGCCTTCATCATTCAACTTAACCTGGTAAGTGAGGAGAAGTAGTTGTGAGTCAAGCATTACCTAAAGCCAGAAGAGGGAACAAGTAACTCTTTCCAGAGGGGGTGACATTTTCCCCAAGTGTTCAACAGAATGAAACCTGGACTGGGTGCATACCTTCTGCCTGGCTCAAAGTATCACTGGGGCGCCTGGGTGGCTCAGCTGGTTAAGCGTCTGACTTCAGCTCAGGTCGTGATCTCACGGTTTGTGATTTCGAGCCCTGTGTTGGGCTCTGTGCTGACAGCTCGGAGCCTGGAGTCTGTTTCGGATTCTGTGTCTCCCTCTCTCTCTACCCCTCCCCTGCTCGTGCTGTCTCGCTCTCCAAAAAAAAAAAAAAAAAAAAAAAAAAAAAAAGACGTTATCACAGTTTCTGTCTCCAGGGGCTTAAAACCCAGGACAGTGTTTCCAGTTTGAGGGCCACCTACATCAAAATTGTCCTGATGCTTGTTAAAATGTGAATTTCTCCCTTCCCCGGAGAAGGAGAATTGGATGGGTAAAGCAGGGCCAAGTGTAGCATCCAGGTGATTCTGATGCACTCCAGGCGAACGGGGGTGAGAAATCAGTCCAGGCAGGAGGAACACAGACAATGGCTTGGGAATCCTTACTAGCCTTCAGGCACTGGGGTTGCAGTTCCAGACTGTGGATTCTAGGAGAGGGATCCCGTCCGTACTGTTCACCACCCGGGGCCTGGAACACACGAGGGCCTCATAAATATTTGTCAATATGCTGGCTCCCGAGATAGAAGTGACAGGAGAGTCAAAGGAAAAAGGAAGAAGTCGGAGGAGGAAAAAAAAAAAAAGGTGTTTCTAAGGGGATGAAAACTTTCCGAAAAGTTGTCCCTCCGGAAGGCAGCTCCGCCTAACAGAAGGACTTGGGGAGGTGGCCGCTGCGGGAAAGGGGGAAAGGGCTGCGAGTCCAGTGGGCTGCAGCGCGGGACAGAGCGGGAGGCGCCTCCTCGCGTCCCCAGGCCAGCCGAAGGCATGAGGTCACCTGGCAGAGCGCCAGCGGCAGCTGCGAGGACGCGCCCGCGCTGCGGCGAGAGGCGGTGTCAGGCTCCGACCCCCGGGGGAATTTCCCCCCCCCCCGCCCCCTCGGGAGGCGGGGCTCGGAGTCCCGCCCACCTACCCGCCGAGCCTGAGCTGCTTTACCGCCCCAGCCCCAGGCCACGCCCCCCGGCTCCAGCCGCTCTTTTCCTCCCGAGTCCGGAGGCGCCGGGCCTTGGCCCCGCCCCCGGCCCCGCCCCGCGGCTTGAAGCGGCTCGGGCTGGGGCCGCCTCCGAGTCGCTCGCGGGGCGTGGGGCGGTGCTGGGCATCAGCGGCTGAGGCGAGCTCGACGCCGGGACTGTCCAGGGAGGCGCAGCGCAGCGCGGCGGGAGCCCTCAGTCGGAGTAACCCGGGAGCAGGAGCAGCCGCCGCCGCCGTCCGCTGAGCGCAGTCGAGCCGGCCATGGCGTTGTCGATGCCGCTGAACGGGCTGAAGGAGGAGGACAAAGAGCCCGTCATCGAGCTCTTCGTCAAGGTGAGCGCTCGCCCGCCGTCCCGCGGCGCCGAGCCCCCGGCGCCCGTCCGCCCGACCGCGGGGGGCGGCGTCCCTGCGCACCGGGCGCTCCCCGGCCGCGGAGCCCCCGCTGCGCCCCCGCGCGGCGCCCGCCTCCCGGGCCCACAGAGGCTGCTCCCGCGCCCCCAGCCCATTGTCTCGGGCCCACCCGCGCCTTCCCGCCGCCCAGGCCGGTCGGGGGAGCCGGGGCGGGACCGGGACCCTCGGCAGCCCGCACGCGGGGCGGCGGTCACCGCCTCCAGCTGCGCGGGCTCCGGCCGACGCCGGACCGTCGTCCCGCGTCCGGGTGGGAAGAGCGGCTGCGCTCCGGGCCCCGGGCGGGGGTGGGCCCCGTCGGCCCCCAGCCCCGCTCCCGCCCTGGCGCCGGCCCGACCCCACCCCACCCTCGCTTCCAGGTCCCCCCGACCCGGGCCGGGGCCGCAGCCTCTCAGTCGGGAGATGATGGACCCAACTTCTTGGAACGCTTTCTCAGAGCATTTCGCTTCCCGCTGGCTTGAAACTGTAACTTTAATTTTCGATGCGGTCTTAAAAAAAAAAAAAAAAAAAAGCAGACATTCCTGGGCTTCCGGGAAAGACCGAGATTCCCAACTTGGGTTTTCCTGTCTTAGGTGTTTTACCACCATCTGGGTTTCTTGTTGCTCAAACTCGGACTGGTTTGTATGATGCAACATTTTGGCTGCTCCGCTCGGTGCTGCTGCCTCGGGAAAGATTGTGCTCTTTTGTTTTGAAAGACAAACTGATGAGGGAGAGAGTTTATAACTTGCTTGGGCTTTAAAGGGTTGGTGTTCCCCTCTGGTCTTTTCAGTGTTTATATCCTACCACCACCTTACTTGCTTACAAATACTACCCCTGTCTCTTTCGTATTTTCTTTGACTATTTTTCATTTTAGCAAAGCAGAGAGAGTAGAAGTTAGGAACATCTGGCTCCAGCTGCCTCCCTCAAAACTTCAAAATCCTTGAGATTCTCTTAGTCACTTACTTAAGCAGACTTCTTCAGAGCCAGGCTGTGAATTGGAAAGTTAATAGGAATCTGGAAGAATCTTGTTCCTTTTTTTTTTTTTCCCCTCGAGTTTTTATTTTAAAGAAGGGGACACTTCGAAGGGTGGAGAGATAGGAAATGATCAGAACAGTGTGCGTTTTAGGATTTTCTTTCAGTGACAGGGTTAGAAGCATTTTGGTTTGGGGAACTGAAACAGCGGACCGGTATAGAACCCCCAGAATATCTTCAAAGATGCTGTTCGTTTGGGGGGCAGATCTAGAACTTTGAAGCACCGAGGATGTAGGAAGGAACCTGACATAAGGCAAAGTAAGAGGGTGGAAGACAGCATGGAGTGGGGAGAAGGGAGAAGGGTGGGTCGCAGATCAGTGTTCAAAAAGTTTTCCTGAGCTAGGAATAGGAAGGAATTCCCATCGACTCCAAAAACAGTGTATCTGTTAAGTTCTAAAAAACCCCATGATACTTAACCTTGAAACTTTAGAAGTAGCATTAAATTTAGAATCAGATAAGGATACTATCAGTGATGGTTTCTTTCTAGCTTTGTACTGTAGGTCCTAGCCAATACAACAAGACAAGAAAAAGAAATGAAGTGTATGAGTTAGAGTGGAAGAGATCAAGGCTTCGTGCTCTGCCTGCTATTAATTTAACCCTTCAGTTAGGAGAGGGGCATGTCACTTTGTTTCTGGAACTGGAGTTACTTCCTTACTGCTTCCCGGTTGTCCATGTCTGTGTTGGACGTGTATTCTTGTTCACTAAATAAAACTCGCAGTAACATCTGAAACGGTGGGTGAGGTGTGGTGATTATATTTCTTCTATGCATAACTATTAAAATAAAAAAGGGTTAGAGAGTCCACCACTCATTGTCAGCCTGTCTCCCAGGACTTGGTGGCAGAGACCCAGGGTGCAAGTCATGGTTCTGCACTCACTGGGCAGTTGTTTTCCCAACTGGAAGTTGTTTACTTCCTTCATTTGTGAAGCAAGAGGTGAGCTGTTTTCTGCTGCCCTGTGATTCCGCGTGGGTAAAGCGGTGTACTGATATCAACCAGGATAGTTGTTTCAAAGGGGAAAAAAAGGGCCAGGTAAATGGTGGTTAAGAGTCTTCTTTTTCTTCTTTTTTGGTAAACGGTTCTCTTGATTTCTTCTTGAAACCTATATATGGGAAATGCAAATGGGGGAAGATACCCTTGTAAGTATAGTTATTTTGAAAGCAGTGAGGGGGCAGAGGCCAGGGTTGTTCAGCACGGTATGTGAAACAGCGTTAATTATTCTGCCAAGAGGTATCCGAGGGTGTAGCCAAAAACTGTTATCTACACTTCAGGCACATGAGTGAAAAGGATATTGAGCTTACCCGTTTAGGTAGATTTAAATTTAAGAGAAATAGGCCAGGACCTTCCCAGCTAGTGTGACTGGACTCACAGCTACATTTTCTTTCTGTTTTTGGAGTTGTCTGCCCCTGAGCCTAGAGGCTCCTCATCACCTGTATAAAAGCAGTTCTCCCATTTGGGTTTGTTGACCCCAACACGCAGAGGATAGGACACCCTCCCAACTGTGGGAGGGCCTTCTTCCCCCACCAAGAGGGGCCTGGTGCATGTATATTTTCATGTACCGACACCAGTTGGGAACCACTAATCAACAGGAAGAAGTTCAGACCCTTTAGCAAAGGCATAAGGTCCCTTATAATTTGAATATAATGAAAATTTCTAATCCAATTTGTTCACTTACTAATTGTGTGTCTCAGGACACATTACTTAAAACTCTCTGTGCCTCATCTGTGCAGTTAGGATATTAATAGACCAAGCTCATAGGAATAAATTAGTTGATATATGGAGCATGTAATAAGCTTAGAACAGTATCTGATATGCAGAAAATAAATGCTAGTTGGGTGTCATTTTGTATGTGTGTATTTATATGCAGATCTCCCGTACTAGATAGAGCTTAAGTTTCTTTTTAAGATAAGGTCTGTATATTTATTTTTCTAAGTGCCTGGAACATAAGACGGTTTGAATGTTTGAAATGAGATTGTTTCCTTTTTTTCTTAGCACTTTGCTGTTTATATATGTGTTGACGTGCTTTGGAATTGGGAACTACTTACTTAGATCCTCATAGTCTGAGTCTCAAACCTTGGTCCTTTGCCTCCAAAACCCTATGTGGTTTTATTCACCTACTTTTCTCCCCCCTCCAGTTGGTAGTACTTCTAGTCTTTTCTTGTGTCTTCCGTGTTTTCCACCAGTATTTCTTCTTGGCCATGTTCAGAATTTGGGAACCAAGATTTCTGTATTAAGTAAAAATCTTAATTATTGAATCACGCAATGAGAGAAATTGAAAAGAGACTGGGTTTTTGTTTTTTTTCTTTGGCTTGTATAAGCCCAACTCCTATTGGCCCTCCTGCCTCCCCAGTCCCCACTGGTGGCTTTGGTTTGCTGTGATGGTAGTTCTGATCTCAGCGTAGAAGGAGTCCCTTTGTAGAGTTTAGTTTTGTGGGCTGGAATTTCAACTTGGTGTACGATTTTGAACTGGGACAGTCACTGTTGGCAATGGTCGCTAAACTGCTGGGATTGGGGTGGTGGTTGTAAAAAATTAATCTGGTGCAGGGTGGCATAACACACAGGAATAACTGTTTCTTTTGAGCTATTTGGCAGGGTCTCCAGTGTGTGTGGACCCTGGAGCCAGACTGCTTGGCTTGAATCTGGCTTCTCGTAATGTATCAGGCAAGTTTCTTAAGTTCTCAGTGCCTCAGTTTCCTGACCTCTAATATTAGGGTAATAATAACAACAATTTTATAGGGTTGCTGAGGGGATTAACTGCTAATCTCTGTGTATTAATTAGGGTAGTCTGAGCTGCCTTCCTAATAATGTTTACTTATTTATTTTGAGAGAGTACGAGTGGGAGAGAGGCAGACACAGAGGGAGAGAGAGAATCCCAAGCAGGCTCCGCACTGTCAGCGCGGTTGATCTCATGAGCCATGAGATCATGACCTGAGCCAAAATTAAGAGACACTTAATCGACTGAGCCGTGCCACCCAGGCACCCCAAGGATAGACTATTGAAACCTAATTTAGGTTTTTGCTCATAAAATTTCTCCAGCCTTGTTTATTTTTCCAACACTTCCCTATTTTTTGGATTGCTGTCTATTCACCAACTTCTCAGTGGCATTTGGGAGGGTGTAGTTGAGTATACAGACGGGCAGACTGTCAACTGTTTTGCCAATATAGAGTGAGCTCTTTATATTTTGTATCAAAGGCGGTCTTCAACCTCCTTTTTAAACGCACATCAAATGTGTTTTCTGTAAGAAGTGATGCGGAGAACTTTGTTCTGATAATTGAACAAAAACAAATTCAACATCAAGACGGTGTCACCTTGGATCTAACTGGTTTGCCATTCCTTTGAGGTTTCCAGAGGGGAAAATTCAGGAGATAGAAATGAATGAGAACTGTATTCTTTTTACATGTTGTGTGACCTGTTCCTGAAGACTGAACAGTGCTACTCTCGGCAAAGGCCAAGGTCACGATTCTGGTTAACTGTAAAATTCTGAGAGAATGGGGCCCCAAATGGGGAAGAGACAGGAGACTGCTGAGGCAGGGGACTGGACACGTGAGAAGCTGTACGTAGTATGAATCATGATGGGAAGGAGGCAGTGGGGAGGACCTGGGTGTCACTGAAAGTTGGTTGGTTTGAAAGGATGCTTACAGAGATGCCTGGAAGCCAGTAAAAGGATGGTGAGCAAGACTTTCCCACTTCCTGTTTCATTAGTGTTGTGGATCCTCATGTCAGGTGTCTCCTGGATAGGGAATTAGTGAGTCCATAAAAGGGAAATGTGCGAGGCAGGATGGGAAGTGTGATTAAAGCCTTAATTAAGATTTTGATCAAGTTAGGGGTAAGTTAAGATGAGTTTGCTCATTTTAGAGGCTCTGGTAGAGAATGGAAAGGGAGTTTCTCAAGGAAAATAACACCAAGGTCATGATTACAAACCATCCAAGTATGAATTAACAGGAATCTAAATTTAATTCAGGGCATCGGTTTGTGAATTCTCTTGGAACTTTTAATCCTCTTGTCTATTGAGACTTGGCTTTTATCCCTCAGTGCTCAGTACTGAGTATTGGTATAAGGAATATCAATTAGTAAAAGGCGAAAGATTTATGCGATCTGAAGAGAAACCAGAGTATAAGGAATATCAATTAGTCTTGTTTGGTTTGTGGTCCCTACCCACCCCCCCCACCTTTATTTAAAACCAGGAAACTGTATTCCTTTAAATTTATGAAAATAACAACTTAACATAGATAAGCAAGACAGTATTTGAAAGTTGTGCCAAAGGTGGACTAGGAGTATTTTAAACTTTAATGGTTAATGTTTTGAAGAAGTAACAATATTAGAACCACGGCCAGATACCGAACTGAGTTCATCGTGCATATATTTTGTCTCCTAGATTTTTTGTTTGTTTGTTTTTGCTTTTCTTGAAGTTGAAATACATTGTGGCCCTAAGTAAGGGGTATAACAAATTTCTCCCCCCCGCTTCTCTTTTTGTGATCAAATCATTCCAGCTTTACATGTGCAATAACTCATCCTTACGAAAAGGATTTAGCTCTCATGATAGAGTTATAAACATGTCAATCATCTGCAATAATTTGCACCATGCCACATAGCTATTTATTTGTATGTGTGAGAGAAGAAAGAGAATCTGAGCAAACGTTGGAGAATAGAACAGCAAGTAATTAGGTGAAAGCTGAAGTCATTAAGAACTTTTAAGGGTATGTGAGTTCTGCCACCTGTTTTCCTCTGCTAAGAACCGGTTCCTTTATTTTGGGGGTGGAGACCTGGTGGTAGGTGACAAGAGGGAAAGTTCTTTAAAAACTGAACACGAACTGAAGGAGGCTGTCGCGCTCCTAAGGAAGCCAGCAGCGTGGTGGGGTGTCCGTGACAGTGGACTAGCAGAGAAAAGGAAGGTGTTCAGACTTTAGGAATGAAATTTTAGCCTCAGACATACAGATGCCCAAGACAGAATTGAAAAGTGTTCAAAGACACAAGCTGAGGAAGAGTGTGCGGTTCTAATGCACAGCATGTTTTAGTTAACACGGGGATCCAGAATTTTGGCTTGAAAGTGTTGAGGGCTGTTGATCCTTCACTAAGTCGTGTAAAAACTGTGGCTAGCCATCAGTAACACAAGCTTTATTTACACTTTGTAGTTTTCGACAGTACCCTTGGTTGCAAATCCTGTTTTTTTAATCACTTAGCATAAGTAGTATCAAACTTTTGTCTGCTTCAGTTTAAATATTGACCCGAAATTTGGAAAGTAATGCCATTTCCTTTCTGCTTCCTAGTATATTCGTTTTATACGTAATGCGCTCTTTGAAAAATATGTGTTTTTTTGGGGGGCATCGAGGTGGCTTAGTCCATTTGAGCGCCCAACTCTTGATTTTGGTTCAGGTCATCATCCCTGGATCATGAGATCGAGCCCCATGTCGATCTTATGCTTAAGACTCTCTCTCCCTCTGTCCCTCTCCTGCTTGCAGCACTCTCTCAAATTAAAAAAAAAAAAAATGTGTTTTTTCCCCAGTTATTCAAACCATATGTGTTTACTGTAGACAACCTAGAAAACACAGGAAAGCACGCATAAAATAAAATTACTAAATAAATAAAATTACTAAAAAAATTACCAAATAAAACCTTCCTTCTGGAAATGGCTGCTGTTTCTATTTTGTTATATATCATAGTCTTTTCCATAAACTTGCAAGAATAATTGATGAGAGCATTTTAATGTTCTTCATGACAGCAGAATACTTGGATGAATGAAAAATGGTATGTAACATGTAGTGAGTTGTGAGTTGATTTAAAGGAAATATACTTTATTTAGTTTTTTTTTCCCAAAGAAACTCAGATTGTATCTGGATTTATCTTCCTAATGACCCTAAAAGAGCATTTACTCTGATTTCTGCTGCAAGTAAGCAAGCCCTTTTTGTTGTGAAATTTGCCAATACCTAGAATTGCTCATAGAAAAGATACTGATTAAATGGCTTGAAGGTAGCCTGCCCCTTTGTGCTCTTTAGGAGAAATCTGTTCTGAAAATCCAAATTATATTTTAGTATTAATTTTCCTCTTTAATCTTGTAGTAGGTACCCATTGTACAGCTAGAGGATGTAAGATAGAATCTTTGCCTGGAAATGGTCCAGCACAATATAGAGATATTAATAAAAGCAAACGTTAATTGAATACATTCTCTGTAGTCAGTGCTGGAGACATAAAGGCGTGAGAGCAGGTTTCTGGTCTTTAAGGAGCTCACAGTATCCCCTGATGGAGAGTTAGACGGTGAGTAAATGAGCCCTGGTTGATGATGGCATTTTCATATACAGTATAGCGACTTTTTGGCTTGTGCTTTTTAAAATGCAGTTGAATTAAGACCTTAAGAAATGATTTATTTGGTAACTAACTGACTTGGACACGAGTGACATATTTATGTTGTGTGCTGACAGATGAAAGGTACTTAGTACTCTGGAACCTACTACGTATGGTATATTATTAGCCGTTTAAAGAAACTTGAATCTTTTCCCTCAGTAACTTAGTTATGTGTTAATATTCTGTAATTTTTATCTATCTAAAATGAAACTGATACTTCTTGCCTCAAACGTTAAATGGAGCCTACTTGCTTTTGGTTGTTTATTGAATTAGATACAGCTCCTTGATCTGGCAGGCAGAGCCTTTCAGATCATGACCCAACTGGGTTTCCAGTCTTATCTCCCACAGCAGCTGTAAATTTACCTCAAATTCTAGCTAGACTCATCCTGAATATGCCCTGTACTTCTGTGTCTCCACGCAAGACTTTTGCTGGTACTTACTTCATTTGAAATATCTTTGACTTCTCCAGCCCCTTCCCCACCTCCAATTTCTGCCTGCCCAGAGGAATAAATTGTTACTTTTTCAGTCACTTTTTCATTCAGTCAACGTAACAGATAGTGAGGTGGTTGTTGTGGGGCCTTGGCTACATCAAGGAATTTCATGGCTTTCATATTCAGTTGGGGAGGCAGACCATAAATTATGTCCACTAGTGATAAGTGCTGGAAAGAAAACTCGAGTAGGGTACGGAGTATAGAATAGTAGGGGCTGCTGTTTTTGATTTAACAGGACCTTTGGCTAGCCTTGTGGAGAATAGCCTAGAAGGAGGCATGGTCAGAAGCAGAGAGTCCAATTAGCTATTTAGTAATTCAGGCAGGAGATTGGTGGCTTGGGCTAAGGTGAGAAGTAGTCTGATTAGAAGATTTTTGTTCTGAAGAAATTACAGGATGACGAAGTTGCCACTGATTGAGACGGGGAAGGCTGCGGAGAGCTAGTTCTGACTGGGCAAAGATCAGGAGTGTCGTTTTTGACACGATAAATTTTAAGACCTCCTGTAATCTTTTGTCTAGTGGGAGAAGCTTATGTTAAAGAAATACACAAACACAGACAGCATATAATTACATTAAAGACAAGAATAGGGCATTTCTTGAGAAGAAATGCCAGGAAATCTAATTTAGATGGAAGCTGAGTGGGGCCTTCTCTGAGAAATGACATGTAGGACGAATAGTAATTAAGAGAAGAAAGAGGGGAATAGGATTCCAGGCTGGAAGAATTGATGCATGTAAAGGCTGGAAATACTCAACAAATTGAGAGTGTGACTGGAATAGAGGGAACAGAATTGAGGTGCAGAGTGAGATGGAGATGGGCTACATCATGGAGGTCTTTGTAGGTCATGTGACTTTTATCCTTAGTAAAAAGAGTAGTTCTCAAAACATTTTAAGCAACGGAGTGCCGCGGTTTGATGTGCATTTTGATATGAGTAGTCTCCCCACTCTGGAAAATGAAATGCGGAGAGGCGAGAGTAGGAACAAGGCAACCTATTTGGAGGCCATTGTGGTCGAGACAGATGATGATGGCTTGGATTGGGGTGGTGATGGGGAGAAGAGAGTGGATTTGAGATACATTTTGGAGGTGGAGTCAATAGGAAGCTAGCAAAGGAGTTGTATGTGACTTTCTAATCAGATTCACTGGTTGAGAGCGGTGCTTTTTATTGGAGGAGGAGGAGCAGACAGTGTTCATGTTTTGCCTTCTGGAGTCTGGGATGACAGAGATGTCAAGTGGATATGTCTAGTAGAAAGTTGGATATACAGATCTCATGTTCTGTAAGAGGTCTAGGGGCGCCTGGGCAGCTCAGTTGGTTGAGCTTGTGACTTTGGCTCAGATCACGATCTCTTGGTTCGTGGGTTCGAGCCCCGTGTCAGGCTCTGTGCTGACAGCTCAGAGCCTGGAGCCTGCTTTGGACTCTGTGTCTCCCTCTGCCCCTCCTCCGCGCTCTCTCTCTCTCTCTCTCTCTCCCCCCCCCCCCCTTAAAAATAAATAAAATGTTAAAGCAAACAACCACAACCAGAAAGAGGTCTGGGGGTGGTAGTGCCTGGGTGGTTCAGTTGGTTCGGCATCCTACTGTTGATTTTGGCTCAGGTCATGATCTCACAGTTCATGGGTTCGAGCCCTGTGTTGGGTTCTGTGCTGACAGTGCAGAGCCTGCTTGAGATTCTCTTTCTCCCTCTCTCTGCCCCTCCCCTACTCAAGTGTGCCCTCTCTCTCAAACTTAAAAAAAAAAAAAAGGTCTAGGCAGGGTAGAGAAAGTTGGGACTTGTTACATATAGCTGCTTATATAGTATTTAAAGTGTGAGACCATTCACTGGGTGAATGAGGAGCAGTAGGGAAAAATGCCCAGGACCAAGTTCTAAGAAACTCTCAACACTTCGGGGTTGTGTAATAGAGAAGCTGAAAAAAGGAGAACAGGGAGGAGTTGCAATAAGGCAGTGTGGGGAGAGGAAAGCTGCAAGAGTGGGGTACCAAAGAAGCCAGGAGAGGCTTTTAAGAAGGAGGGAGTGACCATTTGTGTCAAGTAAGATGAATGTCTGTTTGATTTATTGCCTGGAAGTCGTTGGCAACACAGCAGCAGCCTTGGTGGAGTCCTGGTGGGAAAGCCATAGCAGAGTGGGTAGAAGAGAGAATAGAAAAGTGCCAGCAGAGCCCATGTGTAATGCCAGCTCTAACGCGAGACCTGGCTATGCGGAAGGAACAGGTTGGTAGTCAGAAGAGGAGACATTTTAAGGGGAGGCATTTCTAAAAATTATGAGCTGAAAGGGCTATAATGTTGGAAAGAACACTACATCATCATATTGGAGGGGAAAATAGTTCCCATGAGAGTCTCCTGATTCACTGACTGGGAGGCCTTTTTCAGTGAGGAAGGTCTGTTTTGTGTATATTTAGAATAGATGTGCTTATTACCACTGACTTATTTTTGGGTTGCATTTCCCAAATGCATGAGGTAGAATAAATATGTAGAAGATTATTTCATATTTAATTGAAATAATATAAACATGTATGGGTGCTTTCTATATGCCAGGCACTGGGCTAACTGCATTACTTGTGTTGACTCAATAAAATGTTTGCTGAAGGAGTATACAGAAGCTCCCCCCCCCCCCCCCCCAACCCCCGTGCTCAGGGTTGATTCCAGAGGAGGCTGGTGGGAAAAGAAGATATAAAATAGGTGATTGGGGAAAAGCAAATGCTTATGAAATTCACAGAAATTTTCAAACAAGAGAAATAGACTGTGATGCAAATCACTGGGCTCAGTGCATTATGGCTGTTTTGATTTAGTGCCTCAGAATGACTCTTATTTTAGGTTGAAGTGAGCAGATTTACTTTTTTCCCTCGTACAATAAAAAAGAGCGAGGGGAGAGTCCGTGACTGCGTCCTGGCCCTGAGTACGTGGCTTGACAGCCAGAGGGCTGAAGAGTCGCCATCGCTGTCTTGATGACTGAGCAGGGACCCCTGTGCTAGATTATAGTGCTGCCTTTGGTGTTGCTTGTAAATGTTCTTTCTATCCTTGGTAATATTTGAGATTGGAGAGCCCAGAGTCAGAGCCAGGGGATGATTATCGACTTGAAGTATCATTTGTATTTTCTATGTGGCACTAAATAGTCTATTTCAGAGTTGAAGATGGTTAGAATAAATATTGCAAGTAGGCAATTGAGTTGTCGATTGGAAGACTGGATCTTTATGTTGTCGTCGCAGAGTGGTGAAGAGCATCGTCTCTGGAACTCATGTGGACTGTGTCAATGTTGGTTCTGCCTTTCGCCAGCTGCCTTGGTGTCTCTACTAGGGTAATGGTATCTACTTCTTGGGCTTTTGTAAAGATTACAAGAATTAATACAAGGAAAACACTGAAGGTCTGGCATATCCTAAGCATTATTTGCTTATTATTATTACATGGGCCTTTGGCATGCTGAGTTAAGACTCTACTGGCTCATGGTTGGTTTATTTGTTCAACACATGTGGTTTCAATCTCCAGGATGTTGCTAAAAGAAGCATCTGCCAGGCTGCTACTACAAATAAATAGGTGGGGAACTTTCCATTCTTTATCAGAAGAGCAGATATAATTAGAAAAAAAATTCAAGATCAGTCTCAAATTTATTCCTGAATTAAGTGAACCATGATCCTGTTGACACTTTCTAGATAACTAAAGGACATTCAGATTGGACTCTGCCACAGCAGCTGTTTCTGGACTAGTAGCTAAAGTTTTAAGAGTTTATTATTAGTAGGAGTGTCTTCCTTCCTCCCTCCCTCCCTCCCTTCCTCCCTCCCTCCCTTCCTTACATTTTTTGTGAGAGCAGAAAAGAAGTGGAGGAATAATCTGTGGCTTATTGAATCTGTCTAGTGGTTCTGTGAATTATGGATTTGGTATAATAGTGCCTTGTGCTGCTACATTTTCACTTACAAAGTTGAACTGGTCATACATTAACTGACATTTATCTAATGCTTTCTTTCTTTTTTTTTTTTAATGTTTATTTATTTTTGAGAGAGAGAGGAAGAGAGAAAGAGCAAGCGTGAGGGAGGGAAGCGGAGGGAGAGTGAAGAATCTCAAGCAGGCTCTGCACTGTCAGCACAGAGCCTGACATGGGGCTCGATCCCACGAACCACGAGATCATGACCTGAGCCAAAGTCAGACGCTTAACTGACTGAGCCACCCAGGTGCCCCATTATCTAATGCTTTCTTTATGGGAGATACAGACATGTTTAGGAGAGATTAGGTTCTATTTAATTTGTAGCAGAAGAAATTGAGCTAGTGTAGATTGACAGGTTTTATGCTTAGTAATTTTTAAGGGGGTAAGAGTAGAGAGTTGAAGTCTCCTAATTCTTAGTTGATTTCTAGACCCTAAGATTGTTACTGTTGTTGTTTTTTAATTCCACTTTAGACCACAATGGGATGATGATAAAACTTTAGCATGGCTGTAATTAATAGGTGATGTAAGGATCGTAAACTGATTTTAAAACCCTTCATTTTATGATAGTGTTTTAAGCTCCTTGAAACCACTTAATTTATTCCTGTGTAAGAGTACACTGGTACATGAAAATGAGCAGTAAGTTTTTGTTTTTCTGTTAAAGTCAGAATAAGAGGCATAAGATATTAGAGAGCGTTGTATATTTACTCTGGTCCAGGCACGGTGTGCCACGCCCTTTTCATGTTAGCAAATTTAATCCTCCTATAAACTCTGAAATAGGTACTATCAATACTGTTTTACACACGAAGCTTAGAGAGGCCATTGCTTGTGTGTGGCTGCAGGGCTAGTAAGTATTTGTACGGAGGTCTTTGTTATCCAGAGCCTGACTCTTAACCACTAAGAGCTTTTGTGTTTATATTTTTTCTTTATTTGAAACTTGAATGTTTACCTAACGTAGTTTTGTTTTCACTCTTTGCTGTATTCAGTCACCCTGAAAAATAAAAAAATAAAAGAAAACATTCTGAGAATGTTTAAGGGTATTTCTAAAACATACTGACAACCAGCAAGTCTAGATGGTTCGTTAAATGAGTTTGGTTTCTTTCAGTTCTCTTGGTTAAATTTGAAAGGAAACTAAAATTTCCATTACCTCACCTCTGTGCATTTTGGGGGCCTGGTTAATTAGTATTGTAAAGTTCTGTAAAGGGTTTATTCATAAACTTGTTAAGGAACTTGACTGGAACATCACATATTTGATTTTAGGATTGCTTTACAATTTAGATGTGTCCAAGCAGTCTGAGTTTAACAGAAGTAACATACCAAGTTGTTAATATTTTTCTTTGTGTTCTTCTTTTTTTTTTAACCTCCTCTCCCTTTAGAGGAGCCTACAGTAATCTTTGCATTGTTAATAGAAAAAAAAGCAAGGAAGTTTCTTTTTGTGGAGAGAGGAAATGACTGTTAGTTCGGGACTTTATCCATATTAGGTATAAACTAAATATAGAAGTGTAATCCAGGAGTGAAGTCACATCTATAAAGTTTCTTAAGCAAAGCTAATGAGATCAGCCAGTGCTTTTGGATTTGGGGTTTTTTGTTTGTTTCATTTGGTTTCGTTTTTTCTTTTTTCTGGCTCACTTAAAAGGCTATGAAACTGATTAATCCTGTGGTCTGTCTTCTTTTGTCCCTTAAAGAAAAACCAGACCATTTATAAGGAATCTTTCTTTAAAACACACACACACACACACACACACACACACACACACACACACACACACACAAATTCTGCTTTCTGTAGAAAGAATAGTTGCTTATGTCTTTTTTGAGGGAGGTTGTAAATATGTTCGTTTCTTTAGTTTCTTGACCCTGTTGTCATTTTCCTATTCCCAATTCTCTTCTCTTCTCTTCTCTTCTCTTCTCTTCTCTTCTCTTCTCTTCTCTTCTCTCCTCTCCTCTCCTCTCCTCTCCTCTCCTCTCCTCTCCTCTCCTCTCCTCTCCTCTCCTCTTCTTTTCTCTCTTCGGTGATTTTAACCTTAAGTCTTTTTCACATGTATTTTTACTGTGAGGCTAGACTCTTTCGTCTTTTTGTAAGAAGTGTCTGTCTTACATAGTATTTTCTTGGGTATTCGGTTTTTAACCATGAAGTCAGACCCCTGTGTGGTCAAGTGGTATTAAGGCTCTTCTGATTGGTTGGTGGTAGATATTGTAGAGCAGAATGAAGGAATAAATCTGTTTCTGGCCAGAGCACATGTTGTTCACAAATAAAGACTCTTAAAAGCCCCCCAAAACATTCTTACTGACAATAACTGTTTTCAGCTTCTGTGCTCCTCCTCAGAGCTCTTGGCAAGCATGCGGACGCATTCAGGCCCTTAGGAATGTGCTGTGCTTCTGGAGAGAAGAACGATGCATGCACCTTTATGGTGTATTTCATTATAAATATTTTGGAGTACACCAAACTCTGTAAAAAGTGTAGCTTAACATATAATTTCAAGGGTTTTAGCTCCTGAAACCAAATGCCCTCCAAGGTTTAGCTCCTTCTCTGACCTTGTGCCTTCCTCAGCTGAGCTAATCCTTCCTCCTGTCTGTCTGGAGCATTTGGTGTTTGTATGTTTCTGACCCTCATCTCAGTCATTTCTCATCATATCTTTGTTGCGGGCCAGAATGTGAATTCTAGGAGGTCAAGGATCAGGGACTGTTTACTTCATCTTTCATATTTTCCACCCAACACAATCTTTATATAGGGGAAAACTCACTAATTCAGTAAATATCTATAAGAGTTTTTGGGCAGATTGGTTGTGTAGTCTGGGGATAGATGAATGCAAGAGAATTTTAAATCTGTTTTTGGTGTTGGGTTCTGTGTTACCTCATAGTAAAATGCCAGAGATAAAAATAGTATTCAATTATTGAGCTTGAGACCTGTAATTTGGGTTTTATGATTAGGGCTCACTAGATAGCCATTGATCTAAACTTAATAACAGATGGGTTTAAAGGCCTAGAGTCTTCAAATTACATAACTGGAAGACCAGGTTCAAATTGTTGTTCTCATCTGTAAAGTGGGTGTGTTTCTTACAACTGATGTCCAGTCTAGTCCAGATTTATTTTATATGCCAGAGTAGCCTTAGTCTTGGGTATTTAGGTCCAGACAGAAAGTTGAGACCTGAGATTTCAAAGTCTGATCCAGATAATTGAATTCTCATAATTAGATGCAGTTTATCAGAAAACAAATACAAATGGAGCTAATAAAAATTCTCTTTAAATAAAAAATTCTCAGTGATAATGAGGGCAGTTTGTCCAAGAAATGAAGAATATTTCATAAGTGAATTCTTTGACTAGAAGTATGTTCTATTTTCCAAATGAACTACCTGAAAATCAGCTACTTAAAAGATAAAGGGGGGGCGCCTGGGTGGCGCAGTCGGTTAAGCGTCCGACTTCAGCCAGGTCACGATCTCGCGGTCCGTGAGTTCGAGCCCCGCGTCAGGCTCTGGGCTGATGGCTCGGAGCCTGGAGCCTGTTTCCGATTCTGTGTCTCCCTCTCTCTCTGCCCCTCCCCCGTTCATGCTCTGTCTCTCTCTATCCCAAAAATAAATAAAAAACGTTGAAAAAAAATTTAAAAAAAAAAAAAGATAAAGGGAAGATTTTGTTTGTATGTCTAAAATAAGATACAGAACTCTTGTAAGTTAGGATTTGCCTTTATCATATTTAATGCACCTGTGTGTTGAAATAGCAAGTAAAAATTTCAGTAATAAACATGCTGTCTTGTACTATTCAGATATTTGATACTGATTTTAGGCTAGCCAGGAAGATAGACAAGAATCCCAAATGTTAACTTTTGCAGCTACGGTACATTGTTGAATGATAATTTTATTTTTTTATTTGTAATTTTTTAAAAAATGTTTTATTTATTTTGAGAGAAAGAGCCTGAGCAGGGGAGGGTCAGAGAGAGAGAGGGGGACATAGGATCCGCAATGGGTTCCATGCTGACAGCAGGGTGAGCCCGATGTGGAACTCAAACTCACACACCACAGGATCATGACCTGAGCCGGAGTCAGATTCTCAACTGACTGAGCCACCCAGGCACCCTGGGTATATATAATTTTAAAAATTTTATTTTGTAAGATATTTTAGTGAAAACTTTAAACACAGATAATCCCAAATAAAATACCAGAGAATGATTCATTCTTTCATATGTTTATTGACTGCTAATATTTTATGTTAAAATTCTGTAGCACTTTTATGAATGCACTTTTTCATTGTTTCATTGTTATCATTATTATTCCACTGTTCTTAGTCATTTACAGGTCCAAAATTTAGCTATTAAGCAGTACTGTGATGTATATCTTTATAGCCAATTTCCTGTGCATAACCGTATCATGTAAGTCTGTTGTTAAAGTCGCTCACATACCTTATTTATTCTCTGAATTCTTTATTTTTATTTTGTTTATCTAAAGTGTAATCTCTTAAAAAAAGAACTTCATGGAGAATTCATATTTTTTACAAAGGGAGAAGTTGGATTTTTGACCCTACTTCCGAACTCTTACTGGAATTTCTAGGTCTGGGAACTTGTTGATGAAGAGAAATACCTCTCATCCACTAAAATCAGGTAGCTGCCATACACAGATGGGGGAGGAAGTTTTCTTTTACTCTCAGGACTCTTTCTTTTTTTTTTTTTTTTTTTAACGTTTATTTTTGAGACAGAAAGAGACAGAGCATGAACGGGGGAGGGGCAGAGAGAGAGGGAGACACAGAATCGGAAACAGGCTCCAGGCTCTGAGCAGTCAGCACAGAGCCCGACGCGGGGCTCGAACTCACAAGCTGTGAGATCATGACCTGAGCCGAAGTCGGACGCTCAACTGACTGAGCCACCCAGGCGCCCCAGGACTCTTTCTGAATGTAGTTGATACTACAGCGTGTGTATTTTAAAGCCCTTAGTGAAAGTGGGCTGCTAGATTTTGACTAGCATAAGAATTTCACCCCTCCCTTCCCTGCTCCCCCCAACCCCAACATATTTGTCTTCAGCTGCTAGAGGAAGACTCTGGAAGTTAGTGAATGTATCTTTGTTGTTTTTTGTTTGTTTGTTTTAAGTAGGCTTCACGCCCAGCATGGAGCCCAGCGAGGGGCTTGAAGCCACAACCCTGAGATCAAGACCTGAGTTGAGATTAAAGAGTCGGACACCCAACTGACTGAGCCACCCAGGCGCCCCAGTGAATTTGTCTTTGTTTACAATATGTTAAAAGAATGAGTCTTACAATGAAAAAGGTGGAGATACCTTTTTTGTATGTGACCAGAGTACGAATGACTAATTGTAAAGGGCACGTGTTTCTTTTTATAGTAATATAATCATGACAATATTAAAAAGCACAAGTTAGTTTTCTATATTCCAGACATTCACTTATTGAAATGTCAAACGTGCAAAGTCTACATAGTTTTATCTGAAAATGCCTTGATTTTATTTCCATTCTTTAAATATATGTTTGGTGGATATAAGATTTTGGGGTGATTTTTGTTATTTTTATTTAAGCATTTAAAAAATGTTCCATATTTTCTGGCCTCTGTTATTTCTGATGAAAATTCCACTGTCATTCCAATCATTGTTTGTATGCAGTGTGTTTTTTTCCCCCAACTATTTTATTTTTTTTATTTTTTTATTTTTTTGCTTTTTAGCATTTTGTGATTAACCTCGCTGTCACTTTCTTTATATTAATCTTGATGTTCATGAAATTTCTTGCATCTGTAGATTTGTCATTATTTGGGAAAAGTTTGGCCATTTTTTCTTGAAAATTTTTATGCCTCATTCTTTTTCTTTCTCTCCTTCTGAGACTCTAATTAAAAATGTAGGCCTTTTGATATTTTCCCATGGGTCTTTGAGACTGTTGATATTTTCACCTTAAAAAAAATTCTTCTGATTAATTTCTTGGATCTGTCTTCCCATTCATAAACCTTTCTCTTTCTTTTCTCTGTTCTGCTGTTAAGCCCATGTAGTGGTTTAAAAATTTTTCAGATAGTATATTTGGTAGTTCTTGAATTTCCATTTTCTTTTCAGTCTTTACTGAAATTTTTTATCTTCCTTTATGATGAACATATATATTTTGTTAAGTTCTTGAGCATAGTGATAATAACCGCTTGAAAATCCTTGCCTGCAAATTATACCACTTGGGTCAACAAAGGGTGTGTCCGTGATTATGTGATTAGTTTTTTCTCTTGAGAATGGGTTGTGTTTTCCTGTTTTCTTCCTGGGAATAATTTTGGATTGCATTCTGGATATTGTGAATGACAAGTTGTAGAAGCTTTGGATTTGGTTATGTTCCTTTGAAGAGTATGGATTTTGCTTCTTCTTCTTTTTTTTAAAGCAGGAATGAACTGAACTCAAAGTACAAAACTCTTTCCCCCATGATGGATGGCAGCTTAAATTTCAGTTCAGTTCTGTTAGCTGCTCTGCTTGGATTCTGTACTGTGCCTGTGTGTGCTGGGCATTAGCTAGAGATTTAGGCAGAGTTTTATGCAGATTTTAGGGCTCTGGTTCTCCCGCTGTCTTTTGTATGGTGTTCTGCCTTATTTTCCAGTGGTGCTTTGAATGCTGTTCTTCAAGCCAGCAGAGGCTTTTGGAGTTTTAGCTGCCCTGCATGGCACAAGAATAAAAGATAAAAATTGGGGAAAATTGTGCAGCGTATTTCCTTTCTTCCAAGTGTCAGCTCCCCTCCGATGTCTGCTGCTTTTGTTTACTCTCCAGTGCCCACAAGTGGTTGCTTTTTTTTTTTATTTAAAAAAAAAATTTTTTTTTTTAACATTTACTTATTTTTTGAGAGACAGAGAGAGACAGAGCACAAGTGGGGGAGGGGCAGAGAGAGAAGGAGACACAGAATCCGAAGCAGCTCCAGGCTCCAAGCTGGTCAGCACAGAGCCTGACGTGGGGCTCAGACCCACGAACCGTGAGATCATGACCTGAACCGAGGTCGGCCGCTTAACCGACTGAGCCACCCAGGCGCCCCAACAAGTGGTTGCTTTTGTGTGGAAGTTATCATTGTTATCGGGGTAGAGGGTTGATTTGTGGGAACTATTTGACCATACCAGAAGCCTCAAACTGTTTTTTTTCTTTTTCTTCCCCCCCCCTTTTTTTTTAAAAGGTTTATTTATTTATTTTGAGAGAGAGAGGGAGAGAGAGAGAGAATCCCAAGCAGGGTCCATGCTGTCAGCGCAGAGCCCAATGTGAGATCAAGCACACACTGTGAGATCAAGACCCACAAACTGTGAGATCAAGACCTGAGCCAAAATCAAGAGTTGGACACTTAGCCAACTGAGCCACCCAGACACCCCTTCTTTTTATTTTTTAAAAGATTTTAAAGTAAACTCTATACCCAATGTGAGGCTTGAACTCATAGCCCCAAGATCAAGAGTCACATGCTCTACTGACTGAGCCAGCCAGGCACCCCTCAGAAATTTTTTTTATGTTTATTTATTTTTGAGAAAGAGAAGTGTGGGGGGGTGGTGAGAGATGGGGGAGGACAGAGGATCTGAAGCAGGCTCTGTGCTGAGAGCAGAGAGCCCAATGTTGGGATCGAACTCACGAACTGTGAGATCATGACTTGAGCCGAGGTTGGATACTTAACCAACTGAGCCACCCAGGCGCCCCTCAGATTGTTTTTTTCAAGGTAAGTTTATAATTTTAGGGTAGTTTTAGATTTATAGGAAAATCGCAAAGATGGTACAGAGAGTTTTCAAATTGATTTGTTTTTTTTAAAGTTTATTTATTTTGAGTGAATGAGAGAGAGAGAGAGAGAGAGAGAGAGAGAGAGAGAACGAATCCCAAGCAGGCTCTGCACAGGCAGCACAGAGCCCAGTTTGGGGCTCGAACTCATGAACTGTGAGACCGTGACCTGAGCCAAAGTTGGATGCTTAACCGACTGAGCCACTCAGGTGTCCCTTAAAATGCTGAATTTAACTGCCACTTAATGCCAGCATTCTGATGAATTCCATAATGCTGCCATGTCCTGGGGAACTGTTGAGGTATGGAAGACTGTTTTTGCCTTTTTGCTAAGTGTCCTCAACTGTTACGGTTTTTGAACCTAGATCTCCTTTTTATGTGTGCACGCCTGTGTGTATTTATGTTGTGTGTTTTCTGTTTCTTCCTTTGCCCGCTCAGCTGTGTTCATGCAGTCCATTCCCTTTACTTTTCTGTTGTCGTCTGTTGTAGTTTGGTAAGTCAGGTAGACAAACTTGTTAAAATTTGTTTGGAATAAGAATAAATCATTTCTGAGAGCTTGAGTGTTGATTTGATGAGTTCAGGTACATGACCTTTAGTATGTGGTCTTGGTGACCTTGGTGTTGGTTATTCAGAGGCTTTTTCTCTAGACGTCTGCTGACCAGTGTGAGAGCCACTAGCCATATGTGGCTTTTGAGTGCTTGAAATGTGTTTCGTTTGAATTGAGATGTACTATAAAATATATACCAGAATTCAAAGATTGAGTACAAAGAAAAGAATGTAGTATTTTTTGTGTCATTTACGTGTTGAAATAATGTTTTAGATACATAGAATTAAGTAAGATATTATTTAAAGTAGTTTCACGTGTTTCTTTTTTACTCTTTAAAACATGGCTCCTAGAAAATTTGAAATGAAATTTGTCGATTACATTGTATTGATTGTAGGTCAGGGGATTTATCTTGGTAGTAATGTGCATGTGAGTGAGGTGGTGGTTGTACCCCCAAATCATGAGGTTAAGCAGGCAGGAGTCCAGCGTCTCTTTCTAACCTTGGTGTAAGAAATTATGAGAATGGTTAATTGCATGGACCTCAGCCATCAAACTCGGTTCTGCTACTCCTCAGTTGTAGGACCTAAGACGGGTTGCTTAAGCTTCTCAAAATCTGTTTCCTTATCTGAAATATGAGGAAAATAATACCTAACTTCATATGGTTATTGTGAGAATTACTATATATAAAGCGTTTTCATAATAGTGCATCTCACGTGAGATAGAAGCTGCTAAATGAAACAGTAGCTGTTAGCTTGTTCGTAGGCCACTTGTGACGTTTCATTTGCTGTGTTTGATTCCTGTGGGGAGTAGAATCCAGTTTGATCCAGATGGGAAAAGGGGTTCTACTTTTGGTCGTCTTTTTTTTTTTTTTTTCTGACTTGGCATTTAGTATTTTTAATTACATGTGGCATATAATTTTCTCTGAAGAGATAATAGACTTTGTTCCTCCTATCTTAGGCTTTTGATGGGTGAATGTAAATGAAACATTGCAGCAGAACTTGTTTTTGTTATAGTTTTGCTGTGCTTCGATGTAAAGTCTGGTCACTGTATATCTGACACTTTGTTTTAGCAAACGATTCTAGCTGAGACATTTCAGATTTGATTTGAGTATAGATTAGAACTTTTGTTTTTGTTTTCAGCATATGTTTCCAATATGTAACAGAACAGATGTCCTCAATAGAATCTTTCTCAACTGTCATTAATTCCCGATTACTTTGCATTCAGCATTTTTTCAAGCAATATGAAGAATTCTAAAGAAGTTCTGTCATCTTTAAGCAGTTTAGTGTTTTGGCAGTGGTTAGGGACAGGAATAAAATGGGTAAACATTTTGAACATTTTCTTTTAGAATGTTCTTAAATCCAAAAAAAAAGGAGAAACCAAACAGTGCAGAGGTATATCAAGTCATAACCCTCCCCCCACCTCTCCTCAAGTGTGTCCTGAGGTCAACAGGGTCAGTTTTGGTTTGTAGCCTTTCACACTTGAGAAATATTTCCAAGCCATGGTGGTAGTTGTATGGTCATCTCTTGAGGGATTGCTCTGTCTTCCAGCAAAGTAAAGGCACACCCCCACCCCTATCTCGAGGCTTTCCTCTACCCAGTTCCTCAAACCAGAAATCTAGTTCTTTGATTTCTTTTTGAACTTCACTTCCCACATGCAAGTCATGCACAAGTCTTTAGGGTTGTATCCTCTTGGTTCAGTTTAATCCATGCATTTCTCTCCAGCTCCATTGCCTTGAATCCAGCCCACATTCTGATTTTTTTTTTTTAACGTTTATTCATTTTTTTGATAGAGCGTGAGTGGGGGAGGGGCAGAGAGAGAGGGAGACACAGAATCTGAAGCAGGCTCCAGGCTCCGAACCGACGGCACAGAGCCCGACGCGGGGCTCAAACCCACGGACCATGAGATCACGACCTGAGCTGAAGTTGGACGCTTAACCGACTGAGCCACTCAGGTGCCCCTAATCCAGGCCAAATTCTGAATCTCCCAGTGTACATTCTCCACCAGCTCCATGCCCCCAACCTGCTCTCCATATGGTAGCAAGTGTTACTTATTGTCTTAAAAAGGAAGTTGGATGTTGCCCTCATATGCCCCTACCTTCAGTGGTATCCCGTTACCCTGCTCTCTGGCATTTCCCCCAAGCTCAGTGAAGTCTGGAAATTGTTCTCTACTCAGCACATACTTTGTTACTGAGCACTAACCAGATGCTGGGCAGTGTTTTAAGAGACTGTCATATTAACTCATTTAATCTCCTAACTATGAGGTAGTATTATTCCCCATTTGACATATAAGGAAACTGAGTCCCAGAGAGGTTAAGTAGTGTACCAATATCACACAGCAGGTTAAGCAGAAGGACCCATATAGCAAACCAGACACTCTGCTTCCAGAGACCTTGCTGATTAACCATCGTGTGCAGTGGTTTCTTTCTGTGCGAGAGGCACTGGGCCAACATTTGTTACATGGGAGAATAAATTGTTCCCTTTGTAAACGTAAAATTCAGACTCCTTAATTTGGTCTAGAAACTCTCATGATCTGGCCCCTGCCAATACCACTTTCTGTCGTACTCATGCTGGCGCTTTGCATGGCGGACTCCTTGTCTTTCTTTAGCTCTAAGAGAGCTCTTACGACCATCTAAAGTAGGTGCTCTTTACCCTTACTCTTACTACTTTGCTTTCCTCTTGGCACTTACTGCAGTATACAGTTTTTCACTTGGTACATTAACTGTTTATTCCACACAAATCTGCATTTCTCAGTTCTGCTCTTTTTTGGGGTTGGTTGCAGCCTCTGGCTACCGTCAAGTTGGCCACAGCAGCCAGAGGTTTCACATTCAAGGTTTCCTCTTCTGGTGTCTTTGTTTTAAGAGCAGGAAACTTCTCACGAGACTCTTGTCCACCAGAACTGGGGCTAGTCACCAGGTCTGCCACTAATCACTGGCAAGAGGAATGGAGCTACCATGACTGGCTTAGGATTAGTCAGGATTTACTCCTAGTATTGGGGATTGGGTCATCCTCCCCTGTGTCCCTTGGGGGAAGGACAGAATGGATACCTGATCACAAATGGGAATTCTTTCTTTCTTTTTTTAATTTTTAATGTTTCTTTTATTTTTGAGAGAGATAGAGGGTGAGCAGGGGAGGGGCAGAGAGAGTGAGACACAGAATTTGAAGCAGGCTCCAGGCTCTGAATTGTGAGCACAGAGCCCAACGTGGGGCTTGAACTCAGAAACTTCGAGATCATGACCTGAGCTGAAGTCCAACACTTAACCAAATGAACGAACCACCCACGTGCCCCTCTTTTATTTTATTTGTATTTTATTTTATTTTTTAAATTAAAACTTTTTTAAAAAACGTTTATTCATTTTTGAGAGTCAGAGAGACAGAGCATGGGCAGGGGGAGGGGCAGAGAGAGAGAGAGGGGGACACAGAATCCGAAGCAGGCTCCAGGCTCTGAGTTGTCAGCACAGAACCCAACGCAGGGCTCGAACTCACAAACCGCAAGATCATGACCTGAGCTGAAGTCAGACGCTTAACCACCTGAGCCACCCAGGTGCCCCACTCCCGTTTTATAAATGGGACTTCTATCAGCAATAAGTAGGAGAATGGATACTGGGCAGGCAATTGTCAGAGTTTGCTATAGTGGCTTCTGTAATTTGCTAGCTGTGTTCCAAGTTCACTTAGAGAACTAATGTAAATTTTTGAGAAGCATTAATCAAGAAGATTTGACTTTAATAAATATATTTTTTTCTATGCTAATAACCTGGAGCACATTTTTTGTAACTCAGAGGCTTTCATTGTTAGCAATCAACGGAAAGCTAATAAATAGTAAAGCATCTGTAGCAGATGAGGTCCTATGGTAAGATGAAAAAAATGTATGCCATCTCAGTTGAAGTTACAGGCTAGCTCAGGAGATAACTGTGCAGGGATATGAATAGGAAACTGGTAATACATAGTAACAGTTTAAGAGATCACAAGGCAACTCAGTATTCATTGTTAAGTAAGTGGCACAGGCTTGCTATGCCCTTGGAGTTTGTAAGAGATGGAGAATCTTGAGCCCTACCCCAGATCTCCTGGAGCCAAAGCTGCATTTTGACATGATCTTCTGATGATTTGTGTTGACATCAGAGTCTGAGAAGCCAGAGTAGAAGGTGAGAGGACAGGTAACTGGTTTGGACTAGAGTGATCCAGAAAGATTTCTTAAAGGTGAGGCTTGAGCTTCACCTGAAGGACAGGTGTGGCAGTGGGCATTTTTGTGGAAGATGATGTGATTTGAGTCACCAAAGTGTCTGATTCACATGGCCTTGTTGTACAGGATGAACGGGAGGGGATAACGGAATCGTGGTGTAGGGTCCTCAGGGACACGGGTTGGTAAATCATCTTGAAGAAGTGAGAACTGTGGCAAAGACCTCATTTTTAAAGACAATTGTACATGTTTACAGGCTTTTTTTTTATCTTAAGTTAAACTATCAGCTACATTGGATAATTGAATCATAATGTGGTGATTTACTAAAGGAAATAAATAGCCTTAGAAACTACTGGAAAACGAATTGTTTGCCTTTCAACAGGTTTAACTCTCCATCGTTGTGGGTAGAAGAAGCAGCTTAAAAAAGGAAGATTTATCATTAAACCCTGACGTGTAGCTAAAACAGTGGGCTGAATTGTGTATTTCAGTGATTTCCCCCAACTGCCTTCAAGTAACTTTGTTGTTTTTTTTTTGTTTTTGTTTTTTTCAACGTTTTTTATTTATTTTTGGGACAGAGAGAGACATAGCATGAACGGGGGAGGGGCAGAGAGAGAGGGAGACACAGAATCGGAAACAGGCTCCAGGCTCCGAGCCATCAGCCCAGAGCCTGACGCGGGGCTCGAACTCACGGACCGCGAGATCGTGACCTGGCTGAAGTCGGACGCTTAACCGACTGCGCCACCCAGGCGCCCCATGTAACTTTGAATCTCGATGACTTTAGTCATAACTGTAAATTTTAGAAGGTTGTTTTAGATGGTAAAGTATGATAAACTTTGTTCTTTTACCTGCTCCCTCCTTTTTTTGTATTTGAGAATAAAGTGAAAAGACATGTTTTTGTGCAGTTTTGAATGCTTTCTCAGTTCAGTGATTTAGACTAAAGCAAAAGAACATCAAGTCTCCTGTTAAAAGCTGAATCACCAACGCAGAGGAGCAGCCGTGGCAAAAGCCCATAAAACTGAAACTCCCAGAACCGTGATTTATTGGGGGATGTTTATGACACTTTTGAGAAAATGTTGAAGTGCTATTTCAGTTGTGATAAGGTTGGGGAATGTATTTTGAGTTTCACTGTATCCTGTTTTGATTTTCATTTTTTAGTGTGTTCTAACATTCTTAAATTATTCAGATTCAGCTTTGTAGACCATAGGTATTACAAATGTAGGGACAGTCTTTTCTTATCCAGCACCGGATCTCCAGGATTTAGCGTCGGTCCTCGTACGGTTGATGAATGATTAAAAAGCAAAAAAATTTAATTTAAAAAGATTGATTTTTATCTACCCTTGGAGATAATATATAAATGGTACATCAAAAATGAGTTATAGTTAGAAACTATTAGGACAGAAGTGGAAACTAAATGAATGACTTAAAAACCACGAATTTGGAAATAATTTCAAACTTTCAAGTTGCAGGAATGAGAACAGTACAAAGACCATCCTTTACCTGGTTTACCTATTAATATGTTACCCCATTTGCTTTATTATTTGCTCCTTTTCTTGAAGTTCCATCCATTGTGCTCTAAGGGTGGGAATATATTCTTGTATCACAGCATTGTAGTTTCCAGCTTCTGTAACTCAGTCTCCACCCCCAAACCCCTATGCTGGGACTGCCCGTTACAAGAGAAGACTAAAGGCAAAGCCGCTAAGTGACTCGCCTAGTGTAAAGTTACATGGCTTCTAAGTGGAAAACCCAACCTGTTCTTCTTTTCTTTTAGTGTTTTTTGTTTATTTTTGAGAGAGCGAGAGCGCACGCGCGTGTGCGAGCACATGAGTGGGGGAGGGGCGGAGAGAGAGGGAGACACAGAATCCAAAGGAGGCTCCAGGCTCTGAGCTGTCAGCACAGAGCCCGACGCGGGGCTCGAACTCATGGGCTGTGAGAACATGACCTGAGCCGAGGTCGGACGCTTAGCTGACTGAGCCACCCAGGCGCACCCCCCCCCCCCCCCCCGCCCCCGCCCCAATTCTGTTTTTCAATTCAGGTATTGGTCCTTGTCTCTAACATTATAGTAGAATCTTTTTTTTTTTTTCCTCCCAAGAAGTCAAATCATTTAGTAATGTAATATAGTAATTACAATTATAGTTCTTTTAAACCAGATCTAACCATCCACAGCATAAAGGACTTGATCTATAGAGGACTCCTGACACCATTATTTCCTCGACATTGTTTTGCTGTAAGACAAACCCTTAGAAACATTGTTGTTACCTTGTTTTGCTTCTGCTTCTTAGTTTGTGTAAATAAGAATGTTTTTGGGGCACCTGGGTGGCTCAGTAGGTTAAGCATCTGACTCTTGGTTTTGCCTCAGGTCATGATCTCATGGTTTCATGAGTCTGAGCCCTGCATCAGCTCTGTGCTAGGGATTCTCTGTCTCCCTCTCTCTTTGTCCCTCTCTGTCTCTGTCTCTGTCTCTCTCAAAATAAATAAATAAACTTTTTTTTTTTTTTTAAGAATATTCTTGAATGTGAGTGTTTAGGTTTCTAAAGGGCTTTAGGTTGGCTTCGTTTAAGTCTTGGTATGCCCTGGTTTGAGGCCAGATAGCGTAGTATTCCTTTAAAATATGGGAGGCGGCTGTTATGTACCCAAACTGCCTCTAACAAACAGTGACCAGGTTGCTGGCCTACAAAGAGCAGAGTCCAAAAGGCATCACGAGGAATTCAAATTCAAAGTCTAACTGTGGAGTAAACTTCCTTCCAGTCTTTATTTCTTGGCACATTTTTCTTCTGGGTCAGTGTTTACCAAAATGTGGTCTGCCCACCAAATGCATCAGAATTTGAATTGCTTGACGCACTTGTTAAAAATTGCAGATTCCTGGACCTCACCAGAGACCTACTGAATCTGAATGTCTGGAGGTGAGGCCTGGAAATCTGCATTTTAAACGCACTTCTTGTGGACTTTTCTGTAGCCTGAGGTGTGAGAATGCTGCTCCTGTACATTCTGTCATACCTCTGTCATTCAGCTTCAGAACTTTTCCACGTTCATTCTGTAGCTTTTGTTTTACTTCATTTTCATATGTTTGGGGTGGAAGGCTTTTGTTTGCTTGCCTTTTTTTTTTTTAAACTTTCTTTATTAATTTTGAGAGCGTGAGTGGGGGATGCACAGAAAGGGAGAGAGAAAGACTCCTAAGCAGGCTCCGTGCTGCCAGCACAGAGCCCAGTGTGGGGATTGAACTCAGGAAACTGCGAGATCGTGATCTGAGCCGAAACCAAGAGTTGGATACTTAACCTACTGAGCCACCCTGGCACCCCCACCCTGGCACCCCGCCTTGCTTCTTTTTTTTTCTTTTTAAGACGAAAGACTCATGTGCATAGTACAAATACCAAAAAATGTGAGAGTGTAAAAGGTATGCAGTGAATAACTCCCTCCCAGTGTCTTGGCTTTAGAGCAGTTGTGCTGTTCTGAGCCCTTTGGTGTGTTATCTCATTCAGTTCCCCTCAACAATCCAATGGTAGGTCCTGTTATTGTTTCCATTTTATGCCCGAGGAAGACTGGCCCAGAGAGGTTGAGTCACTTTTTCAAAGTCACACAGGAAGTGGTGGCTTTGTGTGAGTCTGGCTCTTAATTAACCACCGTCCTCTGCTGAATTAGAGAATGCAAGGATCAACTAGGTTTAATACATGTAAAGAGCTTGTTCTGGGAGAGTAGAGAGTTCATTTTCAGTAGGGTAAATGTTTTATGTGAACTCAAACAGCCTAGCCTGGAGTTTCATCTAACCCTGGTAGTTGGGTATCCTCATGTAATTTCACACGAATCAGTTCTTCTCTAAATTGCACAGTGGACTTCAGGAGTTGGTGACACTGAACAAGAAAATGGTAGCAACTGAGGTCTTTCCCAGGCCCTGCCATTGGCTGCTTTATTTACATCGCCAGAGCTTGGGATACAGGAATTGTTCCACTCCGTATCCTTTGGCTTTATTTGTAGACTTAGTTCTGTGATTCTTTTCCCTCTCTCGTTTTCTGGAAGAATAAAGTGACTGGAGATTCTAATGACTAAGTGCTCCAACTTAAAAACCTGTTGTTAGGGCTTGAGTTCTGTGCATGAAGTGTCTTTAAAGTCAAGTAGCATTTACTAAACTCTCACCATGTGCCAAGAACTGTGTGTACCCTAACAGACTTGACCCCCTAATAACATGGCATGGGAAGTCCAGTTTCACAGATGTTAAGTAACTTACTAAAGATCACACATCTAATAAGTAGTGAAGTCAGGATTCAACATCCAGATGTCTGATTCTTTCTTTTAATTTATTTTATTAAAAAAAAATTTTAATGTTTATTTTTGCAGAGAGAGACACAGAGTGTGAGTGGGAGAGGGGCAGAGAGAGAGGGAGACACAGAATGGGAAGCAGGCTCCAGCCTCCCAGCTGTCAGCACAAAGCCAGACGTGGGGCTCGGACCTGTGAACCACGAGATCGTGACCTGAGCCTCAGTCAGACGCTTAACCTACTGAGCCTCCCAGGCGCCCCAGATGTCTGATTCTGAACCCTGTTTCTGACATGCTCTGCAGACCCTGTAGACGAGTGAAGGCTTGTTAAACCTCAGGACTCTAAACCTTGGTTCTAGCATGTGTTTAGGAAAGTCTCTGAAGAAATGAATAATAGAAACCAGGTGACTTTGCCCATTTATCATGTTGTTTTGAGACTTTTAAGTTAATCTAAATCAAAGCAAGCCATTTAGTGTATTCAGATAGCAAATTTAGGTAGAATCCACAGTAAAGGTACATGAAGCCTTAAGGTTTTTAAGTTTACTCTTTTAGCAGCATATTGTTATATACATTCCTTAGAAAGTATGTCAAGGAAAATAATTTAATGGTCAGGAGCACAGGTTTACCTTAGGTTCCTAGTTTGTCTTTCTTACCCTAATCACCCCCTGCGCCACCCCCCCCCCCCCCCCCCCCCAGTCCCTTAGTCACAAAGGAGGAATGGAGTTCAAACTTGCCTTCTTGGGTGTTTTAAAATGACTATTCTAACAACTGATTAAACTAGGTTTTCTAAGTGAGCCATTCCTTAACCTGGAATTAGTAAAACATTAAAATATTTATGGCATCTACCACTGACCCCTATTTAGCAATGTAGGAGTTAATATGGAAGTTTCTGATTAAATACTGGTATTAGGCAATTCAGGAATTACAACAGAGGCCTGGAGGGAGAAGGGTGAGCAATAGTGAGTGTGTAAGAGGAGCCCCAGATAGCAAGTTAAGCAGAACTGCTCCTTTTGTAAGAACATTTAAAATGAATGTTTAGACCCAGCCTTTACCTGGAAATTGGTGGTCATTTCTGGGTCAGTGGGATTATTGAAGTTTTTACCATATTTGGGTTTTCTAATTTTTGAGAAAACATGGACATGTTTGTTTTTTAATAAGAGATCATAATATTAGAACTATATATTCCAAGGTAACATTTATCTGGTATGTATATATTTATATTTGTAATTTGTGCCTGTGTATTTTTTTTTTTTAACGTTTATTTTTGAGAGAGCATGAGCGAGGGAGGGACAGAGAGGGGGCGGGGACGGGATCGGAAGCAGGCAGAGCCTGATGTAGGGTTTGAACTCATGAACTGTGAGATCATGACCTGAGCCAAAGTCTGACACTTAACTGAGCTGCCCAGGTGCCCTTTGTGCCTGTATATTTAAAACCGCTTTTTTGAGATATGATTCATATAGCATATAGTGCATCCATCTAAAGTATACAATTCAGTGATTTTTAGTATATTCGCAGAGTTGTGCAGCCATCACCCCAGTCTAATTTTAGAATATTTTCATCACTCCAGAAAAACATCCCTTTTTATCCAACCTTTCCTTCCTTCCTGCTCCACAGAAGCCCTAGGTAGGTAACCACTAATCTACTTCCTGTCTCTCTACATTTGCCTGTTTTTTACATTTCATATACATGGAATTATACGCTACCTGGTTTTTGGTGACTGGCTCCTTTCAGTTAGCATAATTTTTCAAAGTTCATCCAATTTAGAGTGTATGTCAGTACCTTATTGCTTCTTCCTGTTGAATAATATTCCATTGTATGGATATACCACATTTTCTACATTTTTAATTTTGCTTTCTAATTTTAATACTTCTGAGAGACTTCTGCTTCTGGAAAGATAGAGTAGATAAATTGCTTTTTGTCTGTTTGTTTTTTGTTTTCTATTTTTTGTTTTCCGTCTCGATATATCCCAGACCCGGAGCTGTAGGAGCCGGCAGCCTAGAAACACCAACAGGTGCAGACAAAAACCTTTCTAACAGAAGCCTGCTCTCCCTGGCCAAAGAACCAGGAACGGGCAGCCTAAGCTTAAGACGGAAAGTTTTTAGGGGCGCCTGGGTGGCTCAGTCCATTAAGCATCTGACTTCGGCTCCGGTCTTGATCTCATGATCTGTGAGTTCGAGCCCCGCGTTGGGCTTTGCGCTGACAGCTCGGAGCCTGGAGCCTGCTTCGGATTCTGTGTCTCCCTCTCTCTCTGCCCCTCCCCTGCTCATGCTCTGTGTCTCTCTGTCTCAAAAATAAATAAAAACATTTATAAAAAAGATTTTTTTTTTTGAAATAAAGTGTCTGTGTGTAGGTAAGAATCATAAAGTGAGACCATCCCATATGGGCCTTAAGAGAAGGAACTGTGTGGTGGGGCGGGGGGTTGGAGCTTGGGGGGCTCAGTCAGTTGAGCAGCTGACTTCGGCTCAGGTCATAATCTGGCAGTTCATGAGTTCGAGCCCCGCGTCGGGCTCTGTGCTGACAGCTCAGAGCCTGGAGCCTGCTTCGGATTCTGTGTCTCCCTCTCTCTGCCCTTCCCCGCTCGCAGTCTCTCTCTCTCTCTCTCTCTCTCTCTCTCTCTCTCTCTCTCTCTCTCAAAAAAAAAAAAAAAAAGCTGTGACCTTGCCCCTACCCATAGCAGCAAAGGCCAAGCGGTTAGCCCAGACATGCCCTCTGGTGGTGGCCTATAACTTAACAAGTCCTTTATCGATCTGCATTGGGTGGTCTCCGGTGGGTGGCTGTTACAAACGGTGCTTCATTGCTCCTCTGTCTCTGGGCATCTGTATACATGTTTCTACAGAATAAATTTATAGAAATGAAATGGTTGGATTAATAGCATAAATGAAGCCTTCAAACGTAACTGTTTGATGGATGGCATCAAAATATGGAAACATATAGGAAGTAGCACATTTTCAGTCTACGTTTTTCTCTGTTCAGAGGGAGTGATTTCTATCCAGCCTTTCTGTCCAGTGATTCTGTCCTCTGTGCCTTCCATTTGGCAGTTTAAGCTCATCCTTTGAGCTCTTTTCTTTTCTTTTCTTTTCTTTTTTGGTTGTGAAATTTCCATCTAGTTCTTCTTTGCACCTTCTACTTCTTGGCTGAGTCTATGTTTTCACTTGTTTCAGGCTGGTCTTCATTGCTCCTTGAAGCACTTTTATTACGGCTGCTTTAAAATCTTTGTCAGCAAATGTTAACATCTCCGTCATCCTGATGTCCGCATTGTTGTTGCCTTTTTCATTCAGTTCGATACAGTTCTTTGTATGACAAGCGATTCTTGATTGAAACCGGTACCTTTTCATATTACGTTAGGAGACTCTGGCTCTTGTTTAAACTTTGTTTAAACTCCGAACACTCAAATAAGACTTCTGTGACACTGCTGTGGAGGGGGCTGGGAGGGGAGAAGGGCAACAACACTGCCTGGTTACTGTCAGAGACGGAATGTCTACAGTGGCCTCCGCTGATACCCCAGTGGGGTGGCCTCATTACCTCTGGTTGATGGTGAATGTCTGACTGCTCTGTACTGGGCCTCCTCTGATGTGCACCCGAGCAGGGGGGAGTAGGGCTTCCTCTTCCTGGCAGGGTTGGAAGCCCTGGCGCCCCCCTTGACCCTCTTGGCCACCATCCTGGCGAGGGCATGACAGCCTTCACAGGGTTGATTACATTACATTGGGAATAAAAATGCAGATTATAAAAAAGTTATGTAGGGTGCGATCACATATTTTTAAAAAAATTTTTAACATTTATTTATTTTTGAGAGAGAGAGAGAGAGAGAGACAGCACAAGCGGGGGGGAGGCAGAGACAGAGAGAGACACAGAATCCGAAGCAGGCTCCAGGCTCCGAGCCATCAGCAGAGCCCGGCACGGGGCTCAAACTCCTAGACCGTGAGATCATGACCTGAGCCAAAGTCAGATACTTAACCGACTGAGTCACCCAGGCGCCCCAGCGATCACATATTGGAAAAAGAAAAGTAGTATGTACATAGAAAATAAAAATTCAGGAGAATAAGGAACAAACTAGTGAATGTTTCAAAGGTAGAGGAACTCTGACTTTCTGTAGTGTTTCAATTTTTATTTATCTTTAACATCATGAATGTACTGTTAGAAGCAGTAAAAAGCCAAGTTTTTTTTTTTTAAACATACTTTCTTAGATGCTATTGTTAGATATACCTATGTGTTAATTTTTATTATAATAAAGAACTGGGTATGGAATAAAGGTATCTTGATTTCCAGCATATAATGCATTCCACTATACCACAATGTCCTCCTCAGTCCATTGTACCGATAGGTTATGTTCAACGTAGTTCATATTGAAGAGTGTAATTTTGATCCTTTAACTTGAATGAATTTTATTGAAATGTTTAAATGGAATTTTATTACAACACGGATCAAAGGAGGAAGTCTTTGATCTGTGACTTCTAGAAATCCAAGTTTTTCCAGTTTCACTGTATGTGTACTTGATGAAAACATCCTTCTGGTAGCTCCCAATCTTATGCTGTTGAAAGTTCAGAAAAACTTGTAGTTGGCAATATTTCTCATTTGAAATGTCCTGAGTTTTGGCCTTAGTTAATGAAAAGCAGTTTTTCAGATCTGCTTTAAAGAGCACACATACTTTTATTTGTGTTTGTATAAAAGAACCGTACAAGGAGTGCGGGATGTGTAACGAGCGTCAGACATGCCTGAGAGGGAAGTAAGTGCACGAAAGCAGAGGCGGCATTCGTGTCCTGACTGGGTCTTCACGCAGCGTCCCTGTCCCAGGGTGCTTCTGTCTCTACTGTCGCATATGCTCTGCAGACTGTCATAGGGGTTATGGCGCGGTGTTTCTGATCTGTAGCCAATCGCTGTTTATGTCCGGCTGGCCTTTGGTTGAATGTCTTTCCAAGTGGCTCTGTGTAACATCTTTATTGCAACTTCTCTACCAATTTAATTATTTTACACTCCTATGATGGACTTTTTGGGAAATTATAGTTCATTTCATAGATTAAACAAATGGAATAGGACAAAGTGAGTCAGACTTGTTCTTTGGCTACCAAACTATACTGCTTTTTTAGGAAGTCTGGAGTTTGGTGTACTTTTTCTTGTAGTTATATATTGAAGTTTATTTATTTTGAGAGAGCGAGCGAGCAAGGGAGTGGCAGAGAGAGAGAGAGAGAGAGGGAGAGAGAGAATTCCAGGCAGGCTCTGCACTGTCAGCACAGAGCCCGATGCAGAGCTCAAACTCGCAAGCTGCAAGTTCATAAAATTTGAGTATCTAAAGTCACAGCCTCGTGTAAAAATATTAATCCTCAACATATACAGAAAGAGAATACCTTAACTTTTTATTATCTGCGATAAACTCACTTTTATGTTATCAGTGTTCTCTGTGTGTGGGGATAGCCGGCATCCTCAAAAAAGCAGCTTTGTGTACCATTTTGTTACATTGTATCATTGGATGACTTAGTTTTATGAACTGACTGGTGCTTTGTCCAAGGAACATCAATCACCCTGACCCTTCCCACACCAGTGTTTCTCAGTGTGACTAGCAGGTGCTTTGCTGTGCGATCTCCTTGGGTGCCTGTAACAAAATGAGGATTCCTGGGCTCCACCCAAGCATTCTTCTGAATCACAGCCCACAATCTCTGGGTATAAGGCCCAGAAATCTTCTACCCAAACTGTCTTATTTAGGTCATTATTATTGTTTTAAATTTCATTTTAGGGGCGCCTGAGTGGCTCGGTCAGTTAAGCGTCCGACTTCGGCTCAGGTCACGATCTCGCGGTCCGTGAGTTCGAGCCCCGCGTCGGGCTCTGTGCTGACAGCTCGGAGCCTGGAGCCTGTTTCGGATTCTGTGTCTCCTTCTCTCTCTGCCCCTCCCCTGTTCATGCTCTGTCTCTCTCTGTCTCAAAAATAAATAAACGTTAAAAAAAATTAAAAAATTCATTTTAGAGAGAGTGTGAGAGCAGGGGAGAGAGGCAGAGGAGAAAGAGAAAAAAAAATTTTTTTAAATTTATTTTGTGAGCGAGAGAAGGTACAAGTGGGGGAGGGGCAGAGAGAGAGGAAGAGAGAGAATGCCAAGCAGGCTCTGCACCATCAGGAGAGAGCCTGATGCCGGGCTCCAGCTCACAAACCGTGACATGATAACCTGAGCCCAAGTCGGACATGTAACCATCTGAGCTACCCAGGAGCCCCAAGAGAGAATCTTAAGTAGGCTGTGTGGAGCCTGACGCAGGGGTGCAATCCCACGACCCTGGGATCGTGACCTGATCTGAAATCAAGAGTTGGATGCTTAACTGAGCCACCGAGGTGCCCCTTATTTAGGTTATTCTTAATTACCTTAAAGTTTAAGAACTAGACCTTCTTCAGGAAGTCAAGATTTGTGCAAGTTGCAGTACTAGAAATTAACATGAGTCAGTCTGGTGACAATTCTGTGTATGTTTTGTTTCTGATAAAGAATGATTTTTAAAAAAATTTTTTTTTAACGTTTATTTATTTTGGAGACAGAGAGAGACAGAGCATGAACGGGGGAGGGTCAGAGAGAGGGGGAGACACAGAATCCGAAACAGGCTCCAGGCTCGGAGCTGTCAGCACAGAGCCCGATGCGGGGCTCGAACTCACGGACCGCGAGATCATGACCTGAGCCGAAGTCAGCCGCTTAACCGACTGAGCCACCTAGGCGCCCCAAGAATGATTTTTATTATTTTTTTTAACCAAGCTTAGTTGTAACTCTCCCATGCTGATGAGGGAAGGGTTCTGGGATCCTCCTTTTATACCCGTGTGTTTTGTTAGTTGTGTTGTGTTTAATCGGTTAACGACTTTATTATATTTTTTTACTCCACCCTATTTCCCCATTAGTTTAGGAATACTTTACTAATGCAGCGTTTTACTGAAATGGCTTCTGAATATTTTGAGAGTTACTTTAGGATAATAAATAGTACTTGAATCATTCATCTTTGAATGAGTTGTCGAAAGTTATTTCTGGCTTTTTCCACCCTTTGTGGTGAAGAGGACTGTTTCTCCCTAGCAAGTGTTGGAATGTTCTCTTCCAGTATGCTCTCTTTCCCCCCTCCTGTTTCCTGCTTCCCCTGTCCCTGCTTTGTAAACTTGGGGGCACATGTGATGGAATTAAAGATTTGTCCCACTGATTTTTAGGAAAATTCTACCTCATCATTGAGCTTGGGGAAGTCATAGTCATCAGCTGCTCCATTCACATTAAGTAGGATTACAAATAGCTTATTATAAAGATATCTTGTTATTCTCTTGCTCCTGAATGTGTAAAACAGGATATGGGATTTTTATAATGAGTGTTTTGTAAATGGGGAGGGGTTGGTGATGATTTAACTTTTTGGAGATAGACACACCTGTAAATTTCCCTCTTTATGTTGCCTTGTAAAGAATACTGTCTCATAGAACAAGAAATGACTTAAGTTTCATACAGTTAATTAAAAGCAAATAAAAAGCCTCAAACTAGCTACATTTTAAGCAGTCGTTTTAGCCATATGTCACAAACGACTGCTATGTCGAACAGTGGTGATGCAGATCATTTCTACCCTTGCAGAAAATTTTCTAGGGTGGTGCTATAGTAGACTGGCCATCTTTAAGAAGAGAGGAGGCAAATGAAAGAGCAAAATAACAGAAACCTGAGTTTCCACTGCTTCTTCTGTAATGCAACTTTTGCTCTCTTCTTGGACCCCTGATTATAAGTCAGAAGAAAGTCTTTTGTTTTGAATGTCACCCCTCTGACCCTGGTTTTCGATGTTGATTTCTGTTTCCTAGGCTGGGAGTGATGGTGAGAGCATAGGAAACTGCCCCTTTTCCCAGAGGCTCTTCATGATTCTGTGGCTCAAAGGAGTTGTATTTAGTGTCACAACCGTGGACCTGAAAAGGTAAGATTTTGTTGTGGTTGGAAATTAACCTGAGTGTATAGTGTTTTCAGTTTGAGCCTCTCTCCTCCCTATGTATGTATATGCTCTTTAAAGGAAATACATTTATTAAAGTTCAGCTGATTTGTGGACAACTTTAACTTGTGTAAGTATTATGGATAACTCACAGTATCAGTAAATTGCATTTACTGGCCACTCGGTCTTTTTAGGAACTTACTGTATGCTTACTCTTAACTTCAAGACCAGCACCAGGATCTTTGACTTTCCAGCGTAAACGTGGAACTATGAAGAACTTTCTAAGCAGACAGCTTCTTCATTTAAAAGGTGCTAAACTCATGGTGTATATTATCTGGATCCTTCAAGACAAGAGTGGGATTTTAGGAGGACGGATACGACTGTGGGCTATTTTATTTATTCTCCTTTACAGGGAACTGTCTGTAATATGATTTGAACCATATTTGGTTAAATATAATTGTGAAATAAGAGCCATTATCCATGGCACTGTGATTATTCTTGCTCGGTGAAGAGTTGTTTCTCACTCTGCCTCCACAGGCCCAAGTGGAGAGGACTGGGAAGGGCCCTGATAGGTAATAGGCTCCTTGTGTTCAGGAGCCCCTCTGTTCTTCCTCGGCAAATAGGCTCGACGTGAAGAACATTCATACTTAGGGGAAAAGAAGAGATTGGTTTATTTATTAAAAAGAATTTTTTTTTTTTAATGTTTACTTCTGAGAGAGAGAGCACAAGTGGGGGAGGGGCACAGAGAGAGGGAGATGCAGAATCCGAAGCAGGCTCCAGGCTCTGAGGTGTCAGCACAGAGCCCGATGCGGGACTCGAACCCACAGACTGCGAGATCATGACCTGAGCTGAAGTCGACGCTTAACTGACTGAGCCCCCCAGGCGTCCCGAAAAGACGAGATTTAAATCAAGGGGTAAGAGCAGTGATAACAAAAGGAAATCTAGGATTGGGCAGTGGAAATGTATGCCTCTTGCACACATGCAACAACATGGCTTGTTGCTCATTTTTTTAAGCATTATCAGTCACGAACAGCGTCCAGGAAAAAACATGGGTGGCAGAAGTCATGCATGTTATCCCTCTGGGCGTCACAAAGCGAGAGTTTTATCATCCCATTTCCAGTTCCAGGCTAGCATTCCCTGCATTTCTGTCGGTAGCTTAAACTTTATTCTTTACTTACTGCTAGTGCCCTTATTTGAGATTTTGGAGTCTTAAAATTTATTTACTGAAAATAATCCAGGAAGTCGTCCAGGAACCCGTTAATTATGTGTATGAAGGCAGAGGTAAGGTAAGCCTTTGGGGACAGTAAGAGTTAAAACTATAGTCTGTTTCAAAGGTGTGCCCACCTCACATTGGACAGAGCTGTTGGAAGAATGAAATAATTCAAGTAGTTCCCCTTCTGTGACTGTTCCCCCCCCCCCCCCCCCACCCATGCATTCAAAAAGCAAGTTTCCCAGTGTAACTTCTAAAAATAGACCATGCTACCAGGCACACACCCTTACTGTGTCTTAAAATACACGGATTTCTCCTATTCCATTTTTGGCTTGGAGCAAGTGAGTTGGCGGCCGTGCTTCGAAAAAGCCTTCTTTGAGCAGCTCAACACAGTGCGTGATTGTGGCACAGACCAGCAACAGTGCCATAAACGAAGGGAGTCCGGTTCAGGAAAGGAAGTGAGCTCATAATGGCTCTTTCACTCTTCCTGTACAAACCCTTGGCGGCATTATTTCTGCGCGTGGATTGATATTTGAGGATGTGTATGTGTCTCAGAGTAATACACCCTGCGTGTGAAAAGTGACACGTGGCAGGTAGGATTGAGGGATTCAAGGCTCCCTCCTCAGTGAGGATCACCCCCCAGAGAAGCTGTCTGTTTCTGTCCTGCTTTGCGTGAAACCAACAGCACTTGACACTGGAGCCTGTATTTCGTAGTTTCCTTCAGAAATCTTGGGTCTACAGTACATCCAAAACCTTCTCAAGGGCAGTTATACACGTATAAGGAGCACCTGGTAACGAATCCGTGCCACCTCCAGCCCCTGGTCGGCAGCTTCCGCTTCGCAGATACCGTCGCATCTAGGTTTGGTCTTTATCCTTCCAGACCTTTTCAGTGAGTTAAGACACTTAAAGTCTTGAGTCAGATTTAAAGAGAGTGAACGCTGGCTCAAAACATCGTGTGAAATGAAGTTGTCACAGAGGAATCGAGCATCCTGTAGTAAAAAAAAAAAAAAAAAAAAAAAAAAGTACCTCTCACAGTATGTTCTTAACTTTAAAAACTTTAGACAGGACCGTTTCTAAAAAGCTGCGGGGGAGAAAATGCCTACGGTGCTGATTTTCCTGCTTTTCCCGGTAATTGTCTAATTCCTCGGTGAGGACTGCCGACCGCCCCACAGACCGGTGGAGAGCAGTTGGACTCAACTGAGAGCTATTTCGGGGCCCACTCTGTGCTCTGAAAAAAGTATTGTTCCGTGACATTTCATCCATAAGAACAAGCCAGTTTCTCGTTCTGGCAGTGTATGACACGTTCTCTTTGAATCTCAATTGATGTTAATGACCGTGCTGGTGGTATTCATGAGCCCCTGTGAGGCTTAGAACAATCCCCCTCGGCTTGCCTGCCAGTGCTGCCTTAATGCTTTAGTGGGAGTCATTCCTAAACCTCATTTTCTGTTCATGCTGCAATTGTATTGCAGAATTGGAGATTAAAAAAAAAAAAAGTGCTCAGGCTTCAGAAGGAATTTGGGCTTTACATCAGCCACCATTTAAGCATGATCTTCAGATGAATAGAAACGAAAATATTAAAATTGGGAGTATATTTAAAGGTGTTACCACATGTCATCAAATGGGGAGCAATGGATTAGGGATAGAGACCTGGTTCCGTGTAGAGAGAGCCCTGTCACTTATTTCCGTGGGACCTCGGGCAAGATGCCTGTCTTCTCTGGAGGTCAGTTACCTTGTTTCTAAATTCAGGAAAAAGGAAGGAAAAAATAAGATTTCCCCAGTGTCTACTGTGTACTCAACGCTGTTCAGGGTACTTTTTACTACTCATCAAACCATTTTCAGACACTTCTGTTGAATAGAATTCATTGTCTCATATCATACTGGCTGGACGGGTTTGTGGCAGTGATGAAAATCTTTGAAGACTTCTGCTACCTTCATTATACTTAATTATAAAAATTTTAAATCAACGATTAGTATCTTTGGAGCACAGATAAGCCTGAGAGGCAGGCAAGGGGAGGAGAAAGAAGGAAGAATGACAACAGTAGACTCCCCATCCCCTGTCTCTCTGTCTCTGTGTCTCTCTCTCTCTCTGTCTCTCTCTCTCTCTCTCTCTCTCTCTCACACACACACACGCGCGCGCGCGCGCGCGCACCTGTTCACATGCTGAGACCCTGACTTGGATATATCTAAGTGTGGCCATATTTTGTCACATGTTTGTTAGGTAAGCTTTTCTAGTTTTGGGGAATGAGAGGAGAAATGAAAACGTTAAGAAATGAACCTTTTTTTTAGGTTTACTTATTTATTTTGAGAGAAGATGCATGTGCGGGAGGAGCACACAGGGAAGTGGGTGGGGGAGAGAATCCCAAGCAGCGGAGTCGGACGTGGGGCTCAAACTCATGAACCGTGAGATCATGACCTGAGCCCAAATCAGGAGTTAGACGCTTAACCAACTGAGCCACCCAGGCGCCCTAGAAATCAGCTTTTTGTTGTCAAAGTGGTGGTATATTACCAGTGAATAAAATCCCTCCTCTGTGATGTTCTCTGAGAAAATAAATAAATTGGAGAAGACTGCTTTTAAAAATTATGGGAGATATGGGGCGCCTGGGTGGTTCAGTCGGTTAAGCATCCATCTGACTTTGGCTCAGGTCATGATCTCACGGTTTGTGAGCTCTGTGAGCCCACATCGGGCTCTGTGCTGACAGCTCAGGGCCTGGAGCCTGCTTCACATTCTGTCTCTGTCTCTCTCTGCCCCTCCGCTGCTCATGCTCTGTCTCTGTCTCTCAAAAATAAATAAACATTTAAAAAAATTTATTAAAAAAAAGTCTGGGAAATACACGTTTCCATTTTCCCATTTCCACCGTAACCTCTGAAACTTGCCTATCATTTGCATTGTCATAAATGATTTCCTTCTGCTTCACATGCTGATACACCATTCGTAAGGGACTGTGTAAGACTCACTTGTAAGTTGCCATAATAATAGCATAAAGTTTTGGATGATTATTAGGACAGTTTAAACTTTAACAATTTTGTAATCATTTAACAAGTTACCACGGAGCTATAAAACTGATAGTTCTGCGTGTTCTTGAGAGGCATTTATAGACTCAGAACAAAATCTGATTTCTAGATTCTTCAGGTAGTTTGCTTTTGTTATCATGTCTCTGTGATTCTACCCTTCTGAAAACTGTCTTCAGCAAGTTGAGAGATCAGTTTGGTTTCCAGGTGGTGACAACAGTGTGAATGACACATGCAGAGAGACTAAATGGAATGGAACAGGCCAGCCTTTTAGAGAAATCATCCATTGCCTGCTACTGGCCAGTCAGGAAGGTACAGACTCCATTCTTTCCCTTTGTAAAGTTGACTTGAGCGACACGAAGCCCTTGTTACCACGACAAATCAAGATGTGTGTCTCATGAACGCATTATGAATCATATGTACACCCCGTGTGTAGTGTTTTGAGCGGGGGGAAGGGTCAGAAACACGGAGAGAGAGAGACAGACAGACAGCCACGGACAGTCATAGAGAGAGAGAGCTTCACTGCCACGTCTTTATGTTCTTTTTCAAAATGACTTCAAAGATGGTAAATCCTGTTGAGGTGGTTAAGAGCTGAATTAGAAAAATGGATTAATGGTGGAGGTACTCCTAAACTTAGTGTAAACTCTATAAACTGTGTTGAAGAACTCTCTTAAGAATTATTGAAGTTGTGTTTGAAACCAGGTCGTGGGTGCTGTTTTGTTTTAACATGATTGATCCACAGATTGACACTAAAGTAGACGAAGGTTTGGCAGAAGAAAATCCTTTAACTGGTTGAACTGGGTCACATAGGCAAATGCTTAGTAACTGGGACCTTGGCGCGTATGTTTTGGTGAATCCATGACTCATTCATTCAGTTGGTGACTTTAGTATTAGACTATAGCAAACCTAGAGAAGAATAATTAAAAGGAGCACAGTGTTCTGAAACCAAGGATTTTTGGTGTTAACTTTTTTCCCCCATACTTGCCATACAGTGTTCAATCTTCTCTTGATTTGTATGGATGAATTTTATGTCTTGAAAAGCAGTACCTTCAAAAGGAACTCAATGAAGAATATAAGGTCTACGTACTTAGTATTTTTGTTTTCTCCATTTAGTGGAGTCAGCTAGTTACAGATAGGTCATCTTTAAGAACCGGCTCCAGTGTCCTGGGACTATACTGTGCTCATCTTCTAAGAAGCAGCTGGACCTGAGTCACCTGCCCGGTGTTCTCCAATTGTTGCAAGTGTACTGAATTAACTTTCAATTGAAGTTAAGCCACTTAAGTTGCTTAAAGTATTAGGTCCTATGAGGTTCCTCCTCTGTCTCTTGTATTCGTTTGTTTCTCTTTATTTTTCCTTTTCTTCATCTAGAAGCAAAACGGGAGAGAATAGAATATGTTTGTCCATCTACTATGACAAAGAAAAAGACTACTCAGATAAGTAACATTAAGAAAAAAAGAAAAGACACCTCAAACATTGAAGAGTATTTGTGCTCTTATCTCAAAGCACGAATTATATGCACTTTGCTTTTTCTAGATGTCACTTAAGGAAAACATCTGAATGGGCTTGAATGAATCATTGAGTATTTATTAAAGGGCTTTTATGAAATAAGCCAAGGATGGCCTGACATGTTTAGCCGTTGCCTGTGTTTCAGTTTCATGTCTGTCACGCTGCACTTCTGAAATGTTAAGTTTCTATGAAGCATCTGTAAAGTGAACCTTGTGGGTCAAACAACACCTGAGGCCTTGGAGTGCCAGGGGAGATTCTGCCTGGTTGATGACCTGATAAAGCTTCTAAGTCACCTCAGTGTTTGCAACTTGAACATTTATTTGAAGTCCACTATTCCGTTGAGAGGCATTCAAGTTTCTTCTCAAATTTGCTTTCACTTGGGGTAAGGACCTAACATGGTTCTCCTTCACGTCAACACTTAATCCTGGAAAATAGTTTCGTCACCTTTGGTTTTTCAAAATCTAGATAGGCTTTTGGCAGAAACAAAACGGACTATCCACTAGTCCCTAATATGAACAGAACATTGGTAATCGCGTGCCTGGTTTCACTTCACTTATAAGCCTCTATTAATCAGATTTCTTATTACCAGTCAGCTAATGCTAGATAGCCGGTTCTGAACCATCAGACTCAAGTAGAGTTTAAAAACCGCCTGTCTCATCTCCTGCAGCATGCTGTGTTAGCGTGCTACTGAAAGCCGTCGTGGATTTCCTTTGCGTACTTTGGTTTAGTTCGGTTTCATAGGCCTTATTTGATTTGATCTTCACAGGCAGAGCAGGGCTTATGTCCACAGTGCAGAGGAGGAAATCCAGAGGCCGTGATTTCCTTAGTCACACAGCTGGTGGATGGATGGCAGAACTATTCAATTTGAGACTTGAACCACATCCTTTTGATTCAGTCTTTGGCTCTTTCTTCTCTGCCATGCCAACTTTATCCCTCCTCTAATAAATTTGTTCGGAGAGCTAAAAGCTGTTACAATTTATTATAGAAGTAATAGCTGTTACTTATTTTGCTGCCCTCCCTCCATGTTGTTTTAAAGCATCAGTCCCTTTCTTCCCCTTTGTCTAACTCTACCCTGTTCATGAAAAAATTATTTGTGAAACACACAGACGTATGTTGTTATTACCTTACATTTAGGCATTAATCGACTGCTAGTCATAAAAATGCGGATGGATAGGTTTTATAACGTGGGAACAAAACGAGTCTTTTTTTTTAACTTTAAAATGTTGAGATTTGAAAATAAATTGTTTAAACCCTGAACTGTTAGGGTTTCTGGACCGTTGGTAACGTACAGGGTCTTCCCGAGTTGAGCAGGAAATGGAGGGTAGCTGGGAACAGTCGTGAGCTGTGAGCTGGAACGTGAGGGGGCTTGAAGACCAAAGGTGACACGGCCGTGGACCTGCCGGGCCCGTTGGTGATCACAGATGAACAGATGGTCAGGGTGAGGCGTGAAAAGGAATAACTGAACAAACCAAAGAAATGACGCCTGGAAAAGGACCTGCTCCGACCTGGATTCTTACATGAGTTCGGGAGTCTCACAGGCTACACCACTGCTTAAGTATGTGTGCAGCCGGAAGACTGTTCAGCTCTCGTGATTCCAGTCATTTTGTGCTCAGCTTTACCTTTTCAGACCAAAGTATGCTCAGGAAAGGAATCAGAATTGCACATCAAATCAGATTTTGACTTTTAAAAGCCCTCTTTTAGAGCTTAGGTTCTTACACAAGTCATAGAAAATGCGTCTTCTTTTTCTTTGGCTTGAAAGGGAGATGGGCTCTAGAGCTTGGGTTGAGGGGGCTTGGAGTTAGAAAATTTGGACTAAGCAGACATTAATAAGTCTCTTTGTTTTTGGAATGTAGTCATAAGGAGATGAAGTGCTTTCTAAACCTAAATGGGGGTGTAGGGAGAAAAAAAAGGAGAGGGACAGAGAAGGAATATGAATAAGACCAAGGGAAATTGATAAGCTGGGATGAGACGTTGGGGCACACACTGTTTTAAACATTATTTTCAGTGACAAAGTATTTCACCTTCATGATGCATTAAAAGACATCCTTTAAGGGGCACCTGGGTGGCTCAGTTGGTTGAGTGTTCTACTCTTGATTTTGGCTCAGGTCATGATCTCACAGTTCATGGGTTTGGGCCCATGTCTCTCTGTCTCTCAAATAAACATAAAAAAAAAAAAGGGTGAGCTTTAAAAACAAAAGATATCCTTTTAAATTCTGTGCATTTGTGATAGGGAAGGGCTATAATAGTATGTGGGGGAAAAGTTGCTTGAAGCAATATATTGCTTTTTTAACATTTAAGTTTCTTAAGGTTTATCTTTTTAATTTTGAAACTTTTCAAACATACACAAGAATAGAATAAACTTCCCCACAACTTCAACTCAGTTATCAAGATTTTACCCATTTGCTGTGTCCCTATTTTTTCTAATAAGTTTCAAAGCAAATCCCACTGTCATTCCAACCCTGCACCCTTCACTGTATGTCTCCAAATAGTAGGGACATTTTCTTACCCAACCACACTGCCATTATCACGTCTAGTCCCCAGCATATGATCCGATCTCCCTGGTTGTCTCCATAGTATCTTTTTTCTTTGACTGCTTTCTTCAAATCAGGATCTAAACAAATTCTACTCATTACATTTGGTTGTTATGTCTCTTAAATTTTTCTTAATCTGCAACAGTCCTTTCCAACCCCCATTTGTGACTTTTTTCCCTCATGCCATTGACTGGTGGAAATCCATTCCGTTGAACTGCAGAACGTCCCAAATTCTGTATTTGGCTGATGGCTTCTTTGTGGTATCATTTAACTTTGTTCAGCAACTCCTCATGTTTCCTGCAAATGAACTTTTTGGTCTCAGAAGTCCTTTATACACTTAAATTATTTGAGGACCTCAAAGAGCTTTCAATTGTGTGGGTTGTATCTGTCAACTTTACTGTATTAGAAATTAAAGCTGAGAAATTAAAAAAACATTTACTAGGTAGAACAACCATGAACCTATTATTATCACAAAAAATATGTCTTAAAAAATGTATTTTCCAAAACAATGGCATTGCTTTCCATTTTTGTACATCTCTCATGTCTGCCTTCATAGAAGACAGATTCTCATATCTGTTTCCGTATACGTTACCTTGGGACATCACACACCAGGTAGTCTATGGATAACTCTGTAGGCATGAAAGAATGAGGGTGAAGAAAGTAAGTGACGTGTTAGTATTATGAGAATGGTTTTGACTTTATGGACCACCTGGTGAAAGGGTCGCCTAGACCACATTTTAAGAGACAGCTGCCTTAAGAGACTTGATTCTAGATTCAGGGGCCACTTTTTTGTAAGAATACCTCCCAGATGGTGATGTACGCTCCGTATTTTATCATTAGGATCACACTGTATTGGGTCATATTATTGATTCTAGGATTCACTGATGGGTTCAGGTGAGCCACTGTGATTTTTAATAGGGTGGTACCAGTGTTCTGTGGTATTAGTAGCTGTAAGTATCCAATTTTGCCGTCTTTATCAGTGTTCTATGTATTTTCAGTTTTCCCTAATTAATAGGAAGGAACTGTCGTCATAGTTTCCTCTTGAATTTCTTTGGTAATTGGTTTTTTGTTTTGTTCTTACATTTTTCCACGTGTCCACTTACTTTATCTATCGTGTATTAATTTCTTTTGACTCCTACCTGTTTGACTTGTTGATGGCTTTTTAACGAATTTAGACAAAATTCTCATCTAATACATATTTTAAGCCTTTCCTGTTCGCTATCCTGTTTTGCCCTTTCTGTGTTGCATCTTACTTTTGGTTATGCTATCTCTTACGTACTGAAGTCATTTTGACTGGTGATCTCTTTCCTCGCTGAGAGTGGACTTCTAGGAAAGTGGAAAATTGGTAGCACTGAATTAGAATCTTGTAGTTGGAAAAGGCTGTATGAATCAGCTGCTCTTGTTCCGTGTTTTACAAAAAGAAAAGGAAGACCCAGAAAAGTTATGGTTTATGCCATGTCTACACAATGAGTGGGTGCCACAGTTGAGACTAGAGACCGTTTTCTCTCATTCTACCACCGTTTCTTTCTTTTTTTGAAATTTTTTTGAAATGTTATTTATTTTTGAAGGAGAGAGAGAGAGAGAGAGAGCGCACGAGTGGGGGAGGAGCAGGGAGAGAGGGAGACACAGAATCCAAAGCAGGCTCTAGGCTCTAGGCTGTCAGAACAGAGCCAGACTTGGGCCTCGAACTCACAGACTGTGAGATCATGACCTGAGCCAAAGTCGGACGCTTCACCGACTGAGCCACCCAGGCGCCCCTCTTCCACTGTTTCTAATAAGCACTTCCGTTAAATTTGGAATGAGAATGGGGGACTTGTCTTTTGGTTAAAAATCAAAGATTTCTGATTTTCTTACCATGAATTTTGTGCTTTGTGAAGGTTCGCGTCTTATTAGAAGAGCAGTGCAGCTGTTGTACTTAGTGGAAAAAGTACTATTTCTTATTCATTTTTACATACTTTAACATTTAGAACCACTCTGAGTATTTAAAGTATTGTTGCCTTCCCAGAGTAGAAAATGATCCAGTTTTGACCACTGTTTTGCCCAACAGGAAGCCTGCTGACCTGCAGAACTTGGCTCCTGGGACCCACCCACCATTTATAACTTTCAACAATGAAGTCAAAACGGATGTAAATAAGATTGAAGAATTTCTCGAAGAAGTCTTATGCCCTCCCAAGTGAGTATCAAAAAAATGCGTACGGAAGTATTGCCATCTCTTTAAAGTTTGGTCTTTTCTGGCCCTTGGGGCCCTTTCTCCGGATGGTCCTGGGGTCAAAGTCTTACAGCAAGCATTAAGGTGCAGTGGCTGGGCTTCCCTTCATTCATTATAATTCATGCTCCACAGATGTCAGAACTGGCTTCTGTCAGAACTGGCTTCTGGCTCGGCCAATAAGCCTAGATAAGAGTACACACTGAAGGCGGGTTTGAGACGTGGGAGCTACGTTAGGTTAGCTCTGGTTATTTGAGGGGTAGTGGTCCCAAACTGAGAAGTTTGGGAAGGAGAAGAGATGGAGAGAGAGGTTCAGATGGAACCTAGCCAGAACGGCTGAGCAGGAGTGTGGAATACGTTGTTGGGGGATTCCTCATCAGGGCATTTTTTTTTTTTTTTTAACTTTTTTTTTTCAACGTTTTTTATTTATTTTTGGGACAGAGAGAGACAGAGCATGAACGGGGGAGGGGCAGAGAGAGAGGGAGACACAGAATCGGAAACAGGTTCCAGGCTCCGAGCCATCAGCCCAGAGCCTGACGCGGGGCTCGAACTCACGGACCGCGAGATCGTGACCTGGCCGAAGTCGGACGCTCAACCGACTGCGCCACCCAGGCGCCCCCCTCATCAGGGCATTTTAAAGGTAGCTGTCTAAAGCTGTCACCCAAGGGAATTGACTTCAGACTGTGTCCCTGGGATTCAGTTTTTATTTATGTATTTCTTTGAGCTGTTATAGATTCCCAGGCCCTGCACATTAGCCCACGTGGTTAATGATTTTGAAGTACTCAACTATATTTCCTACAATGTGAGGTACCCTTGAGGGACAGATGGACTGTGGTGACAGTTACCCGCATTGCACATGTGCAGTGTTGCATCCTGCTATAATCCTGGCATAGGTTCAATGCATTATGGATTTCTTTTAGACTTTTCTGGTGCCATCATCCTGAAAACAGAATTGTTTTTCTTCTGGCCTGGGGCTTTCTTGCTAGTTGATCTGACTTTTACTCTCCATATCCAGATAAATTTCCCAGGAATGGGATTATTGGGTCAGAGGGTTCTAAAACAATTGGTTCCTCAGAACTCACTCGCTCATTTATGCTACAACCAAAGCCCTCTGAATACAGTAGTGAGTAAGACACAGTTCCTACCCTCAGGAAGCGCGGTCCATTATGGATGGAGAGGGGGTGGTGGCATGGTGAAGGGAAGTGAGTGGAGGCAGGAAAGGCTTTAGAAAAGAGACAATACCTGGCTTAAGCTTTAATGAACAAAAAGTGGCATCCTGCAGGTGAACGAAGGAGAGAGATGGGCAGTCTAGGCTTTCCACAACTGTAGCGACGATTTTCATTATTCCTTCTTGTTGTTTTTCTCAGAGGGAACAGACATTAAGATAATAGATGATAGTAGAACTAATATCAAAAATACTCAAGTTTCTTAGCATTCAGTGCTCTGTGAGACATCACAGCTTCTTGAATCGGACCTGGAAAATACACATTTTCACTTTGCTTTTTATATACAGAAATTTCAGCTCCATTTTGTTTGGGCATGTTCACAGAGATACTCTAACCAGAGATGGTCTTTTTTTCACTTTAAATAATTTAAAACTTGGAAAACTTTCTAAAAAAAAATCAGTAAAGAAAAAAAAAAAGTATCTGGAGATCTTTCTGTCCTAAAAGGTTCACAATGTGCTGAATTCTCTCTAAGGGTATTTTTTAAAAATCATTTTATTTTTTTTTCATCATGCTGAATGTACTCTTTTTTTTTTTTGAAATGTTTATTTTGGGAAAGAGAGAGCGCGCATGTGCACAAGTGAGCGGAGGAGAGAAAGGGAGAGAGAGACGGAGAGAGAGGATCTCAAGTTGGCTCCACACGGCACGGAGCCCAACACAGTTGGTGTCGTTGTCACAAGTGTGAGATGTCACAAGTGTGAGATCATGACCTGAGCTGAAATCAAGCGTTGGACACTTAACCACCTGAGCCACCCAGGGGCCCCCTAAGTGTACTCTTTAATCCCCATGCCTTATTCCCATTATATTCCTTGTTTTTATGCTGTAGTTTATATTCTGAAGAGTTTCTTTTTTTAAATTTTTTAATTTTTTTCAATGTTTATTTAATTTTTGAGAGACAGAGAGAGGCAGAGTGCGAGCAGGGGAGGGGCAGAGAGAGGGGGAGACACAGGATCCAAAGCAGGCTCCAGGCTCTGAGCTGTCAGCATGGAGCCCGATGCGGGGCTCAAACTCACCAACCCTTGAGATCATAACCTGAGCCGAAGTCAGCACTGAACCGACCTAGCCACCCAGGTGCCCCTCTTCTGAAGGGTTTCTTTAAATTTCACTCTGTAGAAGGGAGTATTTTTTGATGTTGCTGATGGCTCTGCTGTTTAAATTAACCAACGTTCAAGTGCCAATTATGTGCCGTGCGCTGTGCATTATGGATTATGTTTGTGGACGATCTCTGTCCTCTCAAAGACTTTATGGAGAAACTGAGGGCGAGTAACCTACGTAGCCTGTCCATGGTCTTAACAGTCACTGGTGGCAGAGCTGGCTCCAAAGCCAGGCCTATATGACTTCCAAAACCTGTGTTTCCTCTATTTTCTTCCTTCTAGTTTTCTCCTCTTTATGTTGTTGAGCTTGACTTTTATAAAAGAGGTGAAATGTAAGTCTTTAGTTGGATTGTGCTTTAGCGAGTATAAAATTGTAGGCTAGTTCAAGTTGGGAGGAAGGGCAGGAAAAAAATCAAAGCTTCCTGTGATGAGCCCGTGGGACCGAAGGTGTTTGTCAAACTTAATTCGATGAATCCTGTTTAAGAAATAGGTGAGGCTTAACTTGTGATGAGTTTTTATGTATATGCATTGGAAAAGCACGTTTGGATGGGCAGGGGCTTCCCCTTACTGGGCCCTGCGGCCCCTACTGTGAGGTGCTGATGAACAGCAGAGTCTCTGTTGGGCACAATTGTTTCTGGAAGATGAGCAGGAGGAGGAAGGAAGTTCTTTCCCGGACCACCACGGGCATCCCTTTCCCTTCCTGTGGTGTTCTAGGGCGTTCAGGGACTGCCCTGGCTCATTGCCTTTCCTCTCAAGGACAAGAAGGTCTTTAGTCCTTAACTACTGCTGACGCTCCTCACTCCCTGATTGAGAGCCTTCGTGTTTCTAGACTGGATGAAGAGAAAAGGCAGAGGAGTTGCCCAAGCTGGCAGACCAGAAGCTAGCATTTCTAATAACATGTTTTTGGCATTTGATGGTACTGAGAACAGAGTGTTTTTATGTGAGCACTTCTGATTCGATCATGACAAATATAAATACAGGCAACTGTTTGTTCTAGAGTTGTTTAGAATTTAGTGAAAAGCTTAAATCCAGGAATTTTTTTTTTTTTTTTTTTTTTTTTTGCTGGTCTGTTAACCAGCATACATAGAAGAAACTTTCTCTTTCTTTTCCTCTGGGGAAAGTATTTATAAATATATAACTAATTCCCCTTGCTTGAATTAAGGAACTACTTTGCCAAAAAAGCTTTCAAAAAAGCTTTGAAACTTGGGAGTTTTAACTGAAGCAGACCGGTATACTTGGCTAACTTACTGATAAAAAAAAAAAAAGAAGGATAGAGGAAGTTAGATAATTTTGGAGATGAGCTCTGTAAAGGGTTATTCTTTTTTTTTTTTTTTTTTTTTTAATGTTTGTATATTTTTGAGAGAGAGCGAGAGAGAGCAGGGGAGGGACAGAGAGAGAGGGAGACATAGAATCCGAAGCAGGCTCCAGGCTCTGAGCTCTCAGCACAGAGACCGACCTGGGGCTCGAACTCACAACAGTCGAGGTCATGGCCTGAGCTGAGGTTGGCCGATCAACCAACTGAGCTGTCCGGGCTCTAATCTTAAACCCCTAATCCTGTTTTTGTTGTTTTTTTTTTAAAGTGAGAAATACAATGAAAGTTGAATTTACAGGGATAATTTAATGTGTTGTATACTCAGACTTTATTCTTATATTCACATGAGAAAGAAAATGCCTGAGATCTTTCCTAAAAGGATGGGAGTATTCATAGCTAGTCTTACCATTCACAGTCTGTGATGTAATACAGAATAAAGGACTGATCTGAAAGTCTTTGTACCCTGGATGCTCATCCCCGTGGTGTTGCTGACAGGTAGCCTTTTGTTAATTACTTGCCTTCCTTTTTGTTAAATGTTGAAATGAAAGTTCTCAGTCGAAGTTTTGCTTTATCAAGCTGTTTGGGAAAGTGAATAATGATGAATTGTTAAAATCCAGTATTTGAGGAAATGCAAAATGAACTGGCAACTGATTTTGGACCTCTTGGTTTAGAATTTGCTTTATCTTTCAGAGACCCCAATCTGTCCTAAAACAAAAGCAAAAACAATACTTGGAGACAGGAAACCTGGGTTTTAGTTTGCCAATACTTTTAACTAGTCTAGGGATTTGGGGACCAAGAATGTGAGCTTTCTGGAATAGAATTTCCTTTTAGGCAAAATGAGAATTTGAGGTGGTCTCTTGTAAGTATTCTATCGATTAAATAGTACAAATTTAATGGTTTGTCTTGGAGAAGAGTAGGGTATGCCTAACCTGCTTTAGAGGACAGTTTTTATTTTTTAAGAATCATAATAGCATCTGTTTTCATATGGTTAAGGATATGCTGATTGCAAATCCTTCTTCATTCTTCCCTGTTAATTAAAATAGGTCTTTAGTAAATTTGCCTCTGTGTGCTCATCATTATATCCCCTACACCTACAACAATGCCTGACAGTGCAGGCCCATAATAATTAGAATAAATGAATATATGTGAGTAATGAATATATAAATGATCTACAATTTAAGCCTACCTTCACGCCTCTTATTTTGAGAATTAGGAAGTGAACTTTATTAGAAAAAGTAGGTACAGCTAAATATTGGGTGGGGAAAAGAAGAATAATTATGGAAACTTGGCTAGAGGAAAACATAGATGTATTGAAGAGGCACGTAGGTTCCTTGCGCTATTTTTTGTTTGGAATGAATCAATGAAGTTACTGTATTACAGGCAGTAAAAACATTTAAACTGGAGGCTGTTGTTTTTATACTCGAGGGGACTTCAGGGAGGTGAACCTGGAATTAACTCTTTCAGCCCAAAGCCGGGGGCAAAAAAAGAGAGAGAGAAAGAGAGGGTAAGGTTTTCTATAGTTAAGAGGGAAAAAAAAATTATTATATATTATTAATGTAGTATACATTATACTGTATGAAATTCATCGTTCATTGAAGAATTTGTTCTGTAAATATTTCTGTTTATAAGAGAAATCTTTAAGCTTAACAGTTGAGAGTTACTAAAATGAAAGACAAATGGAGCCTATGAGTATTCAGTAGATACTTTATAATCTCCTTACCCATGTAGTCCTCTGTCCAGATTTTTAGATGTACCTGTCCTTGATTTCAGAATCGCAGATGTAAAAAAATATGAATATAAAAGCTAACCAGAAACTATAGCTTGCAAGTAAATTAAATTTCTACCTAAAAATACCTCACCTTCATTTTTAATTTTAAAGAAGTGGAAAGACCGCATCCTAAAATATCTGAGGAAATCAAAGTTCGTAGTTTCATGTCAGATTTTTCCCAAAGTCTTACTCCCCCAGGCCCACTTTCCAGGGAAATTTGGCAGGGCCTTTGAGGAGATGAATCTGTCTTCCTACTGGGGTGCTGCTGATGGTCTGAATTCCTGTGGCCGCCAACTCCCTGAGTGCGTGCGACTCCGCCCAAGGGAAGAGGGAGGAGCTGAGCCTTTTCACATGTATTTTCCAATTTGAGCAAGAAATAGACACTGAGTATGTGTGTTTGGGATTTAAATATGCAAAATACACATCTGTGTGTGTGTGTGTGTGTGTGTGTGTGTGTGTGTAAAGTTATGTCTCATGTCAAAGTAGACCAACTTTGTAACAACACAACAGAACACTTGTTAGCAAAATTACCGGGCAACTTCTCTTCCTGTTGCCCAGTGCCACCCTTACAATGTCTAATACAGGGAAGGTTTTGGAAAATCCCGAGCGTGGGATTGAAGTGAGTGGTCCGCTTCCTGCTGTTTTTGTCTTGACCAAAATGCCTGATCTTTCCCGCTGTCGGGATTCTCTGGCACTGCTGCATGGGGTGGTTCAGGGCAGGGCACACACCAAGAATCTGGTTGGCATCTCTGTTTCAAGAAAGCTCCGTAGTTAAAATGTGGCTGGTGCAAGCGGAGGAGGGGACTTTTTAACTTGACGTAACACTGGTTGATCGAAATTCCTGTCCAGATAGCCAGCCACACATCACTAGTGGCTACCCTACTGGGAAGTTCAGATATAGAATATTTCCTTCATTACAGAAAGTTCTTTTGGACAGTGCTGCTCTGGAGCTCTCTTTCTAAGACCCGCATTGGCTTGGCACCCACCTCCGAGCAAGCAGACTGTTTCCCCAGCGTTCTAATTTCTAAAATGGAAGTGAGCGCGGATGCCCTTTGCTTGCCAAGAATATTAATATGCGAACAAAAACACTGTGCAGAGCTTTGTTTCCTAAGGAAAAAACACATCTTAAAAATACCATAGAAAACAGATGATGGCATTTCTTAGAGTCATAACTGTTAGAAGATGTCTAGTAACTGCTAGCACGATGGTTTGTGGATTGAGAGAACTCAGCGCTAACAGATCTCTGGAGGATCTTTCTAATCCTTTATCACCTTTTCCCGCCAGGTACTTGAAGCTTTCACCAAAACACCCAGAATCAAATACTGCTGGAATGGACATCTTTGCCAAATTCTCTGCATATATCAAAAATTCAAGGCCAGAGGCTAATGAAGGTAAAAAAACAAAACAAAAAAACCCCCACAGACTACTGGATTACCACTGCAGATAAACAAACCAAAAACCCCCTCGAATAAATCCAAAAAATCCCGTTATACGGTGATTATAAATGGTTACTTTGGAGTCCAGATAGTCCCATTAAGTATTAAAAACTGGCTTTCCAAGTTGATTAGAGGTTGTCGTTTTCCTGTCTGTGGCTGCTGGTACAGTGCCTACCATATAGTGGATGTGTGATAAAATGTTTATTGAACAAATTGTTTCCACAGTCTTCTGAGAAGTTACCATGAAGGGGAACTACGCAAAGACTTAACGGTGCATCAGAAACCATGGATTCTGTGGTTGTGGTGGTTTGGAATAGACTGATTTAACTTCATTTAAATTATTACTAAATCTTTTGTTTATTCTTGGGTGCTGGCAGCCTAAAGTCAGCCTGGATGGATCTTTGTGATACTTGTCCTTTTTAAATTTTTTTTTTTATTTTTACTTTAAAAAATTTTTTTAAGTAGGCTCCATACCCAGCATGGGGCTTGAACTCATGACCCTGAGATCAAGAGTTATGTGTTCTTGCCACTGAGCCAGCCAGGCGCCTCTATGATAATTATCCTTAAAGAGCAATTTTGGGAGGGACTCTTTTTTTTTTTTTTTTTTTTTTAAATGTTTTCAACGTTTTTTATTTTTATTTTTGGGACAGAGAGAGACAGAGCATGAACGGGGGAGGGGCAGAGAGAGAGGGAGACACAGAATCCAAAGCAGGCTCCAGGCTCCGAGCCATCAGCCCAGAGCCTGACGCGGGGCTCGAACTCACGGACCGCGAGATCGTGACCTGGCTGAAGTCGGACGCTTAACCGACTGCGCCACCCAGGCGCCCCCGGGAGGGACTCTTAAGAGGGCATTTATACTGGGGAGTATAATTCCTAATTTCTTGCATCCTGAAATAGGATTTTAGTTTTAAGTCATATTTTCATGGTGAGTATTGTTTAGGGTAGTACAGATATAAATTCCTTCTTTTGTTATTTTTTATTTTTATTTTTATTTTTTTAACGTTTATTTATTTTTGAGACAGAGACAGAGCATGAACGGGGGAGGGTCAGAGAGAGAGGGAGACACAGAATCTGAAACAGGCTCCAGGCTCTGAGCTGTCAGCATAGAGCCCGACTCGGGGCTCAAACTCAACGGACCGTGAGATCATGACCTGAGCCAAAGTCAGACGCTTAACTGACTGAGTCACCCAGGTGCCCCCAAATTCCTTCTTTTATTTATTAAAGGACACTATCTTATTTCATTTACCGAAACTATATATGGTGAAGGGAGGTCTTTTTGAAAGAGGATCCATTTAACGAACCTTGTCTTAACTATACCATTCAGTAATTTTTCTTTTTCTTCTCTTTGAGAAGCATCAAAGCATCCAGCATCGTTCTCTCTGGATAAAACTCTGTGGAGAGAACGTTAGTGTTTATTAATTAAAAGTAATCACAATACCCAAAACGCCAGCTCCTAAAGACACTTGAATCCATCGTAGTTTTAGACAGTTTGGTAGCCTGGGTGAGGTTCTTTTGGGTAGAAGTTTATGGCTACAAATGAACAAGGACACCAAAGGGGGGAAATAACAGTGCTGGTTAAGCAAGAATAAACATCTTTTAAAAAGTTGAAACACTTGCTAATTTTCTGATGTTATTTCAGTAGGCAGAGTTCCAAGCTATTCAGGCTTTTTAAAAAATTATTATTATTAAATTTTAAAATTGCAGCAGTTTATAATTTAGTATTGAATTTCAATGGTTTCTGGGATAATATTCACTGCATGCGATGTTTTCCTACAAAGGGAGGGAGGGAACAGTCTTAGTGTCCAGCCCTGGCTTGTAGCTATTAAATGTGTTCCAGTAATTGCCTTGGGTTTGGGAGCACTTTTCCTAAGTAATTGGCTTTTTTCCTGGTGGATGTTTCAGTCTAAGCCTTTTAGATACTAAGTAAACAGTTACATTGGAGCCCCTCCTGTCCACACACAGTATCTTCTGTTGTCCCCTTCCTTTATCCAGGTGACTCTTCTTTCCGTGAAACTGCCCTTTGATATCCAGATGCTCTTGCCCGCATTTCTTTGAACTCTCAGAGTTAAATTCATAATGTTTTTATTTCTCCACGTAGCCTTTGGAAACTGGAGGGTGGTTGAATTTCTTTTGACACTTGGTGGGGAGGAAAGGGGAAAAAATATATTTGCTTAAACACACGCACGCACACGCACACGCACGTGCATGCCAAACAATTGCTTTGGGGGATGGGATGGAGGGGAGAGAACAGGGGAGAAAGTGACTCACTTAAGTATAACTTTGTATTCTATTTTTTCCTATCAATTTGTTACTGTCTTAAGTAGCCACCTACACTTACTGTCCTTAGAATTGTAACCACTAAGAACAAACAACATAATGGATCAGACAGTGCATAACTTAGAAGGCTTTATATTAAATTACCTATTGGTAAATAAGAATTCCAGTTGCCAAGCAACCTTCCCCCATAGGGCCTGTCACTGCCCTGGGACTTTAGAAAACAGTATTCCAAATTACTGTGGAGCTTACTGAGTATATGTATATATGTGTGTGTGTGTGTGTGTGTGTGTATATATATACATGTTTCAGATGTCTTATCTGTCTGTTTAGTGCAATAAAATGCCTTAAATAAGCCTAAGAAATTAGTGCTTCTCCTTCTTCCCCCAAACTATAAACTGCTTATGTGGAGATGAATTTGTCATTTTTACACAGTAGATCGGGTAGGCAAGGTTTTGATTAGTTTTACCAGCCTATTAAGTATTTTACAAAACTCAGTATGTTTGAACAGTTTTAAGACCTTTTAAGACCTAATTCTAAGTGAGGGATTAGATGTCTAGATACTGCAGTATTGGGCCAGTGAACGAGAAGGGTCAGCACTTAGATTGGGTAGAAAATAAACAAATAGGGTTTAAAGAATACAATAAAGGGAAATATGGTAGGTCTGGAGAGAGGGAGGAAGGGAGCAAGGAAGAAGGAAGGAAGGAAGGGAGAGAAAGGTTCATTCTTTTGGTAACATGTCCAAGTTGATTGGGAGAAGATTTGTGTAATCTTTTGAAGCATTAAAAGAAGTTAATAGTCATTCCTCTCATGGGAATGAATTAGGTAGGACTTGTCCAGATCTACTTTTTTTTCCTTCAGTTCTGGGATTTCATTAATTTGTATAAATTATTAAGTTCCCAAATGTAACTGTTTAATAGGTAATTTATTAGGGTGTTGGTACTTTAGATAATGGTCTTTTTTAAAAAAATGTTTGTTTATTTTGAGAGAGGGAGAGAGAGAATCCCAAGCAGGCTTGGAACTGTCAGCGCAGAGCCTGACGCAGGGCTTGATCTCACTAACTGTGAGATCGTGACCCGAGTCGAAATCAAGAGCCGCTTAACTGACTGAGCCACCCAGGCACCCTGATATTTATAATATTCTTAAGAGCTCAATGAATTGGCAGTGATGAAACCCGCCATTATATGTTCTGAGGCATATTTCATAGTGTCCAAATTCCTATTTTTAAATGGAGGCAAGGGATCTCTGTAAGTTCTAATTAGTTCCTTTTTATTCAAAATTCATCTTTCCTCCCCTCTTCCTTGGCTGTCGAACCCCCCCCCCCCCCCCCCCCGGAAGTGTTTGGAATCAGAGGGTGGTTGTTCACCATTGTAACTATGTAACCGAATTGTAGATTTAATCATCTTCAAATACTCATTACCACTCCCTATTTTCTACTTGGCCTTTAAAAATTGTTTGTGTAAGATTACCCTTTATTGAAATTAGCATGATCGTGTTACATTTCATGCTTCCTGCCTTGCATTTACTCATTCAAATTATACAGTGATTGAGTAATGTATGCTTACTAAAAAAGTTACAATAGTTTAGAAATAAATTTAATGGGGGGCGCCTGGGTGGCACAGTCGGTTAAGCGTCCGACTTCAGCCAGGTCACGATCTCGCGGTCCGTGGGTTCGAGCCCCGCGTCAGGCTCTGGGCTGATGGCTCGGAGCCTGGAGCCTGTTTCCGATTCTGTGTCTCCCTCTCTCTCTGCCCCTCCCCCGTTCATGCTCTGTCTCTCTCTGTCCCAAAAATAAATAAAAAACGTTGAAAAAAAAAAAAAAAAAAAAAAAAAAAGAAATAAATTTAATGGAATTTCAGTGTCCTTCTTAATATTACCTTATATAAATTCTTCCCCAACAGTTAGTATTCATCCTTTTTTCTATGTAATTTTGCGAACATTGTATATGAGTGTGTATTTATGTGTGTTTTACATTCTGCTATTGTCTTTTTCACATATTATGTTGTAGAAGTCTTCCCATATCAAAAAACATAACAAGCGTTATGTTTCAAATGTTGTAAATTTAGGATATTTTATTTTTCTGTTGGATACATTTGAAAACCAGTTCAAGAAAAGGATGAATCTAGAGTAGCTTGGAGATCATAGATCTACCTCAGTTTTTAGAAATGTTGCTTAATGTGTTCCACAATAAGGATTTTTATTTAATTATTTCCCTGTTGATAGTCATATAGATTGTCTCAAGTTTTTTGTTTTGTTTTTTATTATCACAAACAGTGATGCCAGTCACCGTGTCCTTGTGCTACATTCTAAATAGGTCAGAAGGTTTTGTTCTTCAAAAGTCCACACCAGTTTATATTCTCACTAATGTGAGAGTATTCATTTCCCCACACTTCTGACCCTGGCATGTGTGTGCGTGTGCGTGCGTGTGTGTGTGTGTGTGTGTGAAAATTTTTGCTATATTTTCATAGGCAAGAAAGGGTGTTTTGATTTTCAGAATTAATTTAAAACTAATTGTATGGCCTCTATTGTAATTAAGTACTAATTTTTTTTGGAGAGCTTTTGAAGTACCTTCATAGAGATATCAGCATTACCACAGGAGGGGTATTAGAGTAACAGTGCTAAGACAAGAGCTACTTTCTCATGGCTTGCTATTGCCTTCTAGTGGTTAATGTTGACGTTTTCTTTCTCTTAGCTTTAGATTCCTTCGTGGTTTGTCTTCAAAATTTCATTATATTTATTGAATGATGCTCTGTTAGTACCTCTCGGCACCTCTGTTTTTCTTTGTTTTGTTGGGCTTCCTTGTGTTGTTTCATAAAAAATGGAATCAAAGTAATTCAGCGTTCTTTGTTTTCATTACTATACCCTTTTTTCTGAGATTCTTAATGAATAATCACGTTCTAATGAGGTCCAGCAGTTCAGCTTCATTGTGGATGCTTTACTAAGTCCAAAAGGATGGAAAGAATAGTAATTGTAATGTTTGGCTAGGTTCTTAAGTTTAGTCTGTGCCTTATTATATCTGGGACGATAAGCATTATGTTTCAAATATTGTAGATTTAGGATATTTTATTTTTCTGTTGGATACATTTGAAAACCAGTTCAGGAAAAGGATGAATTTAGAGTAGCTTGGAGATCATAGACTTGCCCAGACTTGTCATTCCCCTCAAGTGCCATTGGAGACATTGTTTCAGTGTTTGAATTCAGGCAGTATTCTCCTCCATAGAGGCTGTGACTCTGTTCACTATAAACCCATCAAAGAACAAGTCATTGTATCTAATGTGTATTTATTCTGTGTTCATTGATTTTGATAGGAAGCATATTGAATCTTTGTTTTTTATTTATTTATTTTTTTTTACCATCCTGAGATTCTGCTGGCCCGTCCCCAGCCCTTTTAAGTATAACCGTGAAAACTTTTCCATCAAGCCCTGGACTCCTCACTAACCCGCCTATTTCTCACATTTCATTCTCTTGTTAATTTATAAATTTGACATTTCAGATGACTGTGTGCATGGTGATAACTTGGATGTAATCAAAAAGTTATATTAATTGCCTTTGTATTTTTGATCTATTTTTAAATGGCTAAATTCCTTGTCACTTCCATGGTTGCAATTGAGTTCTGCTAACTCCTCAACTTTATTTTACTGGGTTCTAGCGCCCTCCTGCTTAACTGTTTGCTCTAAGAAATAAACTAACTTGATTCCGGCTATGGCTGGAGTGACCTTTTATTAATAAAATAGGTAGTTCTTTGTTCTGGAGCTTGTCCCCTATCATTTGACATACATACATTCCAGTTTGATATTTACCTAAGTAAAAAATTTTTACCGTTTCTTCTTTACATTTTAAAATGGCTTTAATGTTCCTAGCAATACGCAGTTCCTGCCTCTGTTTTCAGCTTCCCGCAAAGATGTAATAGATACAAATATCTCCCCTTGTCTGACTTTAAAAGTATCTATTCTACATTTTCACATGATTTCCTTTTGAACCCTCTCCAGACATTTAAGAAACTCTAAACTTTTATGCTTCGTTGTTAGCCTTTCTCAGTCTGGCACAGATGTTGAACAGGCATTTAATTTGTGCTTGACTAGAGTGCCATAAATTTTAGACGATATACAGAAGCATAAGACACGGACTTCACCTTCAAAGAAAAAATTGGTCGGGGAAACAAGAATAATGTATTAATTGAATAACAAGAATTAGAAGGAAGGAGTTCAGGATTTAGTAGACTATTAGTTTAATATAAACCAGCCCTGAATTAAAAAATTTAACAGTTCTAAAGAAACCTAACAATGCTCATATTAAAATACTGAGCATAACTAATACATATTTTTAAAAAGCATATTAAAAAATGGGTGATGGGCACTGAAGAAGGCACTTGTTGGGATGAACACTGAGTGTGTATGTAAGTGATGAATCCTGGGAATCTACTCCCGAAGCCAAGAGCATACTGTATCTATACCCTGTATGTTAGCTAACTTGGTGATAAATTATATATTAAAAAAGAAAACGTTTCAGGTAGAGTGGAAAAAAAAACCATATTAAAAACTACAAGGTATGCAGTTGTCAGATACTGACTTTAAAGTAACTTTGGGGCACCTGGGTGGCTCAGTCAATTGAGCGTCCAACTTCGGCTCAGGTCATGATCTCGTGGTCCGTGAGTTCGAGCCCCGCGTCGGGCTCTGTGCTGACAGCTCAGAGCCTGGAGCCTGTTTCAGATTCTGTGTCTCCCTTTCTCTGACCCTCCCCTGTCCATGCTCTGTCTCTCCCTGTCTCAAAAATAAATAAAACGTTAAAAAATAAAATAAAATAAAGTAACTTTAAAAAAATGTTTATTTATTTATTAAAAGTTTTTTTAAGTGTTGGGCGCCTGGGTGGCTCAGTTGGTTAAGTGTCCGATTTTGGCTCAGCTCATGATGTCACGGTCCGTGAGTTCAGCTCAGGGCATGATGTCATGGTCCCTGAGTTTGAGCCCCGCATCTGGCTGACAGAACATGAAGCAGGCTCCAGGCTCCGAACTCTCTGCACAGAGCCCGACATGGGGTCCGAACCCACTGACTGCGAAATCATGACCTGAGCCGAAGTTGGATGCTTAACCGACTGAGCCTCTCAGGCACCCGTCTGTCCTTTCTCGATGTACAGTTTTGTTTCCAAGCTCTGTTGGTTTTTATCTCCTAAGTACCTCTAAAATCCATTTATTCCTTTTTATGTCTACAGCCCCTTTTATCCAGCTAAGACTGCCATCTTTTATCTGGACTGCTAGGAAGGGACCAAGGGATGAGTGGGTGGGACTAATGTGGAAGAAGACGTTTTGGGTTAGGACATATTTATGTTGCTGGTGAAATACCTAATATGTAGCATATGAAAACTTTGTCTTTTTCTCTAATGGAACCAAGTTTATTCAAACTTATACAACCGTATTGATTGTCACCTCAGGGTATTTAACTTTCTTTTATGGCCAAGCACTGTAGTCATCAGTGTGAGCTCGTCCATTCAGGGTGTGGGGGGGGCGGGGGGGTGAAGGTAGATTGGGAAGGCTGAGGATAAGAAGGGATAATAGGAGACCTGTCTGTGTTATTCCACAGTCCTCTCCAATGACATTCCCACCCCCTCTGCTGAAGGTCCTTAACCTTGATCAGGTATACAGGGGTGGCTCTGTCTCACTTAATTTCTGAATTATAACAATCATAGCATCTTAATCTACTTGGCTGAAGAGCCCCCTGATTCAGTATTATAAATTGAACTCACTAATCTGACCTCTGTGTTTTCCATGTTATTATAAAATGTGCTATTCTTGGCTTCTTGTATGTTACATGACAGTGCAGAAACTTCGGGTTTTCTGCTTGGATTGTCTGTATTGGAGTTTCTTAACACGTTTCTTGGTGATAAATCCAAATATTCCTGGGGAAGCAGGCGTTAAAATTCAGGGCAAGAATCTCCGTCGTAGCAAGATTTTATTCCCTAGATTTGAATTAATAGGTTTTGCCTTTTCTCACTCACTTTTCTGGTTTAAACCTCAACTGTGTTGGGCCACAGTGTGTTTGTAAGTGGGGCGCTTAGTTATTAAGTTTTACGGATTCCGGTTTCTGAAACTGTCCCGCTTGTTTCTGTATTTATCTGAACAAATGTATTTGTTTGTCTCATACTGGCCCCATGTAAATAAGCTCCAGGAGAGCAGGAACCTTGTCTGTCTAGTTCGACAGTGCTTCGTGTCGGCGTAAGCATTTGATAAAGTAGTTACGGGCTGGAAGAGGAACGCTTCTATTTTGGGGCTCGGGTGGTTTTCCTTCTTACAGTATCCCCATCTTTCTTTCAGCATTGGAGAGGGGTCTCTTGAAAACCCTGCAGAAACTGGATGAATATCTGAATTCTCCCCTCCCTGATGAAATTGATGAGAACAGTATGGAGGACATTAAGTTTTCTACACGTAAATTTCTGGATGGCAATGAAATGACATTAGCTGACTGCAACCTGCTTCCCAAACTGCACATTGTCAAGGTAGGTCTATGGGATGTGGTGTCACTTTGCAATTAGGGGGCTCCTTCTCTGTTTATTGAGATAGCGCTTTCTTTGTGTGTGAAATTTCCTCGATCTTCTGTATATGACCAGGAACCCCCGAACAGTAGAAATTAATGCTATTTAGGCAACGGCTGAAATGCCTTTAGAGTTAATTAAATGGAAAATTATGTCTTAAAATTGAGGCATATGAGAAAGAAGAATAGTTTTTCCTATGACTACATAAAAATTTAAAAAGGTAGCAGGTAACTTGGAATTGGAGTTTGCTACACAAACTTACATTGTCAAATTCTGTTCTGTGATCATCTGGTACGAGGCAAAAAATATTTACTGAGCGTTTCTTGTGTAAGACATTGTGCTACCTAGAATAGGAGTAGGCACTACTTGTGCAGTAAAGGTCAAGACCAAGGAGAACAGACGTCTCAAACAGCATGTGCGCTTTAAGGTATCTATCGAGCAATGGCACTTGGCTGTCTCCTCCCTGGATCCCCAGAGCAGGTGTTTACGGTCACGGTGACACTACTGAAGTTCTGATGTCGTGTGCAGTCCTGTCATTATTTAAAACTCCAGTTAGGACGAAGGTGACTTCTCCAATAGAAGCAGTTCTCAGAGATGGTTGGAATTCGTTTGTCCCCAAACTGGAGATATGTCTGGTGTACAAGTCATGGAAAATAAATGTTCACTTTCGATCTCTTTGTGTTTTCAGGTGGTGGCCAAAAAATATCGCAACTTTGACATTCCGAAAGGGATGGCTGGCATCTGGAGATACCTAACTAACGCTTATAGCAGGGATGAGTTTACCAACACCTGTCCCAGTGACAAGGAGGTTGAAATAGCATATAGCGACGTAGCCAAAAGACTCACCAAGTAAACTATCACTTATGAGAGAGATGACTTCACGTCTTCCCCTAAGAACATGCTTTTCCTAACAGACTGCTCCTGTTCCTATAAAGTAGAAATCTTATTTTGCATGAACATGCAGTTATTCAGGATTAGGATCAAGGATAGACCAGGTATAGTAGCTGTCTTTAAGTACACACTCCTAAGCAGTATTATGTTAAAATTCTGCACCCTGCCTCCCCTTCTGCCCCTGCCCCTTCCCCTGCCCCCCATCTGGGGACACTCCATCACGCTCTTTTCACTTTAGAGGTCGTTTGCCATCCTTCCGGAACCCTCACTGTTGTGTCTGTTCACTTTGTGTAGACGGCGGAACTTTGAGTGTTGATGTGTGAACATAGTAACCGTGACCTCCTGAGTCAGCCCCCAGCTGGTGCACAATGCGTGGTACAAGGAATATTTATGTATGTTTGGAATTTTAGAGTGTTTCGTATATGAAGGGATCGCCACCATATCAGAATACCGCCGTATCCGTCAGTTTCGGGATGATCTGTCCTGGGTGTGCTCCCACCAGTGAAGAGAGCCTTCCACAGAAAGTCACTACAAACTTTGCCGTTCCACTTTTGTACGTGGGTTTTTACTTTTGCCCGAAAGCATTTATCCCTCAAACCAGTTGTAACATCTGACACTATGTAGAAGCTAAAAGTTTAGAGAGAGAGAGATGATAATTCTCAAGGTCTTCCTCAAGTCCATATGAGAAAAACCAGTGGGCACCTGCTCTTCTGTCTAAATGTGTGGTGGATTTTTTTTGTGTGGTTTTTTTTTTTTTGTTGTTTTGGGTTTTTTGTTTGTTTTTTTTTTTTTTTTTGGTATGTATTTTGCCCAGTGCCATTCATTTAGAACCATATTGCTTTCCTCCTTTATTTAAAAAGCTCCTTTTTAGGTAAGCATAGACCTTGCTGTCTGTAGATCTTTTGAGCAACACTACATAAACTGATCTTTAGTTGATTTTGCTGTCGCAGTACAACGATTTGTAAAGATTAACCCTCACAGATATTAACCGAAGGAATGTCGGGTGGGTTTGTCAAAATGGCAAGTAGAATTTTGTTTCTAAAACATATTTAATTAATGTGGATCATCTAAACAATGCACTTTCCACTCTATATTAAAAACAAGATAAAACACACGTTACGAGCTTTCCCATTCCACTCCCGTTTACTGTTAAACTTTGGGTTAGAGGATGGTTCGCTCCTTTGGGACTAAATTGTAGTTGTGATGGTGAGAACGCATTTACCGAGTTTTGCCTAATCTCAGTCATTGTACGTCTTTCAATTAAATTTTTCTAAAGCCGCACTGAGGGATAGCACTCTGCATGCTTGTTTTTTAGATTGAAGTCCTAAACCAGGGATGGTCCATGCTGTGACAGGGGAGGATGAACTTGGCAAAAATAAAACAAAAAGTCTGCTATGTATTTATTCATTTTTTAAAAACGTACTTTATAAATACTGCTCCAAAGACCATGGCTGTGACTCGAATACACTTTTGGTAATTTTTTATACATAACTTGTTTAAGAAGTGCTATTTCTCAGAGGCTGTTTTTGGAAATTCAAGTATATTATTGCTTTAAAGTGGCGGTGTTTCCCCCCACTTTGATGTGGTAACATTCAGTAAGCACTGGTGTTATGGAAGCAGCCTGATTTCTATAAATGTACTGCATTTTTATCCGTAATTGCTTGGTGTAGAAGGATGAGCTCCGTATTGTCTCCGTTCGGCTCAGGGAAGTTTCTTTGCCTTACCTTTCTTAGAACTCCTTATTGGTGATCGAAAGTTTGGGCACCCACCTTTTTATAATTAAATATCGGATGACGACTTACCTGGTTCCAAGAAGAGCACTCAGGTTATCATTGAGAGGTTCTATAGCCTCAGTGGGTGAAAATGTCACATCTGCACCGGGACGCACATTGCCACTTCTCACCTACTTTCTAAGTGGTAAGTTGGCATTCAGGTGATACTGAGCCGGGCCTCGTAGCCTGAAGTATGAAAAAGATTCAAGAGAAGGGGGTCTGTTCTTCCAAGTGAATGGTGGCCTCGGTGCAGAGGAGAGGGTAATGAGGACAGCGGCACATTCCTCAAAGTAGAGCGATGGAAAACACATTCTGAAATTCAGTTGTGAAGTATTTCCACTTTCGATATTTATTCTCTTCAGTGTCTCTTAAAAATTTATCCCATGATTATACTTGGCTATCCCTCTGGATACCTAAGGAAGGCAGGTTTCTCTCTTCTGATTTTGATGTAGAAAGACCTTACTACTTTATCAGGGAAGATAGATAAAATTGAGATTGGCAAATGGACAAAAAGCTAGTAAAGAGAATAATCCTAGAACATTGTTTTTAATCCCATTTTGTACTTGTGGAAAGGTCATAGCTTAAGATATTGGGAGCTATTAGGACATAAAAGTTTTCATGGCAATTAGTGTATGATTTGACATAATGTGGATCATCTGATATTTATTTCTACAACTACTGAATCATTTCCCCCTTCATTTAAACCCCTTACCTTCCCCTTCAACAACATTAGATTCTGAATGGAAACTCTCACTGTTTTCCAAGGAATTCTGAGACATTTTTGTGTTTAACAGTTGGAAAGCTCTTTATTTCAGCAGATATAACTTCCTTTTTTTTTTTTTTTTTTTAATGTAGATGCAGATATTCTCTAGCCTTCTTTTATTAGGATTGTTGGCTTTTGTGATGAAAATCATATAAGATTTGATTTCTTGGTAACTCAGCTTACACAATTTATGTTTAAATTCTTGAGCAATCTGTATGCAATTAAGAGACTTCTGACATTCTTACACTAAGTTGATCAACTCTAGAGTTTAGGCATTTTAACTTCTGTTGAGTTTTGAATCTCTCCAGAGTTACGTAGATAGCTTTTATTTCTGTACATTTAAAATCTCCATTTAGAAAATATCTGCAAGGTAAAAAAAATGGGAAGAAATAGCAATGTATTTTTTCATGAACATTTTGATACACATTTCATCAAGTTTATTGATTAACCATTTTCTTATACTGGTTATAGTCAGTATTTGATTCTGAGAGGGAAGTATTCATTATTGATACACTGTATGGGCTTTTTAAATTCCATCCTTTACAAATGATCAAGATTGGAACCGTCAAAATTATATTTTTATCATGGAAAAAATTTCAACTCCCCAAGTCATAATGTTGAACAGAATTGGAATATTTTCTTTAGAATTACTTGAAAAGGCAAATGAAAGCTTATTATAGAATGCTTGTATTTTCTTTTCTCTCTAGAACCAGTATATTGCTGGCAGCTATTGTATTAAAAAAATAAAGTATATTTTCACTATCATAAAAGGTTCTTTTTTCCCCCCCTCATGAAAATAAATAGTAACCTGGGGTAAAAGTGTTTTACTTGAGACTACTTTTTTCCATGAGTGGGTGATTCGGCACATTTAATAGATTAAAGGGGGAAAAATATAGTCATCTCAGTAGGTGGATAAAATAATTTGATAAGAACTTTCATAATTCTCATTCTTAGCAAAATAGGACCAGCGGCAAAAAAAAAAAAAAAAAACGTTTAACCTGGTGAAGCCATCTAAGAACCTATAGCAAATTTCATACATAGGTTGCCTTTTATCATGGCTATTATCCAGCTACTTTCTACAGCTATTTTATTAGAAACATTCTAGCCAGTGCAGTAAAATCAGTAGAAAGAACAGGGGATGGAAAAGAAGTGACCAAATGGCTACTCTTTGCAGATGATACATACACATAAAGGAAATCCATAATAACCTGTTAGAAATAAGAAAATTAAGCCAGCTTACTAGATACAATAATGAAGAAATATAATTACTATATACTAATATTAACCATATTAAAATTAATAAACTAGTGACACTGAGTGACAATTCTGGAAAAACCTGGGTGACAGGAAAATTGGTAGGAGATTGTCAGTGTATACTTTTTTGAGCTTTGAGAAATTTGTAGCAAATATATTACCTATTCCAAAAAATAAAACTGTTTTAAAAGATAAACTATAAGCTATTTAGGGTCAAAATGTGCAATTCTTTATGAAGAAAAGTGCAAAATATTATCAAAGGACCTAATAGAAACCTGCTCAATGGATAGGTATACCATGTTCATGGATAGGGAGCTTAAGAGTCTTTGAGTTTCAATTCAGTCTCAAGTAATTTATAAATTCAGTATATTTTCCCCCCAAATCCCAAGTGTGTGTGTGTGTGTGTGTGTGTGTGTGTGTAAACTAGATAAATGGATTTTAAAAAATTCATGTGGAAGAATTAATGCCCCTCAAATAGCCAATATATGGAAAAGGGAAGGTAGGCTAGCAGACTTGCCTGATAAGACATAAAGACTTAAAAGCTTACAGTAATTGATGGGTAGGTTATAGAAGGTCACGACAACACAACATTCATACTACAACTAGTAAAAACACCAAAATAATATTTTTAAACATCAGAAAACTGTGGAAGCAAGAAGAACTAAATGAATTGGAATTTCAGAGGAGGAAGCCCTTCTGAGGTGAACTGATGGTCTGGTAATTTTCTTCCCTGGGGGCATTTGCTGATTCTGGGCCTGGGACTGAGGACTGGGTTTGGCCCATGCAGAGGGGTTCTTCTGGGGAAATGAAAATCACAGGGCTCTTGTTTACAGGGCACACTGGAAACCTGAGGTACCCCAAATACATGACTGGATTTCTCACAGGACACTTGCTGAACTCCAGAGCTGTCCAGGGCATGCTAGAAGCTAGGCCCAGGGCTTCCAAAAGGCAGAATGAGATCTCCCACAATCTCACCGTATTTAGGAGACAAAATTTCATTAGCTGGAGGGGTTTACTCAAAACCCAGGAACGTAATGGTTGCCTGGCACTGGGGGTGGGAATGGGAATTGCAAACAAACATAAGGGATCTTTAAGATGATGCAACTATTCCAAATATGGATTATAGGTAAGGGTCTAATGGCCACAATATATAAAGAATTCTTATAATAATAAAAGAGCAAGGATTTGAATAGACATCTCTTTAAAGAAGATACAAAGATGGCCAATAAACACATAAAAGAAGCTTAATATTAGTCATTATGGAAGTGTAAATTAGAACCACAAAAAATACCCCCTAGTGTGGCTATAATCAAGAAGACAATTATTAAGTGTTGGCGATGAGGTGGAGGAATTACAACTCTCATACATTGCTGGTGGGAACATAAAATGGTGTAGCTGCATTGGAAAACAGCCTGGTGGTTCTTCAAAGAGTTAAACATAGAGCAACCATACGACCCAGCAATTTCACTCCTAGGTTTCCTAGCCAGGAAAATTAAAACTGTCACCACATCTTGTACATGGATGCTCGTGTCAGTTACAATAGCCCCCAAATGGAAACAACCCAGATATCATCAGATGAATGGTTAAAAAACAACAAACCCAAACCTGTAGCTATCTATATATATGTATGTGTTCATGTACTGGAATACTATGCAGCCATCAAAAAATACAGATACAAGGCACAACATGAATGAAGCTTGAAAACATTATGCTCAGTGAAAGAGCCCAATCACAAAAGGCCTCGTATTTATGCAAAATGTCCAGAAGAGGGAAATCTTTTTTTTTTTTAAAGTTTATTTTTATTTTTGACAGAGACAGAGCATGAGCGGGGGAGGGGCAGAGAGAGAGGGAGACACAGAATCGGAAGCAGGCTCCAGGCTCCGAGCTGTCAGCACAGAGCCCGATGTGGGGTTCGAACTCACAAGCTGTGAGATCATGAGCCGAGCTGAAGTCGGACGCCCAACCGACGGAGCCACCCAGGCACCCCCAGAAGAGGGAAATCTTACCGAGACCGACAAGTTACTGGGTTGCCGGGAGTTGGGGGAGGAGACGATGGGGAGGGACTGCTGGTAGTTCTGGTGTTCCTTTCTTGAGTGATAAAAGTGTTCCAAAACTAAATGATGGCGATGGTTGTTCAGCTTTGTGAATACTAAAATATAAAAAAAACCACACCGAATTGTGTACTTTAAAAGGGTGGACTTTGTGGGATGTAAGTTATATCTCAATTTTTTAAAAGTGCGTGGAGGCAGCTCTGCCATGCTGAAGTTTTGGATAATCAGCGTTTTGGCAGCTTAGTTGCCAGAGTTAGTCACTTGGCTTTCTTTTGTGTTTGAATTAAAGTTAACAATTTAAGGGGCGCCTGGGTGGCTCAGTCTGTTAAGCCGCGGACTTCGGCTCAGGTCATGATCTCGTGGTCCGTGAGTTCGAGCCCCGCGTCGGGCTCTGTGCTGACAGCTCAGAGCCTGGAGCCTGCTTCAGATTCTGTGCTTCCCTCTCTCTGACCCTCCCCTGTTCATGCTCTGTCTCTCCCTGTCTCAAAAATAAATAAAACGTTAAAAAAATTAAAAAAGTACAATTTAAATGTCATCCAAAATGTATTCTTAAAAGGGAAAAAGGAAAAAAAATGAAAATCAGTTTTGTTTGTTTATTGTGAGAGGGAAAGAGAGAGTGAGCAGGGAGGGGCAGAGAGAGGGAGAGTGAGAATCCCAAGCAGGCCCTGTGGTGCCAGCGCAGAGCCCGATGATGGGCTTGAACCCATCCATGAAACAAGGAGATCATGAGCTGAAATCGAGAGTTGGACACTTAACCGACTGAGCCACCCGGGCGCCCTGAAAAAAAGAATTTTTGTATAAACCATTTAGTTTTGTTCACCTAAAATGGGTGAATTCTTATAAATTATGCTTCAATAACATGTTTTTTTTTTTAAGCTAAAAAACACAAATCTGAAATTAAGAATTTATTTTATGGGTTTAAACAATAGGATAAACACAGCAGAAGACACGATTAGTGCTCAAAGGTAGGTCAACAGAAAAAAAAAAAAAACTGAAGCAAGGCAGTAAAAAGAATGCAAAAACAAATCTACAAGGAAAGAACATGAGAGAACATCATCTAAAGATAGGTGTAATTGAAGTCACAGGGAATGGGGTAGAAGCAATATTGGGTGAAATAATGGCTGAGAACTCTCCAGACTTGTTGACATCAACCCACAGATTCATTAGCCTCAGCAAACCCCATAAGGAATCAAAACAAAGAGACCACAACATAGAATATCCTAGTCAAACTGCTGAAAACCAAAGGCAGAAAAGCCTGAAGACAGCCAGAGAGAAATGACCCATAACCTTTGAAGGAGTCACCATGAGACTAATAGCTGACTTCTCAGCAGAGATGTTGGAAGCCAGAAGAAAGGGGAATCTTCAAACTGCTGAAAAGGAAAGGAAAGGAAACCCTACCAACGGAGAATTCCATACTTTCATGAAAGTATTCTCAAAAGCTAAGTCAAAAGGCATTTTCACAGAGACAGAGAATTTGGCAATAGCGGACCAATGCTACCAAAGACACTGAAAGAAGTACTTCAGCCCAAAGGCAAATGACCCCCAGACTGAGGCACAGAACCAGAAGGAGGAATAAGCAATGGAAATGGTAAAATCTGTAGGCAAATGTAAAAGAATATTGACTACTTAAACAACGACGACGTCTTGCAGATATGCACTGTCGTATATTTTACTTCTGTGGAAGGAGACATTTACATATCTATATTCTGCAGAAGTATATTTTATGGAACATATAACTGGCTTACAGAAGTAAAATGTAATGAAGTAAAATAGATAACGTGCAGTATATAGCTGGTTATATATTATAAATATATAACATTGATGGAGGTGTAGTAGGAAAGTAAGTGGAGTTAAGTACTTGTAGGATCCTTACATTAAATACTGATTTAAGAAAACTACAAAACCATAGATAAGTTTTGTAATGCCTAGGGTAGCTATTACGATAATTATAAGAATAAACATCTAAGATTCAAGGGGAAAGGAATTTTTTAAAAAGCCAATGAATCCCAACAAAAGGACAAGAGGATTAAAGGAATAAAGGATCGGACAAATTGAAAAAATAGAAAAAGGTTAGCTATAAACCATATACCATGAGTAATTATATTAAATATAAGTGCACTAAACAATCATTAAAAATCAGAAAGTGGGAAGTGTTCCTCTGTCTCCATCTCTCTCTGCCTCTCCCCTGCTAATGCTCTCTCTCTCTCAAAATTAAACATTAAAAAAAAAGTCAGAGAGTGTTGAATGATTAAAAACAAAGTCAAAACCGAATATTTGACACATACAAGAAACCCACTATAAGGATACAGAAAGGTTGAAAATAAAGGGTGGAACAGTCAATCTGTCGACACATTAATCAAAAGAAAGCAGACATAACCATTTATCATACAAAGCAGGCTTTGAGGCAGAAAGTATTACTAGAGCCGAAGAAGGACATTTTATAATACAGGACATTTAGGGTATCCTTTTATAATGAAAGGCTTATTTACTCGGAAGATACAAAGTCCTAAACTTGTATGCATCTAACAACACAGTCTTAAATACATACAGCAAAAGTTAACTAAGCTAAAAGGAAGAAATAGACAAATGCACCATCACAATGAAAGATTTTCATCATAGCTCTCTCATAACTGATAGAAGAACAGAACCTCCCACCCCACTCAGTGAGGAATTTGAATAACTCAGTTAACCAACTTGACTTGACTGACATTGGAACCCTATATCCAACAACTGCAGAACGCGCATTCTTTTCAAGTACTTGCTTTTCGAGTACTTTGCTTTCAGCAAAGTAGACCATATGCTGGCCTATAAAGCAAGTCTCAACGAATTTCAAAGAAATCCTCCAAAGTATGTGCTCTGACCACAGCAGAATTAAAATAGACATGACTGAAAGACAGCAGGAGAATCCCAGTGATAGCAAGTGCAAAGTAAGACCAAAACCTGCACTGAAATGTAAAAAAAATTAACAAACATATGTGCCTATTATGTGCCAGGAACTATTCTAACCACTTTACATACACTCACTTAGTCTCCCTAACAATCCTATGACATGGAGACTATGATTCCCATTTTGTGGATGAAGAAATTGATGCACAGGGAAGTTAAGAGAGTTGCTCAAGGTCACGCAACTATTAAGTCACAGAGCCAGAATTAGAGCCCAAGGAACGTAGCAATAGGCGGATTGTGAGCTGCAATCTGTGCAAGTGTTCCTGCTTTTACTAGCGTAGACTTGGCTCCGCGAGTCCCGCCAGCCAAGGTCATTGGGTTGCCAGGTCAGCAGAGCTCCAGCAGGAGCAAATCTATTCTTGTCTGTTCTCTGGGGCAGGTCTCCGGCGAGGAGCAGAGGGTCGAGGGCCCCGGCCCGACAGGCCCTGCCTCTCCCGGGAAGGCTTACTGCCTCGTGCTGGAGGCAACCTTAGCCTTGCCCTTGCTGGCTTTCGGGGCGCCCGTTGGGTGCTGATCTAGAAGGACCAGCAGGGGGCGCAGGCCCCCCTTGCCGTCGCTCCCCGGGCTGCAAACCGCCCGGCAGCTGCAGACCCGCGTCAGTTTGGGGAGCTGGCAGCTCGGCTCCGCCGCGTCGCTGGCTTCCTTCCTCTTTATCAGATCTGTCCCGGCTGCTGCGCGCCGTGAAGGCACCTCCGGCCTCCGCCCCTCCTTCCTGTGCCGAACGGCCGCTCTAACCTGCAGCGCCGCCCCCCCACCCCCCGCCCCGCTCGCACCCCGGGGAGGGGGACACCCCGCTTGCAAGTCAGGCGGCCCGAGGGCTTCCGCTCCCCGCGGGGGCAGAGCCTGCGAGCGCGCGATCTCCGCGCACCCCCAGCCCTTCGCGCGCCCTCGGCGGTCGGCCGGCAGGCGGGAGGCTGCAGGGAGCGCCTCGGCCGCGATCGCAGCAGGTGCGGGTGCAGGCGGGTGCGGCGAGGGGACCCAGCGATGCTGCCACGGCCGGTCCTGGGGGGCCCCCTCCCCCCTCCCCGCCGCGCCGGGACGCGGCTCCGCGAGCCGCCAGGTGGCGGCGCAGGGGACCGTGCGGCCGCCGGGCAGGCTCCCCGGAGGAGGGGCCGCGCTGAGAGCCCCAGGGCGTCGTCGTCCCCGGGACGGGGTGCAAGGTTCCAGGCCCGCCCGGAGAAATTCCGTCCCCGGCCGGAGGAGTGGCCTCCAGTGAGGAGAGCCGCGGGGGTCGTCCTTCGGGAAAACGAGGGACAGCCGGCGACGTTTCTGATTCTGTGTCTTATACAGGAAGAATGGGCGTGCTTCGGTTTTTTCAAGTGATTCTTCTTCCTCGGACGTCCTCAAATGAGAGTAAATAATTTTCCTTCAACACTAGGTGCCCGTTGCTGTGTTAAAGCTTATCCCGAATGTACGTATAAATATATATATTTATTCATAAATAAACGTTTCAAATCTTTGAATCTTGTCAACAATCTATTGAGGTAGGGGTGATTAATAACCCTCCCCCCACTTTTTTTTTTTTTTTTGTAAGATAACTTCAGCATAGAAAGGTTCAATTATTTGCTCAAGGCCACATGTCCAGGAATGTGATAGAGGCCATCTGGTTCCGAGATTTATCTACAGCGCTCAGTTCGATGCTGTCACTTCCCCTGCGTTGGGAGGGGCTCAGGTGGGGCCTCGGGAAGGCTGATTTCTTGGCCCGGCGATGGAGCCGCCCAGAGTTCCCCTAGGTGGACTTCTCCAGTGGGATCCAGAAGGTTCGCGGCTGTACCACGCCCGGCTCCGGCCCCCGGAGGACAGTCGGGTGGGCGCCGTGCACGCGGAGCTGAGAGGTTCCAACTCTTAAGTGCCAAGTGCACTGGCGCTTTGTTGTCTGTGAAAAAGACAGAGGGTGAGACCGGACTCTGGGGGCCTCCCCGGAGAGCAAAAGGGGCCTGGCCTCTCCACCTCCTCGGCTCAGAAATAGGCGTGCAACTGCCCGCTGCCTGCAGAGGTCACTGTAAGCCAGCAAAATCGTCCTGCTGAGGAAGAACGGGAGTTTCCCCATCAAGGGAGCGGCAGGAGGCGAAAAGCCTGGGTACCTCCGCCTTCCCTTCCCTGGAAACACCGTCAGGTCTACGAGGTCATGTCACTCTCTTAAACAGTTGACCGCAGAGAAGTCGGTCCTCGTCTCTACAGATGCTCCAAGACCCTATGGTCCTTAGCAGACTCCTAAGGTTGCCTATGGTAACTATTTTCCAAATTGGACCGAAAGATAAAAATGTAAATAAACTGGAGGGAAGCCCCACTCACTGATTATCAAAAGAGCCTTTTGAAAAAAAGTTTATTTATTTGGGGGCGGGGAGGGGCAGAGAGAGGGAGAGAGAGAACCCCAAGCAGGCTTTGTGCTGACAGTGCTCAAAGATTTTGAGCCAAAGTCAAGGATTGGATGCTCAACCCCTGAGCTCCCCCCCCACCCCCAGCACCCTGATTAAAAAAAAAAAAAAAAACCTCTTGCCGTGTTCTAAAGATACCTTTCAACTTGATATTCTGACTCAACTTTCATTATCAGATGCTTTTCAGAAGATGATGGTGAGGGCAACCTGGACATACTCCAGCACCCTTGGCTCATCAATGAAGGAACCAAGGATGAGGGTTGTGCCCCGCCCCTTAGTTAATTAGTTGCAGGGTGGGGACCTCTAGGACAGTGTTCTCAGGTCTAGACAAGGTGGTGACTACCAAGCAGACACAGAGTTGCCTCTAGAAACACATCTTGTTTTTTGGTAAGTTTTCTAAAACATTTTTTCTTAACGTTTATTCATTTTTTTTTTTTTTGAGAGACACAGAGAGAGCGTGGATGGGGGCAGGGCAGAGACAGAGGGAGACACAGAATCGGAAGCAGGTTCCAGGCTCTGAGCTGTCAGCACAGGGCCTAACGCGGGGCTCGAACTCACAAACGGTGAGACCATGACCTGAGCCGAAGTCAGACGCTTAGCCGACTAAGCCACCCAGGCGCCCCTGGAAACACATCTTGATCCCCTCTGCTTGGTTCTCAGGGAGTTCCCTGACTTCACAAGAAATGGGTTTTAACAAATAAATTATCTGGATCCAGAATCTTTATCTTCTGTTAAAACACGCTTAAGTGTATGAGATGCCCCATTCATTAAAAAAAATAACTGAAGTGCCTCCTGGGCACAAGGCACTGGCTGATGGTGAATAAATGGAGACACGTGATTTCTGCCTTCCAGGAGCTTCCAGGACCACAGGGGAGAAAAGACATAAACACAAATAACCAGGCAATAAAAGCAGAAGGTGAGAAGCTATTCACAAGAGACTTAAAAGCACTATTCATTCATTCACTCCTGCGTATTTATTGAGCTTACCTTGTTGATTTGTAAAGGGAAAATTGATTTTCACTAGGAAAATCAATAGTATAGCAAATACGTTTATAAAAGGTTTTTAACTGTTCAAATGATTATCAAAGTAATTCTGCTCGCTGTAGAAATTTTGGAAAGTACAGAGAAAAGTAGAGAAGCACAATACACAAATTTCCCCCAAATTCACCACCAGAGGCAACCCATTCATGGTGTGTTTTCCCACCAATTGGTCAGGATTTTTTTTTTTCTTTAAGAATTTTACAGCTTACTTTCCATCACAAATCTATCATATCAGAAGCATTTCCCGCATCATCTGGAACTCTCGATCATTATAAGGCTATTTGCCCAATGCTTTCCGTCACACGGATGCATCATAATTGACTCACTTACTCCCCGACTGGTAGGGTGTCGAGGTTGTTTCCAGCTTTCCGTTATTACACATTTACATCGCCGTGGGTATCTCTGTACGTACATCTCTGACTGTATTTCAGCTTCTACGTTTTGGGGGAAATAATCAGAGATGTGAACCAAAAGTATGACCATCTCCAGAGGATCGATGCATATGAGCAAGTTATTTGCTGGGAAGTTTCTGAGGACGTGGTTTAAAAACATACATATGGACAAAGAGGAGGACCATTTTTTCAGGCTTTTTAAAAAAATTCCTTTTTAACATTTATTTATTATTGAGAGACAGAGAGACACAGAGCGTGAGCAGGGGAGGGGCAGAGAGAGGGGGAGACACAGAATCCGAAGCAGGCTCCAGGCTCTGAGCTATCAGCACAGAGCCCGACGCGGGGCTCGAACCCACAAACTGTGAGATCATGACCTGAGCCGAAGTCGGTCGCTCAACTGACTGAGCCACCCAGGCGCCTCTCAGGCTTTTGATAAATATCACCCAGTGGCTTGCAGGGAATATCTCAGTGGTTTACACCCCCCGACCCCCAACACCGGGGCTAATGCCATCTCTGTGCTCCAGCTAGGAGGGGACAGTGTCTTTGCTAACTTAATGGTATCTTACTGCTAATTGCATTTCTTCGGCCTTTAGATAGATTGAGCATCCTTTTATCCCCCCTCCCAGTGCTTATGGGCCACTTACATTTGCTTCTTATTATGTCCTTTGCCTTTTTATCCATGAGTGTCTTTGTGTTTGTTTTTATTGATTTATGTGGGTTCTTCATAAATTAAGGGTTCTAACCATCTGTCTGTGGTATTCGCTGCAAATATTCCCTCCAGTCGCTTGTCTTTTAATTGTGCTTGTATTTTTTAATCACACCAGAATTTGTTGTTGTTGTTGTTGTTGTTGTTGTTGTTGTGTTTTGTAGCACGGATCTGTCAGACATTTCCTCTGTGGTTTCTTCCACAGCTTTGAAGCTCAGAAAGCCCTTCCCATGTACAGGGCAGTTGGGGAAGGGAGTTCCCAGGTGAGGGATACAAGGGGGCTTGGCCTGGAGGCCAGAGGTGACCCATTTGTGGGTGCCTGGACCGGACTTGTGGTTTGGGGCCGGACCAAGGACCCGTGTTAGGGCTGTGCTGTAGGGTCACAGGCAGGGGAGCCACTGACAGTTCTGAGCTGGGAGATGACCCGTCCTGGAAAGCTATTACGCCAAGCCCGGAGTTCACAGCTCAGTGAAACTTGAGGACTCTCGCCTCTTTCTTGTGAGTCTGCAGCCATTTTGGGATTTGAGGGTGATGTTTCTGTTCTGATTCTGCTGCTATCAGCCCTGGGGAGGATCCCCCGGGGCCCCCGGGGGCAGTTATTTCCTTACTTCACGGCAAAGTGATACTTCCTGTTCTGTTTGCCCAGCGTGTCGTCGACTCCTTCCCGCTCCTTCTCTCTCCTTCTCTCTCCTCTTGGCGAGACTCCCCGCCAATCCCCGCTGGGCCATGAACCTTGCGAGTAGGCCTCCGCTTTTCTGCCTTTCATTAAAACGGTAGTTGTAATAACCGATTCTGCTTAGAGAGACCGCGCTCGAACGATTTGTAAAATCTCTGGGAAGGAGCTCTTCTGGGTGGCCGGATTTTTGGTGACTGGAAAGCTTACTCCTTAGAGGATTGTATTTTAGTGTCTGCTTAGACACCCTGCGGAAACGTTTTACCACTTGGCCTTGTAGTTCATTCCTTTGACACCACAGTATAATGCATTCTTAAATGAAATAGTTGAACATTTAACGATGGCCCAGGGTCCCTGCTTCCCAACACAAACGTTTCCTTTCCTTTCCACCCTGCCTTCCGAGGCATGTGCGTGCTGCGGGATGAAGATAACTGGCTCTCCTAGGGTTCTGCCCTTTTCTCAGATTATAAGTGTGGTTAGTTTGCAAAATTTCATCAGGCTGTCCATTCGTGATTTGTGTGCTAGTCTGTATGTACCCTATATTTCAATACAAAAATTTTTTTTAATTTTTTTTAATGTTTATTTTTGAGAGAGAGACAGAGTGCGAGTCCGGGAGGGGCAGAGAGAGAGGGAAACCCAGAATCTGAAGCAGGCTCCAGGCTCTGAGCTGTCAGCACAGAGCCTGACACGGGGCTCGAACCCACGAACCGTGAATAGAGCCTGCTCATAGGTGTCTAGATTTTATACAGTGCATTTCAGGTTTATGTATTTATTTTGAGAGAGACAGAAACTGAGCGAGTGGGGGAGGGGCAGAGAGAGAGAGGGAGAGAGAAAGGGAACCCCAAGCAAGCTCCATGCTGCCAGCACATTGTCCGACGCGGGGCTCGAACTCACGAACTGTGAGATCATAACCTGAGCTGAAGTAGGACGCTCAGCGGACTGAGCCACCCAGGTGGCCCTCTCCATTGCATGTAAAATGATCATTTTATTTTATTTTTTACTTTTTAATTTTTACATTTATTTATTTTTGAGAGACACAGAGAGAGCACAAGTGGAGGAGGGGCAGAGAGAGAGGGAGACACAGAATCGAAAGCAGGTTCCAGGCCCTGAGCTGTCAGCACAGAGCCCGACGCAAGGCTTGAACTCATGGACTGCGAGATCATGACCTGAGCCGAAGTCGGATGCTCAACCGACTGAGCCACCCAGCACCCCTAAAATGATCACTTTAAAACATTTTTGTATTGAGGCACCTGGGTGGCTCAATAAGTTAAGTGGTGTTTTCTTTTGTTTTTTTAAATTTTTTTTAATGTTTCTTTATTTTTGAGAGAGAGAGAGAGAGTGAGCGAGCATGAGCAGGGGAGGGGCAGAGAGACAGGGAGACCCAGAATCGGAAGCAGGCTCCAGGCTCCGAGCTGTCAGCACACAGCCTGACGTGGGGCTCGAACCCACGAACTGTGAGATCATGACCTGAGCCGAAGTCGGTCGCTCAACCAACTGAGCCACCCAGGCGCCCCAATAAGTTAAGTGTTTGACTTCAGCTCAGGTCATGGCCTCACGGTTCATGGGTTCGAGCCCCGTGTCAGGCTCTGTGCTGACAGCTCAGAGCCTGGAGCCTGCTTCAGATTCTGGGTTTCCCTCTCTCTCTGCCCCTCCCGGACTCGCACTCTGTCTCTCTCTCAAAAATAAACATTAAAAAAAATTTAAAAAAAATTTTTTGTATTGAAATATAGGGTACATACAGACTAGTACACAAATCACAAATGGACAGCCTGATGAAATTTTGCAAACTAACCACACTTACAATCTGAACTAAAAAGCCACCCCAGATGGAGAAGTAGACTGCTTTCAGCACCTGGGGACCCCCTCCTGACTGGCCCCAGTCACTAACCTCCCTCCCTCTCTCAAAGAGAACCACTACTCTGATAGCATAGATTAATTTTGACTGGTTTTTTTTTTTAAGTTTTATTTATTTATTTTTAAGTAATCTCTATACCCGACTTGGGGAATCAAACTCACGACCCCGAGATCGAGTCGCATACTCCACTGACTGAGCCAGCCAGGTGCCCCGTTTTTGAATGTTTTTGACCTTCGTATCAATGAAATCACAAAGAATGTCCTCTGCTATCTGGCTTCTTTTGCTCAACATTGTGAAATTCACCCATATTGTTGTTTGCAGCCGACTGGTTCACGTTCATTGCTGCCTGGTATTCCACTGCATGGGGCATTGTTGCTTTAAAAAATTTTTTAAATGTTTATTTATTTTTGAGAGAGAGAGAGAGAGCACAAGCTGGGGAGGGGCAGAGAGAGAGGGAGACAGAGGATCCAAAGTGGCCTCCACGCTGTCAGCGCAGAGCCCAATGCGGACTCAAACTCATGAACCGTGAGATCATGACCTGAGCCGAAGTCGGACGCTTAACCGACCAAGCCCCTCTGGCTCCCTGCATGGGGTATTGTTTTTTCACTGTTGTGGGACAAGTTATCTCAAAACCTAGTGACGTCAAGTGACAACCTATACTTACTAATTTTTATTTTTATTTTTATTTTTATTTTTATTTTTATTTTTCCGTGATCAAACCATTCCATGGAAGGGTTTTGGGGAAAGGTCAAGGGCTGAGAAGACAATGAGATCTGATATCCTTTGCCTGGCCAGGATCTCTCGAGCTTCACGGACACCCAGCAGCAACACTTCCTCTCTCGTCGTTTCTGCGGGCTAAGAATTTTGGGACCGCTTAGCTGGGCGGTCCTGAGGTATCTGGCGGGCAGCTGTGTCGTCTGAGGGCTCGACCGGGGCTTGGGTTTCTTCATGACGCGATGCCCGGCTTCCCCCCAGAGTGAGTGATCGATCACGAGACTGAGGTTGAAACTGCAACGTGTTTCACGGCCTCTCCCTGAAAGCCACCTGTGGTCACTCCCACAATATCCTGTCCATTACCACGTCAGCCCTGCTCGGTGGGAGAGGGGACTTCGCAAGTGATGACGAGGAGGCACTTGTGGGGCCTTTTGGGGGGTTTGCTGCCACCTCTATTTGGCCCCTGCAGAAGGTCAGGTCCTATGGCGTCTTCTGTCACATCGTTGTGCTGTAAGTGGTTTGCTTATTGCCATTAATATGGACACAAAGCTCTTTATGCGCCCAGGTTCCTCTTCCTGCTGAAGCCCTTTTAGAAACCCGTCCCTGGGAAAGGAACTCCCGAGTCAGAGGACCTTAACGTGCTTAGAGCTCTTTACCCATCGTCATCTATTGCTTCCGAAAGGGTGGCTCCAGTTTTCAGGGCTGCTGGCAGCCAAAGGGGAGCCTGAGTCCGCTGTAGCTTTATCTACATTAGGTGTGCGTGCCGCCAGACAAAACAGCGCATGTGGAACACAAAATGTTCTTCCGTCATCAAGGGAATGGCAAATGCTAGCCATCGGTCACCGTTGTGCGTTACGGTACAACGATGCCCGGAGAGGCACCTGGGTTGTGAAATGCGTCGTGGACCATCATGGGCCTCGGTATATCCACCTGTCAAATGGGGGTCCTGAAAGCCGACTCCCAGGGTGGTTGTGGACATTAAAGGGACGTAGCAGTCCCGGCACCCTGCAGAATGGGCCATCCCAGAAATGCTGGTTTTCTAGCAAGGGTCACACATGGAAGTACGTGCTGTGATTTGTCCTTGGTTTCTCCTGGAGAGAGAGAGAGAGAGAGAGAGAGAGAGAGAGGAAATACAGCATTCTTTTTCGAATGATAACAGTGATACACGGTCACCAAATAAAAATTTGGAAACCGTGGGAAAGTACAAAGAAGGAAATAAACATTACCCGCAATTTCACGCCCCAGATCTGCCCCTGCTAACATCTGGGCGTGTCTCCTCCGGGGTGTTGGGTCACTTCTTATTCTCAGAATTCTAAGGTGTGGCTCTGGGGCACTGTGACACCTCTGTCCAGGCCCCGACGACTCTGAGGATGGGGGGGCGGGGGGCGGGAGCCATCGGGTTCCACCTGCCTTCCTGGAGGCGGCTCACCTTTTGCCGCCCAGGTGAGGCCCACGGGACTCAAGACTCGGTCCTCACCATCCACGGAGAGCAAGACCAGGAGCCCCTGGAGGACGGGATTGGTCTTTATTCTCCCCCCTTCCCCTAAAAGGCCCTGGCCAAAACTCATCCCGACTTTGGGCTCTTCCTGGCTCTGAGCCTCAGTTTCCTCATCTGTCAAAGGAGCAGCAGGGCCTTGGTTTTCAAGACGAATATTGTGTGGCACCAGAGACGGCTTCGGAGATCGCAGGGTTTTACACCGAGTGCATCCTCTTTACTCCTCTGGTGCCCTCACTGCCTCCCTCTTAGAAGAGGACGAACCTCCGACCACCCTCAGATGGTGTTAGTGCCGGGGCCCTCGTGGGTCAGCCTCCTCGGCTACTCTTGGACTACCGGAGTCGGGCAAGGAGGACCCCTGAGAGCTTTGCGAGGGTTACAAACAAGGCATGAAGATATGCTTCCGAGGGGGATATAGACAGCTTGTGGCACCGCTCGTAGAAAGCGACTGCTCAGGTTCAAGTCCCAGCTCCCCCACTTACTGGCTGTGTGACCTTGGGCAGGTTGCTTAACTGCTCTGTGCCTCCCTAGTCTCTAAATTGGAAAGATGGTAAGAATAATGTGTGCGGGTTAAGTGGGTTAATAGGCATGAAGCCCTTAGAACAGTGCATGAGGCGTAGTAGGTGCCCGTGAGTGCTGGACATTGTTGTTATGCTTCTCGAAATGCTCTAAGTGCCCCAAGACGTGCTCTTTAGAATTGTGAACAGATCCCAAAAATGCAGATGTGTTTGACCCGAAAGTGAAAGTTTCTCTTCCTTTACCTACTCTCACTCTCCAGAAGTAACCACCGCGAACAGTTCAGTGGACCACCCTCCAGATCATTCTCTAGACGTACACAGTGATCATATATATCTAGAGTTTTTTTTTTTAATTTTTTTTTTAACGTTTATTTATTTTTTGAGACAGAGAGAGACAGAGCATGAACAGGGGAGGGTCAGAGAGAGGGAGACACAGAATCTGAAACAGGCTCCAGGCTCTGAGCTGTCAGCACAGAGCCCGACGTGGGGCTTGAACTCACGGACCGCGAGATCATGACCTGAGCCGAAGTTGGACGCTCAACCGACTGAGCCACCCAGGCGCCCCTAGAGTTTTCTTTTAAAAGCAACAGATCATACGTGTTGCTCGTCAACTTGCTTTTTCACCCGAATGTCATAGACGTACGATCGTGTCCGTGACCCCAGGTACGCAGCTGTTCAGTTTATATGCCTCTGATCCGCTACTCGTGGACGGTTACGCGATTTCCTTTTTTTTTTTTTTGACTATGCAAAATGCAGCAGGGAACATCCTTCTCTAGAGTCTCTTACTCCAAGAGGAGGATCCTGAGGGTGCGGGGGTGCGGGTGTCCCGAGCTGCGCATCTGAGCTCCTCTGGGGGTCAGAGACGGTGATGGTCCGCCCTTCTCGGCACTGGCTTCTGAGTGGCTCCAACGCGTCGCCCTGGGAGGGTGCCTCCCACACGCCCAAAGGAGGCAAGGGCCTGTCCAGGAGGTTCTCTCCCGGAAAGGAAGACCACCGTGTGGGTGGGGGCGGGGGACGCCAGACAGAAGTCGGCTGACCCTGGGGCCCCTTTCTCACCATTTCCTTTACAGGAGTTATTAGTGAAATGTGTTTATTATGAGAACTGTCAAAGGTACAGAGAACGTACAAGGACGGTCCCACAGACATCTCTATACCCCCCATCGGGATGTAATCGCTGTTGACATTGGCCATACTTGGTTTGCTGATCTGTATCATTTCTCCATATCTATATTTCTCTATAGTTATAGGCACATCTGGATCTATGTTTTGGGGCCCAGGCGTTTCTTTCTTCTTCTTTTTTTTTTTTTTTCCTAATTTTTTTTAAAGTTTATTTCTTTTTCAGAGAGAGACAGAAAGAGTGAGCAGGGGAGGGGCAGAGAGAGAGAGAGGGAAAGAGAGAATCCCAAGCAGGCTCCTCGCTATCAGCACAGAACCCGACGGAGGGCTCGAACTCACAGACTGGGAGATCATGACCTGAGCTGAAACCAAGAGTCGGACGCTTAACTGACTGAGCCACCCGGGCGCCCCTGGACTGAGTTGTCAACGTCATGGCACATCGCCCCTAAATAATCCAGCCCTCATCTCCTAAGAATACGGACGTTCTCCTACACAGCGCGATGCCTAAAATTAACTACCATGTTCTAATCTCATATAATAATAAATTGATTTTCAAATTTCCCAAGTTGTCCTCCAAATATATATACATCTGTACATACACTTTTACAAAACAGTGGATCACTGTTCTCCTCCTGCTTGGGCCTGTCAGCTAGAGACATCAAAGTTCCTGCAGCCCGCAGGGTGGGGCTGGGGACAGGCAGACAGACATCGGCCACCACCCTCTCCCGGTGGCTGAGGTGGGGCTGGAGTGGCAGTACTTGGTAGACACTGATCAGGGTCCGGTGCCCAGCAGTGGCTGGGGCAAGCTAAGTCAGGGGTCTACAACACCTGCTGCTGCCTGTGTGGGGCTTTTGGGCAGATCGGAAAATGCGTCCCTTGTGGCCACAGCTCATATGCCGCTGCGCCTGGCTTAGCAGCAGAGTCAGGTTGGATTTCAGCCCCGGTTCCGGCGACAGCACTTTGTGCAGTGCACAACCTATGCAACCGCATGTGGCAACCCTGACCGGCAGAGGTATAATTTGGCTAGTGAGGCAGGGCAGAGAGATACTGTAGCCTGAGAGCAGGCAGGGCGGTGGTTAATAGCGGGCCACACGTCAGAGCGGTAAGGATAGCTGGCGTTTATGGGGCATTTACTCTGTGCCGAGCCCTGCACCGAGTGTTGTACAGAATTCTCTCATCGTTTCTTCATGTCCCCTGTGGAGGAGGTGCCAGTTTTATCCTCATTCTAGGGATGAGAAGACAGGCTCAGAGAGGTGCGGTTATTCGCTCAAGTTTATAAAGCTCGTAAGTGGCAGAGTCAGGGGTCCGCCGAGGGTCTTCTGGCTCTTGGGATGGACCCTTAAGAATTGTGCCCCACGCTGCAGTTGTTAGGGGCCCAAGAGCCTAATTCTGGGGCTGCCAGGGCAGTGGGGATTCCGTGTAGCAGGTCTGAGGTGGGAGACGGGCAGTCAGATTTGCAATGAACAGGTCCCTCCACCCTAGCCTGGGGTGACCCTGCTGTGCCCCCAGCCTGCCCCGTTGAGACCCCCTGGATGGCGGGAGTACGTGGAAATCCAGGACCCCGGTCCTCTTTCAGCCACTGTCACTGTCGGGGGCTGCTTGCCAGCCTAAGTCCCCGAGCAGAAGTCGAGTCAGCTAGAGGCTAATTGGCGGGGGGGGGGGGTCAGGAAGGCATCAGGAATCTGTGACTCGGGCCACACAGGCCTTGTCAATCCCTGGCCCTGCAGCATCAGATGCAGGTGCGGCTGGGCTCCCAGCCAGCGGAGTGGCCCTACCCCGGCCGTGACCGTCAGCTCAGGCCTGGAGGGGCTGCAGGGCGGGATCCTGAAGCCTGTGGCTCCAGTTCCCTAAAGAAGTAAGGGGAGCGAGGTCCGGTCCGGGAGCAGATTCTGAGCACCCCCCGCTCCCCGAGGCCGTCCTTCAGACCACGGGCAGTTTACCACACCCCTGCGCGGACGTTGGCTCACGTTCTGCGTTCCGCGGGCTCAGCCCGGCCCTCCCTTCTGGCAGAGCCGACGGTTAGCTTTGACGAAGTCACCAAGAGGCTCCGCAGCTTGGACAGGTGCTCAGAAGGGCTGGGGGACTTGCCAGACTACCTTCGTCCGGGGCAAACGTCTCGCCGCGGCCCAGGTCAGAACTCAGGGCCGTCTCTCAGTTGCTAGAGAGGGTCATGTTTTGCATAACCGGGCCTGAAAGAAATCAGGCAGGGCTTCAGGGACATCAGGCAGCGGACCGAAAAGACACTTAGGCTGTGACTCCTTCTGGTTTGTTTGTTTGTTTGGAGGGAGAGGCACTTGGCAGACATTCTTGACTGTTGGCCCCGGCTGTGGGGGCTCCGAGGTGAGGAGGGGGTGGCCGTGGGCGAAGGGAGCGCCCGCTGCTGGAGGGCACAGTGGGTGGCGTCAGATCGAGCCGTGGGTCCGTGGGGAGATGGGGCCCCAGACTCCCAGGGAGGACGCTGAGGCTTGGAGTAGTCAGGGGTGGGTCACAGTCACACAGTCGGAGGCGAGGCACAACCGAGGACACCTGGCGTCTTTCCAGGCCACCCTCCGTCCCTCTTCTTGGTGCCAGAACCCGTATCTTCCCTCCCCCGTGCTCGGCAGCAGACTCCTTGCCCCCGTGCACCTCCAGGCTCCTTTTCTGACGGCCAGTGACCTCAGGCCTCACACCGGCTCCCTCAACTGCGTGAGGCCTCACCGGCTAGCAGACCCTCACCCTCGGCTGCCTCCTGACCACTGCTGCCCCGGCTCGCTCATTCCCTTCCCCCTCCCACCCCTTGTCCCCGGGCCCTCCCAAGGTCACTGTTAATGATAAAAAGAAAAATAATGCCTCCCACGTACCGGGACTGTATCAGACAGAGCGCCAAGTGCTTACAAGCATCACTGGGCCCTCCCACAGCTCTACGTGGGGGAAAAACGGTCTCGTTCTGCAGCCTGGGGGTGGGGGGGGGGGAGCTGGCAGGTTTGGAGAACACAGAGGGCCTTCTGATGGTGTAGCTGGTTGGTCAAGAAGCTCCCTCCACCCACCCAGAGAAAAAGAAATTAAAGTCGTGTGTGTGTGTGTAATGGGTGTGAGTGGGTGCAGGTGTGTGTGAGAGAGACGGAGAGAGGCTATGTCTTGTACCAGGCCCAGCCCCCATGCCTGTGGAGGGAGCAGGGGGCGGGGGGACAGGAAGAGAGACCCGGGCCCCCCTGCAGGGGACCATGACTCTGGGTGGTCTGCGGGACCCCAGCCGAGCATCCACCAGGCAATGGCAGGCTCTCCTTCGCTGCCCGGGCAAGGCCGTGGAAGGTTCTGAGTGAAGGGACTCTTCTTGGGATGGTTCCAGAGCTCTACCTTGTCGGGTTTGCTTTCTTCCCTCGAGACCTTCGTCCCCCAGTGCAGCTCTCTTTCTGTGTGCGTGCCGGGCGCCCGTGCAGTTCCACCCACCTTTCTCCGACTGCCTGCCTCTCCCCTGACTCGGTCCCCTAGACTTTCCGGAGTCGCCCTCGTTAGCGGCCCGTGTGATTCATCGTGTGAGGGGACTTAGTGCCTCTCGTAAAACTCCACTTCGCGTTGTTTTCTTTTCTCCCCTCTCTCTCCCGGCCCCTTTGCTACGCAGCCTGGGTTTCTCCCCTGCGTTTGGCCAGATATGGAAAATAAATACATCCACTGTGCGGGAGGAAATGACCTTGGGGTTTGGGGGCCGTTTTAATGGGGCCTGAGCGCTGCTGACAGCTCCACGCTCGCCCTGGTTTCCCCTTTCCCGACGTGAGAGCCTGGGAGCCGGTGCTGGGAGTCTCGCAAAGCCCCCCGATTCCTCATCTGGCTTCGTCCTGCCTTTCCTCTGCCTGTGGGCTCCCTCCGGCGGTGGGATTTTTCTTTACGGTCGCAAAGGAAATGTGCGCTCGCCTCTAACTAGAACTATCGACAGTATAGACGTGAAGACTTTCTCCTCTTCGTCCGAATCTCCCTCAGGGCAGGAACCAGGCGACCGGCACCGTCCTAAAGCGCTGCACGGCTCTCGTCCCCCCCTTTCTGGCATATAAATGGCTGGAGGCCACTGTTGGAAGGTCTGTTCATCCTTGGCAAAGCTTGAATGAATGCATGAGGCAATGAATGAATGAAGAAGCTGTGTGTAGCAGTCTGTTCCCAAGGGGGCAGTTGGTCTCAGAAGACGTGGCTTCAGCCACCCCAAAGTTGGCAGACCCCGCTTTGGGAGGCGGTCCCTCTCCTTCCTCCTGCATGAGCTTGGGAGGCTGTCTCTACTCTTTGGGGCTTCGGTTTATCCCTCTGCAAAATGGGGACATCGCCTGCCGGGCTCGAGTCACCCACCTGTGAAGGTCGAGCGGCAGGTGGGAGGGAACACGGTCCGTGGACGAGAAAGCATGGGACCTCTCTGGGACAGGGCGCTAAGTGGCCCTCACGTGAGGACCGAGGGACACAGGGTGACGATGCTAATCAGTTTAGCCCTGATTAGCTCCTTTATTTCCCCCACTCCTTTATTTCTCCAGAGGAGGAGAAAGAACAGGGAGGTTCCCCAACCAACAGTGGTTCCAGGAGCTTCTTCAGCTTCATCTGCAGTGTTTCAAATTTTTGGTAACAGAAGTGTTCCGAGGATCTGCTTTTGTATCGAAAGTACACGTGTCTAAGTAAAATAACATTAACAATAGTCTCCATGTATCGAACGCTGGCTCCATAGCAGGCCGTGAGGATTATTATGGTGCCCATTTCGCAGATGAGGAAGCCAGAGTCTGAGAAGTGAATGGCCCAGGAGGGGCTAAGCCCTATTTGCTCCTCTTTGAAAAAGTCAAGAAACTACCTACCGTACAGGTTTGGGTGGATTGAGCATGTTGTGGACACAAAAACACCGGGTAAACTGTAAAGTGCTGCTTATTCGTTCCTGAAATGAGCATTTTATAACGTACATACCCTTCTCTGGGGTCTGGGGAAATAGCAGCACGCAGACAAGGTCCTGGTCCCTGGAGGTGACCTTCTAGGGGTCACAGCCGGACGATCAACCAGGAAACCAGGGGGACGGTTTGGAGGGCGAGGCAGTGGGGGACCCATGAGGGCCAGCGCCACGGCGCCACCTCGGAGGAGTCCTTTCTGGAAAGGTGACATCCGGACAGAGGCTGAGAGGTTGGTTGCTGAAGCTCTTTAGGGGAGGTGTCGTAGAGGGACAGCCCCGAGGAGGGGAAGAGCTGGCACGAAGAGGTGAGGCACGAAGGGAGGCCGGCCGGGGTGGCTGGAGCGGAGCAGGGGTGGGAGGCAGGTCTGGGGTCCGCAGGGCACGAGGTATGGAGACATGGGGAAGATGGCGGGTGGCTTTCCCAGGGCTGCTGCTGTGACTCCTGGTCCCCACCCTGGTGAAGCGTCCATGGGGTGGTGGCCGCATACAGGATCTCAGGAGGTGGGCATGTGCTGGAGGACGTGTGTCCTTTTATTGAGACAGAGAGAGGTTTCCCAGCCTGGATGGGGGCGGGGGCAAGAAAGCAGGAGGGGTCCTGAGGCAGGGCCACTGGGGCGGGGTGGGGGGGGAAGACACACCTTCCAGACCCCCTGGTGCCTCTGGCCCTGGCCGGAAGTTGAGGGGGCAGGGGCAGGGCGTGGGCAGAAAGCAGGGGGCAGCAAGGGGCGAGAGGAGCCCCGAGGTCCACAGGTGCAGGGAAGTGTGGGCGGGCTAAGCAGGTGCCTGGAGCTGGCCCCCCAGGAGGCTCAGGGGCATATTTCCAGAATGGCCCCAGCATTCCTACAGGCAGGGCTTGGCCTGGTCAGCCCAGAGTCCCCCACACGCTCCAAACCCCCAAATGCCCAGTGTCCATGCATTCACTGATCATGAGCCTTAGCAAGATGGGTCTTTCCAGGAATGTCATTTTCTCCCCACTGCAATTGGTTTGATTGAAGGTGTTTTCACTTTTAATCTCCCCTGGCGGTCGGCTTTGTCCTTATGGTTCCTGGCTGGAGTGAGTATCAGCCTTTCCATCTCTCTGGCTGTGTAGCATTGGGCAAGTCGCACAACCTCTCTGTGCCTCTGTTTTGCAGAGGAGCTAAAGGCAGGGCTGGCCGAGGTCTGTGACTGTGGTGACAACTCATGTTCAGCTCCGGGCATATGCGTTCACAGACCGGAGGCCTCTCTCTGAGAGGCTTCTGGGGCTTGCCCAGAGGGCGGGACAGCCTTCAGTTGTGAGCATGGCTGGGGGGCAGAGAGATTCGTGTTGGCCACAGGCAGTGCAGCTTCAGCTGCCCGCCTAGGTCACAGTGTGGGGAGGAAGGGGACTCTAGGGGGGGGAGGGGTGGGCGAGGGAGGCAGCCGCGCCTGGGCCTTCGTGGCGACCCAGACAAAGGACAGTCATCGTGGAGCTCAGAGTGGCCGTGCCCTGTGATGGTGAAATCCACAAACTCCAAGACGCGGCGGTTGTGCCCCCGGGTCCAGCCCTCACCTCTCACCCTCCACAAAAGTGCACCCCACTTCTCGCTCAGGGGCTTCACTGCTCCACGTGTGGACTTGTAACGCCAGCAACTCCCGGGAGGGGGTCAGGAATGCAGATTTCCCGGCATCCTGCTGAATCGGAGGACTCTGTCATCTCCCAAGAGCGCCGGGTAGTTTGGGAGCAAAGTGTGAGCAGCGCTGGGCTAGGGGACAGGGAGGAAGGACGGTGTCCAGCCCTGTCTGTGGGAGGCGTCCGCACTGGGGAGCGGGGAGGGGAGCGTGTGCCCGCAGGGACACGCAGGGATCCCACGTCGTGGGCTGAGTGGAAGAAGCGGGAATGGGGACAAGAACGCACATACTGGAAACGTGCACGTAGAAAAATGACAGAAAGGACAGCGCTGGGCCGGCTGGTGAAGGAATGTGGTCTATATGTCAGGGAACGGTGTGAACTCTCCTGGATGTGATCATTGTCCCGGGTTGTGTAAGACAACGTCCTTCTTCTCCGGAGGCACCCGGGACATTTAGGGATGACGCGTCCTGATGTGCACAGCATACTTTGCTGTGGGTCAGCACAAAGAAAGTATATAGATATGTGGAGAGAGAACGCACGTAGCCAGATGTTAATAATGGCTGAATCTAGGTGAAAGCGACCCCTTTAGTGTGTTTTTCTTGTCATTTTTTTGAAGGCTTAACTTTTTTCAAATTTATTGTTTTAAAATGTTTATTCATTTTTGAGAGAGAGAGAGAGAGACAGAGCACAAGCAGAAGAGGGGCAGGGAAAGAGGGAGACACAGAATCCGAAGCAGGCTCCAGGCTCCGAGCTGTCAGCACAGAGCCTGACTCGGGGCCCGAACTCATGAACCGTGAGATCGTGACCTGAGCTGAAGTCGGACGCTTAACCGACTGAGTCACCCTGGGCTCCCCCGCCCCTTTTTTTTTTCAAATTTAAAGTAAAAGAGAATACTAAAAAATTCAGCACAATACATTTGTGCCAATTTAAGGCAATAACACCCTTTATGAGGACACAGAACCAGACCAACTGGTGAAGGGGACCTCTTGGGGAGGGGAAGTGAGAGCCGGGCTTTGCTGACTGGGGCCTCTGTGGCTCAGGAGGGCAGTGGGTGCCACGCCTTCCCTGCAGGCATGGACTCTTGGGGGGGGCCTGGCCCTCCCCTGCCCCCCCAGCCCTTTCCTTGTCTGTAGAACAGGGGAGCGGTAGTGCCCCTCCCTCAGCTTTGCCGTGAGGTTTAAGGCTCTAGAGTTGATAGGACCCTTCACACAGCACTGGGCCCAGAATCAGGACTCGGCGAACGGGGCTGTTCTAGGACTGGCTCCTTCAGTGACTCTCGGGGTGGAAGGGACTCTGAACATCAAAGAATCAACCTACTGTCCTGCAATTGAGTCACCTCTACAGTGTCCTGTGGGCCAGTGCCCAGCACCAGCTTGATCTCCCCCAGTGACAGGATGCTCACTCCCAAGGCCGTTTATTCCATCTTAGGTTGGTCTGTTGGCAGGTCTTTCTTTTTTAACCTTTTTTTTTTTTTTTTTTTTAAATGGGGCATAATTGACATACCACAGTATGTGAGTTTCAGGTGTGCAACGTAATGATTTGCTATCTGTATCGACCGCACAATGAGCACCACAGTAGGTCTGCTTAGCACCTGTCACCACACACAGTGACGTCGCTTTTCTTGTGATGAGAGCTTTTGCAATCTAGCCTCTTAGCGACTTTCAAATAGGCAATACAGAACTATGAACTGCAGCCATCAGACTGTACATCACATCCCTATTTTATTATAAACCTGCAAGTTTGTGACTTGTGAGCCCCCTTCACCCCTTTCACCCACCTCCCCACCCCCAACCTCTGGCACCGCCAGTCTGTTCTCTGTGTGTAGGAGCCTGGTTGTTTTTGTTTTTGTTGTTGGTTTCAGACTCCAGGCATAAGAGAGATCATACAATGTTTGTCTTTTCCTGTCTGGTTTATTTCACTTAACCTAACGCCCTCAAGGTGCATCCTTGTTGTAGCAAACGACAAGAGTTCCTTCTTTTTATGGTTGAAAAATATTCCCTTGTAGATATTACCCCATCTTCTTCTTCTTTTTTTTTTTTATGTTTATTTCCGAGACAGAGACAGAGCACGAGTAGGGGAGGGGCAGAGAGAGAGGGAGACACAGAATCCCAAGCAGGCTCCAGGCTCCGAGCTGTCAGCACAGAGCCCGACGCGGGGCTTGAACCCACAAACCGCGAGATCATGACCTGAGCCGAAGTTGGTCGCTCAACCGACGGAGCCACCCAGGCGCCCCCCCCCTTCTTTATTCATTCGTCCATCGATGGATGCTCAGCTTAGTTTCCATATCTTGGCGATTGTATATAGTGCGGCAATGAACATGGGGAGTAACAGATCTTTTTAAACTAGTGTTTTCATTTTCTCCAGATAAATAGCCGGAAGTGGAATGACTAGATCACGTGGTAGGTGTCTTTTTAATTTTTTGAGGACCCTCCATCCTGTTTTCCACAGTGGCTGCACCAGTTTACATTCCCAGCGATAGTGCACGAGGGTTCCTTTTTCTCCACATCCTCACTGACGCTTGTTATTTCTGGTCTTTTTCATACTAGCCATTCTGACAGGGTAAAGCGACATCTCACTGTGGTCTTGATTTGCATTTCCCTGACTATAAGCGATGTCAAGCACCCTTTCATGTGTCTGTTGGCCATCTGGATGCCTTCTTTGGGAAAATGTCTCTTCGGGTCCGCTGCTCATTTATAAAATCAGATTGTTTGTTTCGCTGTTGAGCTGTAGGAGTTCCTTATATATTTTGGCCATTAATCTCTTATCAGATGTAAGATTTGCAAATATTTTCTCCCATTCAGTAGGTTGTCTTTTCATTTCATTGGTGGTTTCTTTTGCTCTACAGAAGCTTTTTAGTTTGATGTGGTCTCACTTGTTTATTATTGCCTTTGTTTCTTTTGAGTAGGGCATCAAATCCAAAATATTATCACCAAGACTAATGTCCAGGAGCTTACCTTCTATGTTTTTTTTCTAGGAGTTTTATGGTTTTAGGTCTTTTTTTTTTTTTTTTTTTGAGACAGAGAGAGAGAGGGTGCAAGTGAGTGAGGGGCAAAGAGAGAGAATCCCACAAAGGGAAGAGAGGGAGAGAGAAAGAAGTGGGGCTCATCTAGGGCTTATGTTTTAACCCGAAGCAGGGCTCAAGCTCACCTGATATGGGACTCGAACGCACGAGCTGTGAAATCATGATCTGAACTGAAGTCAGATGCTTAACGACTGAGCCACCCAGGTGCCCCTTAAGTGAAATATTAAAAACTTTATTAACTGTTCTTAGAACAATGGTGCGGCCGTGGCGGCCACGTAAGTATCATAAGGGGTTTACAGTGAAAAGTGAGTTATTTCTGGGTCCAGACCCCAGCTCCGCCCCAATACTGACCCCTGCTCAGAGTTCTCTCTGCGCTCCTTAACGTGGGCTCCGTCGTGAAAACACAGCAGGTGGTTAGACCACACCGCGTGTGGTCTAACGGTCACCCAGGAGCGCAAGGTGTGGACACGCCGCACTTGGGACCGATCCCCTGCTGATGACACTCAGGTCATCCTTAGCCTTTCACTTTTAGACAAGGCTACAGTCATCCCACCGCACGTCCTTAGGCCTGTGCCGGAAACATTCCTAAATGGCGGTGCCCCGGAAGCGGGCGGGCTGGGCCACGGCGGCACCCGACTGCAATCAAGCTGATGCACAGTGTCGCCGGTGGACCTGAGAGTCCCTGTCTCCCGGGAGGCGGGTCAGGGACAGGATAACTCGGGAGGGGAAAGAGCACGGGCCAGGAGCCGGGACCTCCGGGTTCCAGCCCCCGCTCTGCTGCTTTCTGGTTGGGAATTCTAAAAAAGTCCCCTTCCCTCTCTGAGCCTCAGTTTCCTCACCCTCCAACAGGATGCTGGCCCAGTTTCCCGGCTTGCAAGTGGGCCCCACTCTAAAGCTGTGGAGAGAGGACACCTCCCTAGCTCCCTGTGCATTTCTTCCCTGTGGTCTGGAACCGGGCCGTCTCTGCTCTGGGTAACCATGGAAGGGCTATTGGACTTTCCTGGTGGTTGGGGTTGGGGTTTGGGGGTATAGTTTCTGTTCCAGGACTTGTCCGGGTGGGGCTGGCCTGCCTGTGGCCCGTGGATGCCTGGGGGAGAGTCTCAGAGGACCTTCTGGACCAGCCTCCTATCTGTCACTTGCAGTCCTGTCACAGGACTGCAGGAGGGTCTTGTCACTCGGGCTCCAACCAAGAAACAGAAGCAGTCTGGGTATTTCAGACGGAGAGACTTAATATAGGGAGTTAGTTACCCAGGTTATGGAAGAGCTTAGAGCCAAAGAGGGGATGGTGAGTCAACCCAGAGATTAGCCAGTGTGGAAAACTGCCCCCGCCCTGGGGACGGAGGGGCCAGGGCAGGTGGTGGGGTGAGTGGAGCCCAGAGCCCCGGGCTGCCTGGTGCCAGCTGGGACCCGGTTGGGTGGGAGCTGGAACACGGAAGAGCTGCTGCTGGTGACCTCACTTGAGGAGAACGATTCCAGCTTCTCTCTTTAGCCCCCTCTCCCATCCCCCCAGACTGTGCCTCGCCGGGCCAGAACCCAGCTGGAAACCCACTGGCCAGGGGACCGGGGACACACGCAGCCCACAGACATCAGCCCCCCCTGCAACACAGGGAGGAACGCGTTTGAACTTAGAGGCCCGGGACTGGCCCAGTGACACCTTGTACTTACATGCTTCAGGTGCTGGGGAGCTCACTCTCTAACTCTGGAGGTGGCAGCGACAGCCCATTTCATTGCCAGCCGAGTAGGAGCGTTGGCTCAGAATGAGGAAGGAATGTTGGTGTCCCTGTGGCTCCCCGCCTAAACCAAGGGATCTGTCTCTGGAGCATGAGGCCTTTGTGTGGGACGCTTGGCCGCCTCGTGCCTCCTGGCTGTGCTCACGCTATCATATCTGCCGGGAATGCCCTTCCCGCCCTCTACTGCTTGGCTAACTTTACCCATCTGGTGAGGTTCAGCTCTCCTGGGAAGCTGCAGGCACACCCTGCACCCTTCTATGGCGCCTCATACTTTCTTCTCTGTTCGGCGCTAACCACATCACGGTGAACGTGGATGTCCGTGTTTGTCCCACCTGATCCATCGAGGGCACGGGGACCGATGGGCTTGTGTGGCGCCATGCTGCAGAGGCCTTCTCTGAGGCTCCTCCAGCGTGCCAGGCCCGCCAGGTGCTCTGCATACGTGTTCTACCTTAATCCTCCCAATAACCCCGAAAGTAGCTATGCTCCATCCCCGTTTCCCAGCTGGAGAATCCGCACAGAGCAGGGATTTGAGCCCAGCTTCTTCCGGCTGGGAAGGCCATGTTCCTTATCCACGGACCACACGGTCTGGTGACAGCACAGCTGGGCAGCAGGGCGGGCCCGCCTCACTGGGAACGTTTTCGGTTCAGTTTTCTGGCGCCCGGTCCCCCACCCTGTGTCCAAACCCCTACGTCAGCCCCTCACAGACGAGGATGCCGTTCCCATGGCCACTTCTCCATTCTGAGGTGACCGAGCGGCCAGGCTGGGACGGCGGGTCTGACCGCAGATTGACAGATGTTTCCATGTGTGGAAGTGAGCCGTGAGCCTTCATGCAGTCTTTTCGTGGTTCCCTTTTTGGCTCTTTCCCTTGGGCAATGTGTCCCATCATGGTTTTGCTACCCTGATGTGCTCAGAACCTTTAGACCGTTCTTAACAATCTTGTTTTTTTAATTTTTTTTTTATTTCTCTTTGAGAGAGAGCGCAAGCCGGGGAGGGGCAAAGAGAGAGAGGGAGACACACAAACCGAAGCAGGCTCCAGGCTCCGAGCCATCAGCACAGAGCCTGATGCGGGGCTCGAACTCACGGACCGCGAGATCGTGACCTGAGCCGAAGTCGGACGCTCACCCGACCGAGTCACCCAGGCGCCCCTCTTAACAATCTTGTCTTGTGGGCAGAGCACGGTCCAGTTTTCAGGGGCTGCGTACCTGTGTTAGCTCACTGGATCTTCCCAGCAAACCTAGGACTGAGCTCATTTGACAGATCGGGGTTCAGAAGAGTCTAAGTAATGACTTCAGGTAGCCCTAGACTCAGCTCTTACTTAGCCTGCCTCCCTAAGGCACCTGCTAAACCTCGCTCCACAGCTGTAGGAGGTAGGTAGCATTATTATCCCTATTTTAGAATCAGGGAACAGAGCTCAGAGAGGATAACTGACTTCCCCGTGGTCACACAGCAGCAAATCCAGACTTAGAACCCCATCTCTTAATTCCTGGCCCGGTGTTCTTGAGAACAGGTACAAAACTGAAAAAAAAAATGCGTCTCTACATTTCAACAAATCTACAACATTCCTGGATACAGACATACCACTCTTCTCTATGCCACAGGAAATCAAAGTGCTGTCAGTTAGACTAAGACAATACCTTCTTACCACTCAGAATCTTTTTATTTCACACTTAACAAAAGAGCTCCTTTAGACTTGGATGCGTGACTTACGTACATCATTCTCGTACATATGTAGAAGGAGCATTCAGATGAAAATAAACTTATTCGAAATGAAATTCAATTCACATGAAAAGAAACTTGTTCACATTCGAAATCAGGCTCTGGGTCAGAGTGACCGACTCTGGTGTTTTTTCAAACGGTATTGTCCTCTGTGTCAGCATGTGTTGGTGACCTCTCTCTCTCTCTCTCTCTCTTTTTCTGACTTTAAACACATTTGATTCAGCAAAAGCTTGCATGTCATGAAGCGCACACGTCGTAAGGATATCTGATGAGTTTTCATCCGTGGAAGTCTGCGTCTGTGACCAGTGGTGGCTGATGGGTAAATATTTAGGAATTTGGCAGAGCAGCTTTTAAACTGTTTGTTGTTCAAAACCAGCCATCGTGAGAATATTTACACCACGGAAACTGGCAAATGATGCAATTCAGGCCTTGTCCTCCCTCCTCAGGAGCTGGTTTACCAGCACAGTACTGAGCGTAGCTACCTCTGGGTTTTCGGAGAGATTTCCAGCACCCCTACTAACTTTGTGCTCTCCCTAACCCCCTCTCCAACTAGGGAAGCATCCAGAAGCGGCGTTTCTCAACAGAATCCATAGGTGGACTGAGAGCCACTGGTGCTGGTCCTACACCAGCTTTGCATTGCTCAGTGCTCCTCCCTTTGGACTCCCACGCGAGGAATGCTGCTAAACGCGTCCGCTTTCCCACCTCCCCTGCCCTGCGCCCACAACCATCTGGTTCCTGGAGGCTGAAAGAATACTCCTGTATTGTCTCCAGGATTTCCTTCCAAGCCGCAGAAACCCATACCAGAGTACCGCTTGGCTTGCATAGGCAATGAGAACTCCATCCAGAGGGCCCCTGGCCAACAGCTATTGTAAGACACATCCCAATTTTCAGAAATATTAAAATGGGAAAAATGGTACCCGTTTACACATCCTCCCTTACTGAAGTACTTTCCTTTGAGAAGCAGCTTGTCTTGAGGACGGAGCCCTATAAAGATGTGCCCGTGTTTCCTCGCGGCCCCCGATCTCGCTGGGCATCCTGCCTCCCGATGGGTGGCGTCTGTCCACTTCTCTGGGGTCCACTGGCCGTGACCACCTCTGGCCCCGAGCGGGCAAGAGAGGACTGGGACGCTGCGGGAACTCTGGGCTTTGACACCAGGCTGCTTCTGGACGTCTCTGGGGATTGCTCAAAGTGTTCTCTATGGGATGGCGCCTCGGACACACCCCTGTGATGACTGTTGCAAGGTCAGCGTCGTCTTAAGCTGGCCGTGACCTTTTGCAACCGGGCTTTTAATAACCCCTGTGTTCCCTCAAAGCCCAGCACGCCCCTGCCCTGGAGCAAGTGCCCAGGAAATATTTGGATGAAGGAGCAGATGACAGACCAGCAATGGAGAGACTTCATTCTGAAGCCTGCCCAGCTCACGGCTCTCGAGGAAGCCACTTCTCTGTAGAAGCCACAGGAGCAACTGAGGGAGGGGATGATGCACAACGGCCTTGCACAGGCTCCCAGGGGTTGAGAACATGACTTATGTGGCCGTCGGGACTGCCTGGGCCGCCCTGCCTCGGCCCTGCCTGCTGGAGCCGAGGCCTGGGCCGGGGCAGGGCAGGGGTGGCAGAAAGGAAGAGGCTCTGGGAGTCGGGGGAGGGGGTGGCGGGAGCTGTATCCACCAGGCAGTGGATTCAGAGCAGCGGGTTTAGGGAAAATCTCCGGATGGGCAGGGAGATTGCAATGAGTGAGAAGGCCGGAGCGTTGGGTGTCTGGACTTGACCTAGAATGCTTCAGAGGCTGGGGGAGGGCAGGGGGGACGGCAGATTCTGAAGGAAATGTGCCTGCTCCCGGCGGGCCGGTGAAGAGCCTTCAGCCCAGACCAGAATCCCCAGGCTCAAGTCTCAGCCTTGCGCCGTCCTGTCCTCACGACCCCCGGCAGTTACTGACGTCTCTGGGCCTCTGATTCCCCAACCGGAAAGCCAAGATAATAACCCCGGTCCTGCAAGCCTCCCAGTGGTAGTTGCGGGAAGAACTAAAATGTGCTCACGTGGTGTTTGCGTCCTGGATCTGGTGCTGGACGCAGAGCACTTGGCACGAACGAGTGCTGTGCTTCTCAAAGCGTGGTCCGCAGGCCGTCAGCATCAGCATCACTGCGGAACGTGCTCGAAATGCAAATTCTCAGGCTCCTGCTGCATCTGAAACCCTGAGGACGTGGCCGGCAGCTCGTATTTTGGACACGTTTTCCAGAAGGTTCCGCCGAACCCTAACACCTGCGACTCATAGCGTTAGCTCACGAGTCTGCCCACCGATCCCGTGGCACCGATCGCGTACTGTTATCATGAGGAGCAAAAGCCTCAGTCGTGCCAGGTGGCCCCCAGTCTGTCCAGACTTGAAGGCGATTTTTTTTTTAAGGTATGATTCACACACCGTACAATTAACCCTTTTATAAAATGTACAATTCAGTGGTTTTTAGTATAGTCATGAGGTCACGCAACTATTACCACTAACTCCACTCCGGGATATATTCATCGTCCCCAAAGAAATTTTGTACCTTTTAGGCATCGCTACGCTCCTCCCCTCCCCCAGCCCCTGGCAACATCTCAGCTACTCTCCGTCTCAATGGATTCGCCTGTTCCGGATATTTCGGAATCGTGTAATATGTGGTCTTTTGTTTCACTCGCATAATGTTTTCGAGGTTCATCCGTGTTACAGCATGCCTCAGGATTCTATTCCTTTTAGTGGCTGAGTAATATTCCGTTGTACGGATGGACCACGTTTTGTTCACCCGTTCATCCGTCGATGGACATCTGGGTTGTTGCCACCTTGTGGCTACTGTGAATATTTGTGTATGAGCACTTGTTTAAACACCTGTTTTCAATTCTTTTGGGTATGTATCCAGGATCAGAATTGCTGGGTCGTACGGCAGCTCTGTGTTACAACATTTTGAGGACCTGGCAGACCGTTCCCCAAAGCGGCCGGACGATTTTATAGTCCCACCAGCGATGGGCGAAGTCTGTAATTCCTTCACATCCTTGCCAACACTTGCCGTTTCCTTGTGTTTTTTCCCCCCTTTAATTCTAGGCATTCCAGTGGGTGTGAGGTGATATCTCATTGCACTTGGGATTTGCGTTTCCCTCACGATTAGCGACGTTGAGCATCTTCGTGTGCTTGCTGGCCACTCGGGTATCATCTTTGGAGAAATGTCTGTTTAAGCCCTTTGCTTACTTGAATTTTATTTTTGTTGTTGAGCTTTAGGAGCTTGCTCTATATTCTGGATATTAATCCGTTATCGGCTATATGATTTGCAAGTGTTTTCTCCCATTCTGCGGATCGCCTTTTGACTCTGTCAACAGTGTCTTTTGTTTGGACGATTTTTTTTTTTTTTTTGATGAAGTCCAATGTATCTGTTTTTTTCTTTTGTGGCTTGTGCTTTCGTGTCATATCTAAGAATTCATTGCCAAAATCAGGGACATGAAGATTTAACCTCTATGTTTTCTCCTAAGAGCTTTATTGCTTCAGCATCTACATTTAGGTCTCTGATCCCTTTTGAGTTGATGTTTGTATATGGCGTGAGGTAGGGGTCAAGCCTCATTTTATCCAGTTGTCCCAGCACCATATGTTGAAGAGACTGGAAAGAGGCAACCTTTTAAAGAAAGATGTCAAGTGAAATACCAGTGTGGCTGACATGTGCCAGAGATGGCAAAAAGTGGGAAGGTGGTACTTGAGTGAGTGAGTTTGGGAGATGCTGTTTCTAGTGAATTCTTGCTCCTTAAGGATGTCCTCTGTCTTGGGGAGACACGCCGTTCGCTGAAAGATGTCAGGACTGAGGTGAAGTGGCCACTGGTCTCTCACCCAACTTGGCAAGACCCCAGCTCTGTTTTCCCTCCTCTGCTTTTCCTATGAAAAAGAGCCTGCACCTATGAACAAGGGGTCTCTGGGAGCAAAGGGGAGTGATCTCTCTCCCTTGCTCACCTAGTGCCCAGCTTCCCCCTCCTCTTCCCCTAACTGGACCTTGGTCCAGTCACCAGGCCCGACACCTCTCCCTTCTGGCCAGACGCAGTTCCAAAAACAACCTCAAGAGCACTTGGATTTATTTTCCAGCCCGGACTAATGACACTTCTGTCCACAGCTCGGACCCAAGCGCCTGTCGGGTGGGGTGGCTGTCCTCACCTCCGGAAAGCTGGTGGAAGTGTGTGATTTTTCCTTTTCTCCTTTTGCTTTTGGAACATAAGCATCTTTCCAAGTCTCTCCGGCCAAAAGATGACGGTGTGGGCCTTGCGGCCTCCCCGTCAAAGCCAAGTGGCTCCACGTGCAGCCTGTCTTCCCATCACCCACACGGTCCCAGGTGTATTCATTTCCGAGGACTATCATAACAAAGTGCCACACACCGGGTGGCAGAAAATAACAGAACTGTGTTTCTCTCACAGTCTGAAGTCTGGAAGTCCAAGGTTAGAGTGTCCACGGAGTTGGTTCCTTCTGGAGGCTCCGAGGGAAAGTGTGTTCTATGCCTCTCTCCTGGCTTCTGGTGGCAGCTAGCAATCCTTGGTGTCCCTTGACTTGCAGACACATCATTCCAGTCTCTGCCTTCTTTTTCACGTGCCCTCCTCCCTGTGTCCTTGTCTCTGTGTCTCTTCTCCTCTTATAAGGACACCAGTCACATTGGATTAAAAGCCCACCTCACTTCATCAAGATGACTGAATCTGAACTGATTACTAGCAGTCCAAACATTTCTCAGAATTTTGCAAAAGGAGAGTAGTTTTCTGCCGCTGAACGCCCTAGGAGCCTGAACCAGCACAACGCTACTGGGGTTTGCCAATGACAAATTGGGATTTGCCAATGACAAATTGGGACCAACTGGGACTGGGGGATCTGCCCAATACCCCCATCTAGCTCTGTGGCGTCTTCTGATAAATAGAGCTGCCATATAATCCAGCAGTTTCCCTTCCGGGTAGGTACCGCAAAGAACGAAACGTGGGGTTTGAAGAGATATTGGTACACTCATGCCCTTGGCAGAGTTATTGACAGTAGCTAAAACGCGGAAGCAACCCAAGTGTCCATGAACAGAAGAATGAATAAGCAAAATGTGATGTATCCACACGGCGGGATAGTATTCACCACTCAAAAAGAAGGGAAACCTGTCATATGCTACAACATGGATGAACCCTGAGGACATTACGCTACGTGAAATCAGCCAGTCACAAAAGAACACATACTGTCTGATTCCTCTTGGATGAGATAACGTCGAGTAGTCAAGATCACAGACATAGAAAGTAGAGCGATGGTGGCCAGGAGTTGAGGGGGTTATCGCTTCACGGGGATGGAGTTTCATTTTTTTTAATGTTTATTCATTCTCGAGAAAGAGAGAGACAGAGAGACAGAGCGTGCGTGGGGGAGGGGCAGGGAGAGACCCACACCGAATCCAAACAGGCTCCAGGCTCGAGCCGTCAGCAACAGAGCCCGATGCGGGGCTCAAACTCACAAACGGTGAGATGGTGACCTGAGCCGAAGTCGGACGCTTAACCGACAGAGCCGCCCAGGCGCCCCTAGAGTTTCACGTTGGCAGGATGTAGGGGTCTGGAGATGAACGGTGGCAATGGTTACACGACAACGTGAACATATTTAATGCCACTTAAGGTGGTAAATGCACACTTCCAATGATTCCTGAGGTCAGAAGCCTGAAATCAAGGCGTTGGCAGGACTATGCTTCCTCTGAAGCCGCCAGGGGAGAATCCATTCTTCGCTTTCTCTGGCCCTGGTGGCTCCAGATGTTTCTCGGCCTGTGGTTTCATTAGTCCAATCTCTGCCTCTGCGGTCACATCGCTTCCTCCTCTTCTCTGTGTGTCTCTTATAAGACCATTTGCCATTGGATTTAGGACCTGCTCAGATAACCCAACGTTACGTCCTCGTCTTGAGATTCGTAATTGTATCAGTAAAGACCCATTTTCCAAATAAGGTAACGTCCACAAGTTTCAGGGACTAGGTCAGGGACATACGTTTTGGTGACGCCCCGGCACGCCTCGGCCCCCTGGCTCGTTTATACCTTCATCAACACGGTGAACTTCTGAATCCTCACGGGGTTTATCTTCCACCCTCTGACACGTGCATTCTTGCCACACTCCCGGCTCCCAAGATTCACAGCAGCAGGTGGGGGGCGCCGGCCCACGAAGGGGATGTGGGTAACTTTCCAGAAGCTTCCACAGCAACGTCCGCGATCATCTTGACATTCCACAGACATCATCCGGGCCCATCGTGTTGACATCACATGAGTGTCGGCTGCTAACAGAGCACATCTGCCCCTTGCTCCGGAGAACTGCTCTCCACCCCGTAGTAGGGATCTTACCAGGGCGGTTACGGGTCTCCCGGGGGTCGGCCACGGTCTGGCTGACTCACAGGGGCGGACGAAAGGCTGGCTCTCGGTGCAGATGGGGCACCTCCGTGGTGCAGTTCGTGCTCCAGAGGCCCCTGTGAGACCAGAGCGAGGCCGGTCTCCAGCCCAAAGGCATCACGGATTAGCTCTCTTTCCCTGCTCTGTCCCCCTTCCACTCCTGCACACGAATCCCTACCTCTGGACCTGCTTCTAGGAACCTGACCTGAGACAGTCCCTGACAGTGGTACGTTGGGGAACAGAGCATCAACGTAGCCTTTGGGCCGGGCCAGGAATCTGCTCTGCGTCCCTGCCACGTAAGGGAAACTGCTCTGGCTCCTCTCCGCGGCCGGACGTCCTGAAGAGAGCCCTTGCTAAACCGGTAGCTGCCCACGGAATACCAGACGCCGTGCTGGTCAGCCACACTGCAGATCCCGCCTCCAGCACAGCAGCTGGGGTCGGGCCGTACCTGGCTGAGCTCCCGGTCCTGTGCGGTCACCTCCCGACCCTCCCTGACCGAATGTCGCCTCCCAGCTCCCCATCTTCCTCCCGCTCGTTCTCCTATTTTATTTCTTTTTTTTTTTTTTTTTTTTTTTTTTTTTTTATTTATTTTTGGGACAGAGAGAGACAGAGCATGAACGGGGGAGGGGCAGAGAGAGAGGGAGACACAGAATCGGAAACAGGCTCCAGGCTCAGAGCCATCAGCCCAGAGCCTGACGCGGGGCTCGAACTCACGGACCGCGAGATCGTGACCTGGCTGAAGTCGGACGCTTAACCGACTGCGCCACCCAGGCGCCCCATCTCCTATTTTATTTCTTATAGCCCTTATTACTCTCTGAAATCACGCAAAAAAAATTTTTTTTAATGTGTATTTCTTTTTGAGAGAGAGAGATCGACAGAGTGTGAGCAGAGGAGGGGCAGAGAGAGAGGGAGATGCAGAATCCGCAGCAACCTCCAGGCTCTGAGCTGTCAGCACAGAGCCCGACGCGGGGCTCGAACCCGTGAACCGCTAGATCGTGACCCGAGGCAAAGTCGGACGTTCAACTGACTAGGCCACCCAGGCGCCCCTGAAATCATGTAATGTATTTGTTCGTGGCCTTTCTCTCCGACTTAGGGCATCAGCTGCAGGGGGCTGGGACTCTGACTTATTCGCAGCTGTCTCACAAGCATCCAACACTCTAATAGGTGCGTCAACACCCACCGAATGAACAGAAGAGCAGGCCAATGTCCTTGCACTTGAAGTAGACAGAAGGGAAGAATCTGGGTTTTCTGTGCAGATCCTAAAGGGAAGGCCATATCTGGGGGTCACCGGGGCGGGAGAAAGCAGGTCAAGGTAGGTTGTCTTCCAGGTGCCGAAAATCCCCTTGGCCCGTGCCAGCCCCTCACCGGCCTGTCTTCTTGTTGGGTCTGGCGCGGACCTCAAGGAAACATAACATTTTTAATAAAACCTCAGAGTCAATAAAGCCGAATGGTCTCGGGTGCCGCTCTTGCGGGCCCCAGCTGTTGACTTTAGAAGTCAAGGGGTTGGGGTGTTTCCCAATTCCCGCGTAGTCCAGGGAGATATAAGCTAGGAGGGCCTGGCCCATTTTCTACGAAAAAAAAAACAAAACAAAACAAAACTCACCGGGCCCTGGAAAGATTCCACCGCCAGCCAGAATCAAAGGTCCATTCAGAGCGACAGAACTCCTCACATTCGCTGCTAATGAAAACCAAATTTCTCGTCCCTCTGAGCATTTCCAGGGGCTACGACTGGAAGGGGCCGCCGTGGAGCTCTTGGCCACCCCTCCTGCCACCAAGAGGGCCCCACCGTGTTAAAATAGTTTTATGATAATATGGGCCTCGTATTTTTATAATTTCAGGCGTCGGTGATTTAGGACTGAGTTGTTTTCATGGAAAAAGAAACAGCACTTGTTTGAGGCAAGGCGAGACTGCCATCTCGGCCGATACTTGCCCTGTGTGCAAATCCAGGGCGAGCGAGCCCCGCCATGAGGCGGTCTGGGGCCCACCTCCAGGGAGGCCTCATTCATGGGGCGTCCTCTCGAATGGGGAAGAACGGGCTGGGGGGGGGGGGTCACCAGAGGGCACACAGACAGGGATTTCTGTCTTTCGATTTCGTGCTTTGTGGATGTCAGAACCACAACTCAGAAAGGCAGACAGGTCACCCTCAGAGGCAAAGGGCCATAAAGCCTTGTGTCTTTTCTGCTTCTGCTTTTTTTTAACAAAAGACGAAAAATTAGAAGATGATTTCTTTTTCCCTTTGACGATCAGCCTTTTCTTTTCTTTCTTTCTTCTTTCTTTCTTTCTTTCTTTCTTTCCTTCCTTCTTTCTTTTTCTTTCTTTCTTTCTTTCTTTCTTTCTTTCTTTTCCTTTAAAGTTTATTTATTTATTTTGAGAGAGAGAGAGTGCGTGTGTGTTGGGGTGGGGGGGGAGGCTAAGATGGGCAGAGGGAGAGAGAGAATCCCAAGCAAGCTTTGCTCCCGGTGCAGAGCCCGATGCGGGGCTCGATCTCACGAACTGAACCGTGAGATCATGACCTGAGCTGAGAACAAGAGTCAGAAGTTTAACTGACTGAGCCATCACGGCGCCCCGATGATCAGTCTTTATGCAAGTAGGAGTCGTGGGGCACAAACTCAGGTGTGCAGGAAATAGCACCTTTTTCCTAAAGTCAGTTCTTACTTTGACTCTGCAGTATCTTCAATGGATGGAAAACAACCTTTTCAGGTATTGCTGTGCCCTCATTAGGATTAGGAGGGAATTCTGTTCCTGTTCCTCAATTTTCTCATCCATAAAATGGGGATAGTGATAGTACACACCTCAACAAGCTGAGTTAAAAATGGCAAAATATTTACGATATTGCCTGGCAGGGAGTATTGGCTGTTATTGTTGTTATCATTATTATTTTAAAGATAGAGGCACAGGGAAGGGACCAAACCCAGCACGGGGCTATCAAGGAAGGCTCCCTGGAAGGGGTGATGCCTCAGCTGATGTCAAATGAGTTGGTCCAAACTCAATCTTGAACTCCTTTGCTTGGATATTTATCAAGGTCTAGAAGTTTAATATATGATACCCCTAACAAACGTGCTCATTTTAGAGAACTTGGAAAACACTGAGAAACGTAAAAAATGTAAAATAGCTGTAATCCTATCCTTCCAGTGATTTCATTCTAGATTACTTCTTTTTTTATTTTTTTATTTTATTTTTATTTATTTTATTTTTATTCTTTTGTTTTTAAATGTTTATTTATTTTTGAGAGAGAAAGAGACAGAGCATGAGAGGGGGAGGGGCAGAGAGAGAGGGAGCAGAATCTGAAGCAGGCTCCAGGCCCTGAGCTCTCAGCACAGAGCCTGATGCAGGGCTTGAACCCACGAACTGTGAGATCATGACTTGAGCTGAAGTCGGATGCTTAACCGACTGAGCTACCCAGGTGCCCCCTAGATTTACTTTTTAAAATTTATTTATTTGAGAGAGAGAGTGAGTGTGAGTTGGGACGGGGCAGAGAGAGAGGGTGAGAGAGAGAATTCCAAGCAGGCTCTGCCCTGTTAGCACAGAGCCCAATTTGGGGCTCGAACTCATGAACCGTGAGATCATGACCTGAGCTGAAACCAAGAGCCAGAGATGCTTAACTGAGCCACTCAGGTGCCCCTTTTCTAGATTACTTTTATTTCTATCTTTAAAATGCATTAATTGATACACTGTATATACAGTATATACCTGGCTAGAAAAGTGTTTATTCCTAGAAAAGTATTTATGTATTTATAGAAAATAAAGTTCTGGATGGGGAACAAAACACCCTGAAATGATTAACAATGGTTATCTTTGCAGGGATAGGATTATGGGTGATTTTTCGTGTGTGTGTATCTGTGTGTAATCTGTAATATCTCCTTTTCTCCCATGACTATGTATTATTGAGTATAATTTAAAAAATTTTTAAACTGTTTGTTTATTTTTGAGAGAGGGAGATAGAGAGTGTGAGCCACAGAGGGGCAGAGAGAGAAGACCAGAATCTGAAGCCCACTCCAGGCTCTGTGCTGACAGCAGAGAGCCTGACATGGGGCTCGAACTAATGAACCGTGACATGATTACCTGAGCTGAAGTCGGACGCTTAACCGACTGAGCCACCCAGGCGCCCCGTGATTTTAAAGTTTAATATACAAAACTTGGGAACCTCCAACTCAGGGTCTTATAACTATTATACCTTCGGGCCATGGAGGAGAGTGGGGTGGCTGGGCCAGACTTTGAACCCTGAACCTTTTAGTCTGAAAGGCTACGTGGTGTGGTGGTGAGGGGGTTGTCATGAGGCAGGAGGACATAAGGCTTCACTGAAAACCTGTGGGGGGAGGGTCAAGTTGAGGGCTGGGCTGTTGTTAATGAATAGCTGGCAATACCAAGAATGATGATTGTGGACTATTATTGCAACCTTGCCTTTGGTGATTCCATCAGATGCGACGAACCCTGGGAAAGTGAGAAAAAGCTGAGGTTGGGGGCACAGGGTGCCCCCTGTGACTTTAGTGCTAAAGGTGCCTTAGGAATGTGGAGCTCCTCCCCCGCCAAGGCCTTTTCCCTCCTTTGCCTGGACTGTTGCAGTAGGCTGTGAACACGTCTCTGCCCCTGTAGGCAGCCCACATTCCATGCCACCAGGGCAACGTCCCCTGGAATGTGCTGCCACGCCTCGGCTTGGCTCCCCAGGGCTGCAGAACCAAATCCGAGCCCCTTGGATTGGCCTCCGGCCCCTGTAACCTGGGCCCTCTTGTCTCGCTATCCCGTCGCCGTTGCTAGACCTTCCCTGCCGCCACGGCCCTGTCCTTCAGGCCTGTGCACGTGTGGTGCCCTCTGCTTAGAAGGCCCACCTGCTGCTCCCTGCCAGGTGAATTTCCTGATCCCTCCATCTTGTCTCATCCCCACCATGTAGCCCATGGGCCACCGCACCTGTTTTCCTGTCTGTCAGCCCTAGGCCTCAAGAGCACGGCCGGGACTTATCTGCCTTTTCTTGCTGTCTGGCAGCCGATGGTGTGTCGGGCTGTGGGTCTGCGCTTGGCGAATGAGCGAATGAACTCTGGCCAAGGCCTTGCAGACATCAGGCCGAGAGAACAGAGTCGGGGGTGTGTGTGGCCCAAACAGCTGCCACCCATCAGGACACCCAACGAGGCCGCAACTGCTTCCAGCGGTCGGCATGGGCACAAAGGAAGGGTGATTCCAGAGAGCTGGCTCTAGGGCTGATCCACTCCCCTGCGCCTGAAGTCTTCCTCCAGGCCGGGCTCAGGACAGGCTTTCTCTGCCGGTGAATATAAATATAGGAAACGGCACGAGTTTAGCGGCAAAACTAAAAATAGGAAGCCTGGAATCCGGCCCCCCAGGCTCCTGTAGCCGCCGGACCACACAGGTGTGCATGCGGATGTTGGGGGGTGCGGCCCCTCCCCCTGCCAGCTCCCCAGCCCTCGTGGGGAGGAATGGGGGGCACTCTGGGTTTCCACGAGGAACAGTTCATTCTTTCACGCTGGCCGCCCCCACCCCCGTTTGTCTGACAGCTCATTTCATTTACGGCCCCCAGATGAACCAACCCACTGAGGTCCCATTCCTTGCTCACGTGGCAAAGCGGGCGGGTGTCCGGTGTGGCTGGCAGCCGGCCCCTGGGCCACGCTGGGGGCACAGGGGCGCCTGTGTTTATGGGGTCTGCGTCCAGCCCCGCCCGTCCCCAGAATACCCGTGATGGCCCCACAGCTGTCTCCTCAGACCTCGGGCACACGTCACCATCTCCGGCCCCGTAAAACCCTGCCAGGACGTCCACCTCTCAGAAGAAAGGCCAAAGCCATCCCCATGGCCAGAATCCCAGCAGTTGCAGGACTGTTCGGAGGTGGGCGGTCGGTGCTCTGTCTGGGGACGTCAGCCCTCGGGAGGTGCCAAGCACAGCCCCGTGCCCACGAGGTCACCTCCGAGGCCTGCTCTCAGCCCATCGCCAGGCCCGCGGCAGGCTGTGGGGTGGCCGTGGGGCTGGTGAGACTGTAGGCACCGCGCAGCCCCGAACGACTCCTGGAGCCTCTAAAAGGGAATCCTGGAGGCCAAGGGTGTCCCAGACTCTGGGACAAAATGGCCTCCTCCAGTTGGACAGGCCGCTTCACGTTCTAAGCTCCTGATGGTGCCTCAGGGGAGGTGGGGGCGCCTGACCGGAGCTCCAGGACGCTGGGGTTGCCGAACTAGGTTTGTCAACCTTTCCTTCAAGCTGTGTAAACCCCTGTCCCAAAGCAGGGCCTTTGGGGATCACGGGACCTGTGATTCCACTGTGCACTCGACACAGTGTGTGCTCAGGTACTCTTTGAATTAAAAAAAGGAAGCTCAGAGGGGGGACAGGGACCTCCCACTGCCACATAGCTGAAGGGGGTTGGTAAGCAAATCCTTCTTCCCACGAAGACATTTCCCAGGCCCTTCTGAAGATGAACCTTCCACGGGTAGGAAGCTCCTTGGAACAACTACCCTGAGGGGACCGTCGGTGCGACCCATCTGCTGCCACCTGCAGGCCACTGTGGTTACTGCAGCGCTTCCCACACAGCCCTCAAACCCTGGGACCCCTGGCGGGGGGGGGGGGGGGGGGGGGGGGTGCAGGAGGGTTAAGTCCAGGACTTCTTCCTGCCTCAGTTTCCCGCCTGGGTGCACTGGTCTGTGCCTGCTGGGTGAAGGTGTGGAGCTTTGCATCAGGGGCTCTGGAAGCCACAGCTCCTCTCCCATCAGCTGTGGCCCCAGTGTGGCTGGTGGGGAGGGGCTTGAACTGTGGTCCCCTCATAATCTCCATCCTTCCCTACAAAGTGACCCAAACAAGCGCATCTATGGAAGCAGAGCCTTGGCCTGTAGACGCTGCTTCAGGCCCAGCCCCGCTCATCCCGGGCAGACGCGGCTGGGAGCACGCTCACAGAGAAATTCTGCAGCGGTGGCTGGGGCTGCTGGGAGACGACCTGCCACCCCCTGGAGCCCAGGGGGTGCTGCAGGGCAGGGGGCTGGGATCAAGGCTTTTGGCCGGGGAAATGGAAACTTCCTGTCGGGTGTTGGGTTTCAGGCAGACCGACCTAACGGAACGGGGGGCAAAGCCTTGGGATTAGTTTTGAAGTATTTCCATTAGAAAATCGGGTCGGTTTGATGAAAATTCCCCTCCACAAGTCCCACCTGGACGGGCACAGGGGGCCAGGCCCTTTTGCCGGCAGGGACCAAGTCAGGTCCACGTGCAGTCACGCCCACAGCCCCCGTCGTCAGCCACAAACAACTCTGGGGAGACGTGGAGCCAGTGACACCCCCTCTTTGCACCTTAGTTGTGCCATCTGCAAACCGGGGGAGCTGATGCAGCTGCCTGCTCTGTAGTTGTGATTGTGGCTAAACTGCCCCCGTTCTAGCAAACACAGGTCCCAGCGCGGGCTCTCACTGAGGCTGTTTCACCTCCTCCCCCCACCCCGCCCCGCCGCCGCCCCTGCCCCACTCTGGGGAGCGAGAGCCACATGGGGTACACTGCTACTACTTGTGAAAAGTCACAGGCCACTTGTGAAGGGGGGAGAGGTGGTGGCATTGTAAGGGCCTGATGTCCCTCTGGGGTGCCAGCCACGCCAGGAAGGGGCCTCACCAGCTGCACTTGCCCAGGGTGGTCTCTGTGGTCATTACTGATGGAGCTGGATGCAGGGAGGCCAAGGCGCTGGGTGCAGGGGCGGGGGCGGGGGGGGGGGTCTCCAAGGCAGGGGGTTTAGCCCTATTCCTGTCCCCAGGCCCCGCCCTGTTCCTCCTTGGCCATGGTGGGAGGTCCCCCCACCCCCGGCCCCCGTACACGCAGCCCTAGAAGTCTGGCATTGGGATCCTTCAACACGTCTCCGAGTTATATTATGGTAACAAATCAGTCAAAATTCCATTTTACAGTTAAATAGGACAGAAGACAGACAGTTTACTGTACAAGCAAGTTGTGCATTGAAAACAAACACATCAAGCAAATTATAGTGCAAAGCAGTTTCCACCCCTCCCCACCCTCTTCCCGGCTCCGGGACGGATTTACTGAAGATAGGTGTGTGGCAGAGGTATTAACACCTCGACGTGACAATATGTCACAAAGGATCTGTACCCGCCACCAACAGGCTTACAGTAACGTGGTATCACAACCCCTCGGTTTCCTTGTGCTTTCTCAATCAGTGTGTTTGCCTAATACAACTTTAAAGCAGCCTCGTAAATAAGGACCCATTTTTAGCAGCCCCTGCTCTCTGTACCCACTATGGGCCTTAGAGTCGGACTCGGCATGGCTATCATCGCTTTTAGTCAGGGGGCGGGAGGGGGGATCAATTTATTTCCTGTCTCTGCCCCTACCAGGGCTTGGCTATCAGGAAGGGCTAGTAATCCAGAGTGGGGCTACAAAGTGCTGGGCGCTGGGAACCCAAGGGTGCCTCCCCCCGCGGGCCTGGGGGCCGGTCTGTAACCACAGAGGACAGGAGCGAGCAAGGTCCAAGGGGGATGGGTCTGTAGCTGCTTCCTGAGAAGGGGTGGAGAGCCCCCCTGGGTGTAGGGAGTCAGCAGGACACCCCCCGCAGCCATCGTCAAGAGATGGGAGACTGCTTTTTCCAGTGAGGACAGGACGAAAGAAACTGCAGCAGGGGAGGTCTGAGTAAGGTTACCAGAAGGACTTCCTAACTTGCCGGAGTGTGTATCCGGTGTGCATCATCTGGCTGCTGTTACAGGTCGGGGGCGGTACGGCAGGCCGAGAGCAATTACAGAGACGACAGCTAAGGAGGGGAGATTGTCACATCCACAGAGGATGTGGCTGAAACTGACGAGAAACCACACGCTGTCTAGCCCTTAAGGGTTTTCTTGTCCTTTTCCATTTACGCCTTTTTAGAATTAAACTCAGACATGAGACTCTATGCAGCCTGAACCCCGAGGCTTCCCCATTTGCAAGCTAAAGGGGCGATACTTCACCTCTGAGCCCAGGGGGTGCTGAGCTGAGGCTGCTGGGCCCTTTATGGCTCTTCTGTTTCGCCATCACGCGGCCACGGCTCTCCACCCCTACAAATGTCTACGAGCCACGGATGTGAATTCCAGCATCACCTGGGTTTCCCTCTGGTCCCCACCAACGTGGGCCTTTGGTGGAAGTCGGTGGGACGCTTGCTGGAGGAGCATGGCCTCTGGGGGAGGTGTGGAGGGCTTAACAGTTCCACACTCTCAGAAGGCAGAGGGGATGTTGTTCGCTACGACAGGGCTTTACCCGTGACAGACAGTGTGTCTGAAAACATTCGAGGCTTCTTTCTCTAAAATCAGCTTTCGAAACTGGTTTTTGTTCCAGACCGCTTTTGGAGCACAGACTAAAGACGGAGAGCTGTCAGAGGCTCTGGCCGGGCCTGCCCACAAGGCTGGGGGCTGGGGGCTGGGGGCGCACAGCTTGGCTGGACCTACGTGGGACAGGACGCTGAAATCCGGACCCACGACCTCTCACCCAGTGTCTTCTGCTAGGACCTTTCTGGTCCCTGCGCTCTCTCCAAAAATGGCAATTTCGAGACCAGCCTAGAGGGAAGGGGGGATCCCTGGCCCTTCACCAAGAGAACAGAGGGTGAATGCCTTGGGCTGGTAAAGTGCATGGAGGACCTGCCTGCAGGTGTCTTTCCTGGTTTTAGGGACCTGCTGCCATTGGCTAGTCTACTCTGGGCCTGGGACCCACAGACAGCTGGGGAGGCGGGGGGTGGCTTTGGGCTGCTGGGAACTCTAGGGAAGCAGAGCTGGGTGGAGAGCTGGCTCGGGGGTCTTATCATCTCATCTCTGCCAGCGATTTCCTGGGCCGCTCGGTGGGTCCCTTCCCCATGTATACAATGAGGAGAAACCCTCTGAGGGGTGGGGAGGCCTTCCAATTCTGACTCCGTTTGTATGAACGTGGAGGGAGGGCTGGGGATCTCTGAGGAAGGTGGGGTGGGGCCAAGCCATGCGGGCAAACGTCACCTCTGTCTGGAACAGAGATGGTCTCTGCCCCAGGGGACCTGGGCCCTGTGACAGCACCGGGCGTAGCTGGGGACAGCTAGGTCATTCCGGGGGAGGCGGCAGGAGACTTTCCCCACGTGGGGTGAGATGATGAGGATCTGGGCCGGGGGCAGTGACCTGAGGGAGGTCCCCGCCTGTCTGTACAACGGCGTGGCTGGACTAGATGCTCTCGGAGCCACCTGCCGGCTCTGGAGCCCAGGATTCGCGGACCCCGGGCCCGTGACCGGCCCGGAGCGTTAAGTCTCATTCCCGTCCGGGGCCTCAGAGCTGCGCCGGCCACTTGTCGGGAAGGTTCGTGGGGCCCCTGCCTCCGTCGGGAGCAGTGGGCTCTGACCCCGGGGCGGTCAGTAGGGCCGCCACACGGCCTCGTCCACGCGGCCCGGCGTGCTCAGGGCGGTGGGGGAGTTGCTGTGGCTGCCGTCCGCCTCCACGCTGTCGCTCTGGCCGCCCAGGCTGGGGTTCATGAGGTTGCCGGCGGCGACGGAGGCGCCGCTGGGGCAGGAGGCCAGCATGCGGGTGGGGGAGCGGTCGCCCCCGCTGCCGGCCACCATGGAGAACTGGTAGGAGCCCGAGGACGCGCCGTAGTAGAGGTGGTAGGGGGACGGGTTGGCCTGGAAAGGGCCGCTCTGGTTCTGCGGGGCCCCCGGGTAGGGCGGCGGGAGGTAGGTGTGGTGGAAGCGGCTGGTGGCCGGCACGCTGGCCACGCTGAGGCTGCCCGAGGGTGTGGCGCTGTAGGGGAAGGCGGCCGACATGGCCCCCGGGTAATGCATCCTGGGGTCGGGGAAGCGGCTCTCGGTGAAGGTCTGCAGCGCCGGGAAGGAGCGGTCGAACTGGCGGGGGTCGGAGAAAGGGTTCAGGTCCGAGGTGCCTGGGGGACAGCAAGGGGGACAGTCAGTCGCAGCCTGACACCACCCCAGAGGCTTGCGGCGCACGGGCCCTTCGCGGAGCCCCTGCTTCTAGATCTGCCCCCGCTCTCACTGCCCTGGGCTGCTCGTGGGCCGGCCCCGGCAGGGAGGCGGGCGCGAGCAGGTGCCCGGGCCACAGGCGGCCCCGGGGGCCTCCCTGGGCGGGCGGAGAGCGGGGAGGGCTTTTCTTTCTCCTCGCGGAGTTCTCTTCACAGCCCAGCTGCAGAGGCCTGCCGAGGGGGTGAAGGTGGCCCCCACCTGGGGAAGCGGCTTCCGCCTTCCTCCCTCCCTGTCAATAGCTGGTAAGACCGTGGGTGTGCAGACAGTCTCCAATGACGCTCTGAGCTTGGGAGCTGGGGCTTGCTTTTACAGATAAGGAAACTGAGGCAGAGAGAGAGAGAGAGAGAGAGAGAGATTGATTTTCCTGACGTGGCGCAGAAAGGACTAGAACTCATCGCGAGGCCGCTGCTTCCCGCTCTCTGCTGCTGGGTGTGCCAACCTCTCCTGCCCAGGTGGGGCTGGTTAGCTTACCTGAGCTCCCACCGGTGTGTGTGTGTGGGGGAGGGAGGGGTGGGGCTGGGTCCCCAGCAGCTGTCTGTCCCCCACCCTCACGTCCCTCACCCCGGGCCTGTGTCTGCGGGGCTGTCCTGTAGGCCGGAGCGGACTGAAGGCCAGACAATGATGAGATGCCACCCTCCCTGCCTCAGCAGCAAAGCGAGATGGCAGCCAGAGGGGCTTAGCGGCCTGGACCCTGCCTTAACCTGGAGAGACCCAGCCCAGGCACTGCGCTAGCTCCCTCGAGGATGGCTCCCCGCTAGACTCTGAGACAAGGGCATCTCAGCCTCTGCCCCCTACTCTTAGAGTCACAGACCCGCCAAACCTCAGCATTCAAAGGGGCTTCAGGACTGAGTCTAATCCCTTCAGTCGGAAAACTCAGGCTCAGAGAGGGTGAGGCACTTGCCCAAGGGTCACACAGCACATTAGACCTGGCGCAGAATCCTAGAGTTCGGGTTCTGAGCCCTGACAGGTGTCTGATAGGCAGGCAGCTGTCCCATCTCTGAGGCAGCACAGCACCTGTCCTGGGTCTGACACTTAGTAGCTGTGTGTCCTTGGGCAGGACACTTAACCTCCCTGTGCATCAGTCTTCCTACATGAAAAATAGAGACAATAATAGCTCCTGGAGTTAATACACGGAAAGTGCACAGACCGGACGCAGAACAGAGGCCCGAGGAGGGTTGCTGCAGTAGCTGTGACCCTCTGTGGCTCTGAGCACCCAGGAGAACTGGCCACTCCAGGGGCTGCAGAGATAAGGCCCTCCCCCTGGTCCTTCCTTGTACCCTGGCTGAGGGGGTAACTCTGGACAGCAGCAGAGAGGTGGGTGAGCCCCTGGCAGTGGTCCTGAGGGCAAGTCTGTCTGGTCCCCATCCCTCTATGCCACCCACCAATGAGGACTCAGGAGGAGACCAGTCGCTGTCACCCGGCCAGCTCTAGGTGGCCACTGCCTGCTCTGAGGACGGAGAGCTGCGGGTACCCTCGCGCCTCTTGATCCCCCAGATCTGCCCGACATGCCGTGTGATGTCAGGTGAGGCCCGTAACTTCTCAGGGCTTTGGGGTCTTCCTGACTCCACTGGGGAGAGCTGCCTTAGCAGCGGGCTCTGATTCTACGTCCTGGCTGTGAATCAGAAGGGAACAGTGCTCCCAGGCTCGAGGTAGGTGGATGTGGGGACAAGGGTCCGGATGACTGCAGCCTTCTGGAACATTCTAACAGGTCCCTCGGCTGGTCAGTGCTGCCTTGAAATGTAAGGGGCCAGAGGTGCCTGGGTCCCCACCCTCGTCCCAGAATGCCAGTGCAGAAGGCCCTGTCGGCAGTGCCTGGCACCCTGAGCAGAGCCAAATGTGAGGCTGACACCTCGACTCTGAGCCCAGGAAGTGAGTGGTGCCCACCTGATGGGAGCTGCATTCTCCAAACAAAGGGAACCCGAGCAGGGGCCCCAGGATGTGACAGTAGGGCTGCAGCCCAGGACACACAAGGCTGTGCAAGGTGGCCCCGGGGCCGGTGCGTGTGGCCTGTGGAGACCACGTGGCCCTCGGAGTTGCCTGGCCTGCCACTGTCCTCTCCTGCCTCCCTCCCGGAGCGGTGGGGGAAGCGTCTGCCCTCAGCACCCCTGTGGCTGCTGCCCCCCCACCCCACCCCCAGCCCAGTAGCCCCAGGAAACCGGAGCTGGCCAGCTGTGGAGCAGCCAATCCCAACACTGGAAGGAAATGTTTATTTTCTTCTCCAAATTGCCCCAGCTGCTGCATGGTGGCTGAATGAGCCCTTTGAGCTGTGAGAAGCCCCCACTGTGGGCCCACAGCTGAGGGGGCCGGGGGCTGGGGTATGGAGGGCTGGGGGCCTCGGCACTGCTTGCTAGTGACCAAAGCCAGGGGGGTCAAAGGGCACAAGGGGCATCAAGAGAAGCGGTTGGGGGGGGGGGTTCCTGAAAATGATCCCAGGGTAGATTCTGCAGGCAGAGGCTCATCCCACCAGAGGGGGAACACCAATGAAGGGGCCCCAAATCTAGCCCTGCTGACACCCCTCTGCAGCCGGTACTTTCTTCCTCCCACATTACAGATGAGAACACCGAGGTTCAGACAGGTGAAGGACTTTGCCTAAGATCACGACCGAAGCCTGGCACAGCCCGATTCCTAGCCAGGTCCACCTGACTGCAAAGTTCATGCTCCTTTCCTGGTCCCGGTCATCAAGGGCCCTTCCTTCCACTCCAGAGAGGACAAGCCCGTGGATGGGGAGAGCTGGCTGGGGCAGACGGCCACAAAAGGCTGCTGTGGATGATTAGGGAGGGGCTGGGGGCCCTGCTTCAGGATGCAGTAGAAGGGGAAGGACCGGCTCAGCCCTGCCCCAGAGTGCAGGTAGGGGTTCTGGCCTGGCCCTCAGGCTCCTGTAGCCACATCCACACAACTGTGGCAGCGCGGAGGGAGGCTTTCCTTCCACAGGAGCTGCTGGACAGGAAGCCACTGTTTACTCTCACCTTCTAGATTCCGGGGCTCCCTGGGCCCCAGCTCTGCCTGTAGCAGGGAAAGGCCTAGAGTGTTAGGCTACTGTACCTTGACAAGTGCTGGCCTGTGGGAAATGGAAGCGTGCACAGCTTTGGGCAGGGGTGGGCCATGAGCCCAGAGAGCAGAGTACCTCCCACTGGTTCTTGAGGTCAGACCCTTGTGCGGCAGCCCCCTGGGCTCAAGAACTACTAAGTGTCTCAAACTCACCAGCCCATGGGTCTTTCCCCACCCTGGGGGCTCAGTAGGGCCAAGGGTGGAAGCTTCCCACACCAGAATAGAAGGGACCATCTCTTCACCCCGAGGGACTATCATAAGTCCCCCTGCCACTGCATCATGCCTGGCGGCAAGGTCTCTCTTAGTGGAGAGCCCCAGGAAGCCCTCATATCAGCCTAGAGCATGGAGAAAGCAGTCAGTTTGTGCCCCTACCCAGGCTCTTCCTGCTTGGGGCCCCCTTGTCTGTGCCCTCAGAAGTGCAGGAAGCTCCTGGGGGTAGGTGCAGTGGGGCCCTTGGACCTGGTCAAAGGTCCAAAGTTTTGGGCTCTGTGACCCAAGAGTGGCCCTTAATCTCTTAAGCCTCAACTCGCTCATCTGCCAGATGGGTTCTAAGCAGGCCGAGAAAGAACAGTCACCCACATCAAGCAGCAGCAGCTGGCCCTCCCGCCTCTGTCCAGCACTGCTGACCAGGGCTCTCGGCCTCTGCCTGGCCAGGGGCCAGCCTCGCACGGTCCTCTGTGCCCCGACCCGCTTGCTGAGTGGGCCCGGAGTGCAGAGTAAATACTCACCACCCAGCCACTTAGTGGGCACCTGCCATGTGCCAGGCATCCTGTCTGCTCTGCAAGGCCCCATCGTGCCTGCTGTGTCCACCCAGGCAATGGGGACAGAGACACGGTCTGGGGCTTGGGCCTAGATGCCTCCCTCCTCTTCTGTTTGGAGGAACTCCCTGGGGCGGGGAGGGGGTTGGGGGAAGGGAGGGCTTTCCCCACGGGGTGCTGTGTGTTTCCGGGGCTGCCACATCACTTTGCTGTTTACGAAGGTTGTCTGAGTGCAGCCCTGGCATTTGAACATCTGACGCCCCGGGGCTGAGGCAGCCACCACTGCCCCTCTTTCAGACGACACAGCAGAGGCTCCGGCGGGGGCCACTGGGACTGGTCTGTCAGAGGCTCCTTAGACAAGTCGTGCCCCAATTTTAATGGGTACACACACGGTGGGATTAATGCCCATCTCCCTCAAGGGACAGGGAGTTCCTGGAGGGCAGGGACCGTGTCTATTCATGCTGACCCCCCAGGCACGGCACATGACCCGTGGTGGGTGTCAGTAAGCGTCTGCTGAATGAAAGAAGCGTCTGCTGAACGAACGAAGGGCCCAGCCCAGGTCGGGGCACATCCCTAGGAAACACCTGTAGGAGCAAATGAGCACCAGCGACCTCCTCCAAAAAAAAAAGGCGGTGCAGTGAATGACCTTCAAATGAGCTTTCGGTCCGGAGGCGCAGGACCACGCCCCGGCCCCCCGTCCGCCTCCCCACTGCCCTCCCCGCCCGTGCCGCACCTTGGATGGGGGTCTGGGCCTGGCTGCTGAAGTGGCTGGCGGTGCTGATGGAACCGCGGGGACTGGGCGCGCTGGGCGTCACGCGCATGCGCAGTCGTTCCAGGTCCCCGAAGCGATCGGGGAACGCCTTGGTCTGGTCCTCCAGCTTCTGCCGGTGCCCTGCAAAGCATTGGTGGGGGGGGGGTGGGGAGGAAGCCCGTCAGCAGCTGGTTCCTGAGAATCTCAGGGGGACGGAAATGCCTCACTCTGCTTGGGGGGGGGGGGGGTGCGGTTCTCCCTGACACCTCTGCAGGGACAATCCTCAGCTTACTACCAACCTCTTTTCTGAGGTTCCCCAGAGACCTCGTGCACAGAGAACGGTCATTATGGGCTGCCCTGGGGCTGCCGTGATGGCCCGCCTCACCCCTACCTGCTGGAGCAGGCGTATGTGCTCCTCTACCTGGCCCGCCTCACCCCTACCTGCTGGAGTAGGCATACGTGTTCTTCCACTTGAACCTCAACAGCCCACTGTGCAGCACATGCGTAAACTGAAGCAGCAGCCGTGTGAAATGGCTCAGGTGGGCTCCCGTGGGCGTGAGGGAGAGAGCCCCCGGGGGGGGGGTGCTGCCACCCTTTACCTCCCCACCCCCCCTGCAAGAATAATTGGCCCTGGCCTGGGACAGCTGGCTGCTAGCCCTCAGCCATCCCGAGACCCCCCAGCACAGCCCTGTCCTCGCCGGGCCCCAGACAGAAGGGAAAATTCACCGGGGCGTGTGGAGGAGGCATGGGGAGGGCCCGAACTCCCACCTCTGAATGGGAGCTGGGGACAGGGGACCGGGGCACCTGGCTTGGGGCATTACACGCGGAGAGACTGCTAGCATCTGCCACCACTTCTCTGCCACAGCTCACCCGGGGAAGGGCCCCAGCCTCGTCTCCTAGGCCCCGGAGGTGCGGGCAGGGCTGGGGTGGCCGTGCGCCTGCCTCTGTGCAGCTGGCTGAGGGCTCCCCGCATGGCTTCTTGAATGACATCAGGCTCGTGGGGACCACCCCTCCCCTGCCACACCACATTTTCAACTATTCATTTTCCATTTCATAAGCAACACATGAATCTCTACAAAAACAAACACACTGCAGAATTACAGATAAGGCTAATGACTCCTTCGACCCACCCTGAACCCCTCCCCAGAAATCTCCATGTGATCAGTTTGGGGGTCTTTCTTTCCAGCCTCTTTTTGGTTTCACATGCATGGAAAACACAGAGCAAGTTTCTCCCAAGAACCTCTGGAGTGGTCTCAGGCTGGTTTATCATTCTGTAACTCGCTCTTCCAGCCAGGTGGACCACCTGTCTCCTGACCTGGAAAATGGGGGGAGTAACCCAGCCCCACAGCTCCTGCTGAACCTCGGGGGGCCTCCTTGGGGCTCGGTGGGGGCTCAGCAAGTACGAGGAGGGCTGATCACTATGGCAGCAGATGTCCCTTGTTCCTGCTGGTCACAGCCCCTGGTGGCTGCCACTGGCTCAGCCAGTCCTCTAGGATGCTTAGGTCGTTTTGAAATTTTCTCCACTCTCCTTCACATGCAATGTCCCTGTCGCGGCCCAGAAACATCCCTATTCACACCTCTTTGTGTCTGGGGATCTCTCCAGCGCACAGACACTGGCATGGGCTGATCAGTCAGACACTAGCCGTGAGCCTAACACCCGAGGCTGGCCTATTCCACTCCAATCAACCCTGAGGGAGGAGGCCAGGCCAGGCAGGGAGGCTAGGTTCTCTTTTTTACCAAGAGAATTGCAGCTCAGAGAGGCGAAGAGGCTTGTCTGCAGTCACACAGTGAGGAAGAGGGAACGATGTTTTGGATCTGGGACGCCTTGGAGAAGAAGCATGGGGAGGGGCTGAGGGAGAGGGAAGGCTTGCCTGAGTCCTCGGGTCTGCAGGGGCATGCCGAGTTTTCTAGATTGACAAGGAGAGAAGAAGAGGGAAGTAGGTAGGAAGTAAAACAGAACTCCTCACCATCCTTCCTGAGGCCTGGAAAATGGCATCCTGGGGGCCTGAAAAAGCATGAAATGACTGTTGACCTCCCTTGGGAATGAGGGGACAGAGTTGGAGGCCTCAGAACAGGTTTGACTTCTGATCTTCAAAATGGGGATGAAACGGATTCTGGCACCAGACGCCCAGGCTCCCTGCACACCCCTGCCTCGCACGGGCATCTGAGGGCTCCTGGGGAAGAACTTGGAGTCCTGGGAGCCACAGTGGGCTCGGCAAGTCACCAAGGAGCCGGGAACCCCCCTTCTCCTCCCAGGAGGCCCCAGGCCTGGAGCCCAAGGGACATTTGTCTGCCGCGGCCTCCCAGGACCTTTGGCAAGGGGGGAAATGTAGGCTGGGTAAGTTTAGCTGGAGCCAGGGCTACGGGCTCTGAGGCCTCTGGGGGCCGGCAGGCCGTGAATGAGGCACTCGGGGTGGGTGGGGAGTGAGGCGGACTGGAAGAGGGAGTCCTTTGCAGGAGGGGCAGTTGTCCCCCGGTCCAGCCGACGGGTGCCCTCGTGGGGGTGGACCCAGTGTTGCCAGACCCACCAGTCTGGCAGGAGAACAATAAACTTGCTTTTATGTGAAATCTCCCATGCTTTCTATGCTGGCAATTCACTCCAATACCGAGAAACAAAACAAAACAAAACAAAGAAAAGGAAAGAAACATCCCAAACCAACTCGTAGGATGTGTCCTGCTCACACTGCCAGTTTACAGCCTCCAAGTTCGAGATTTCAGCATCTGGTTGGTTGTGTAACCTTAGCCCCTGAGGACTGCTTCATGGCTACCCCTCAGGAGGTGGTCTCGAGGGGGCTGCCGCAGGGCTCGGCCCTGATAAGCCTCGGAAGAAATGTTGTTGCCGTTGCTGCTGCGGCCACTGAAGAACCAGCAGGGTGGTGTGGACAAGCTGGAGGGCAAATGAATTCAGAACGATCTCAACAGGCAGGAAGTCGGCCGGATAGACGTGGAGACTGCAGACTGACCTGACAGCAGCTTGGGTGTGAAGATTCTGGGTGTCTTAGTCGACCACAAGCTTGAAGTGAGCCAACGGGGGCTGCACAAAAACTCGTGCGATACGTCCGGCCTCCTGATGATCGCCATTGTGGAACGAAGCCCCGTTTCTGAGTCACGCTGTGTGCCCGGCATTTGCAGCTACTCTTGCGGCCCAGCGGAAGGAGGGCGGGGTTCACAGCCAGCCTGGGTTCGAGGTTGGGCCCAGCCACTTGTGCAGCTTGGTGGCCTCACTCAAGTCACACGCCCTTTCCCCCACCCCAAGCCGCAGTGTCCCCATGGTGGCCACACAAGGTCTATAAATGCCCTCCAGCTACATGGGTTACTTCTATACCCCAGCTCCTGCCAAGGGAGGGTGAGATTATCACCCCCACGTCAGAGATCAGGACACTGAGGCCACGACGGTAAGTGTGGGACAGAAAACAGGGACAGCAGAGCCAGCACTGACGTGCAGACCCCTGAGACCAAGTCCCTTGACGCTTTCCTTTTTGCTCCCACTGTACAGATGGGGCTACTGAGGCTTCCAGAGGAGATCTCTGCTATGTGGTCGGTTTGGGCTATAAGTCAGGTAATCTGGCCCCGAAGCATATACCCCACCACGCGCTGTGCTGCCGTCACAAAGGGCCCACCCCCTGGAGTGTGGGAGTTCTCACAGTGCTTTGGGAATTGCTTCCTTGTTGCTGGGGAACAAGGGAGGGGCAGGGGGAAGCTGAGGTGGCTCCGCGTGGCCCGGGCGCCGGAGAGTCTCAGAGCCACAGGGCCCCGGCCTTCACACTTGGAGCAGAACGGAACTTCCTGTGCCCGAGGAAAGATGGGCCCACAGAATAGACCTCTTTCATTTGGCCACCCACAGTGGGAGCCGGTGGTGGTGGTGGGGGGGGGGTTGGCCTCGCTCACTCGGTCATCTGGGGCTCAGCCCTTTCACACCGTGCCTCAGTTTCCCCTCTGCACAGCTCGCTCACTGGGGCCCCTCTAAGCTTTGAGAGTCCCTGGCTTAAGATGACCACTACCGGTGGGAGCCACCGGCCATACTCGGGCCTCCAGAAGAAAAGGAGGCAGGGTTGCTTGCTCCATGGGCCACCCCCACCCTCCACGCCCCCACCCCACCTCTCTCCTCTTGCTGCTGCTGTTCTTAGAGTTTCTCAAGTATGCCCTGCCTCTCACACTTCAGAGCCACAGCTCAGGCACAGCCCCCGCCAGGAATGCTTTCCTGTCCTTTGGGGCTCACCCCAAGAGCCCCTCCCTGGCAGGAAGACCCCCTGTCCCAGCACCGAGCCTCTGCAGCACCCCGTAGGCTGACACAGCAGCTAGCGGTGCCAGAAATAAAAACAGCAGCCCCTGCTTGCTGAACGCTGCCTCCACTCCGGCGTCTAAGGTGTTGACATGCGTGGCCTTGTTTCACCCCGCATCTCCTCACTGTCCCTACTTCACAGGTGAGAAAACTGAGGCTCGGTGAGGGTCAGTGACATGTCTGAGGTCACACAGATGGCTTGAGGCCACCTTCTCTCCCTGGAGTCCATCCTGAAAGCAAGGAGCCTGGGTTTTGACAATCGCGGGCTCCAGATAACGGGTGTTAGGGCCGAGCCCAGGCCCAGGGCCCAGGGCAACTCTCTGCAGGCCCAGGAGGATGGGCCTGGGAAGAAGAGGAGAGGGTCTCAGTGGACTCCGCCAGGAGCCCCGCCCTGCTCTGCAGCTCAGTGCTGAGCGTCCAGCTCTCTAAGCACGCTTTGCTCTGACCCGCCAAGTCTCTCTCCTCCTCTGGGCCTTAACCGCCGCAACGGTCAAGTGGTTTTCATACTACCTAACCCCCAAGGTGAGGATAAGCTGCAGGACAGACCCTAAGTGTTTAAAAGTAAAACACTTTGCAGGGAGGATGGGGGCCACCTGGGTGGGGCCCCACCTTGGCCCACCACACCTGTCAGCCTCCAGTAGCTGAGCTCAAGTCACTGCCGGTCCCTGCAGCATGCCTCGATTAGTGCTGTGACCCTCATCTATAGGAGAGCAAGGTCCCAGTGGCCCAGGCCTGTATGAGGCAGTTCTCACCCACTGGGGATCTTGGGCAGGTCACCTTCTCCCTCTGGGCCTCAGCTGTCTCATCTGTAAAATGGAGATCACATTGGAACTCCGAAGGGTGTGGACAGGCTGCAGGAATTAAACAGGTGGTCCGGCCTAGGCCCTCAAGGAAGGCGTTCTGGGCGCCATAGTTCTTCCTTAACGTGTCTATACGGTAGGCATGCCCAGCCTCGCAGGGGTAGAGAAGGGGGAAAGGAATACTGCGGCCCAGCCACGCTGAGTGATTCGCCCAGGGTCACACGGTGCTGGAGGAAGAGAACGATGGCTGGATTCTGGGCTGGGGGCTCCCTTCCCACCAGTCCCTAGGCATCCTTCATCACCACCAGCTGGGCCGGCACGGGGTCCCTGCACCTGCCAAGTACCTGGTGCTTCTTGGGGACCGTCAGGGCCATCCCCCTGCCTTCGTGCTGCCCCAACACAAGTCCCCATGACGAGAGTGGCAACCACTTTTGCAGGCACCTACGAGGGGCCAAGCACCGTGCTAGGTGAGCCATGCATATCGTTTACGAGGGCCATAACCCTCTGAGGGGCTGCTACCATCACCCCCATTTTACAGGTGTGAAAGTGGAGGTGCGAGGTCAAGGTCAAACCTGGACCGGTCAGCACGTTGCACGAAGCTTGGCGGCTGAGGTCTCGGCTTCCCAAGCGCTCCGAGAGAGGAGAGCTGGGCTGACTGGCGGTGAGGTCTGACTGGCAAGCGACCAGCTCGGCGCTCGGCCTCAGCTGGGTGGGAGAGGGACGGGGAGGCAGGGGACAGGGGACAGGGAGAAGCAGAGCCGGGCACAGGAAGAGCGGCGGCTGCCGGGAACAATGTGGGCCCCAATTACGGGGCCCTTCACCCATCCGAAGCCACTCAGCTGCCTCCTCGGCTGCCTGGCCCGGCTCTGGTGCGGTCACAGCCCAGACACAGCAGCCACTGTCCGCCCAGCTGCGGGGTGGGGCCCCCGGGCCCCAGGCCCGCTCTGTGGCCTGTCAGGAGATTTACACCCGACTCTTAACAACCGCGGGGAATCGCAGGCGGGTGCTGGGCCCCGGGTGGTCTGCCTTGAATCGGCCCCCTGTGAGCAGATGAAAGCCGGTCGGTGGCTGGGCTGGGAAACCGGCTGGCGGGGGGCCAGCGGGCAGGGAGGCAAGCGGCTCCCTCCCAGGGCCGCAACTGGGGCTTCCAGCGGCCTGGGGTTGATTAGGGGAGCCCGGGAGGTCTGAGGTTAACCCCTTCCCTCCTGCTGGGTGCACTCCCCTGGGGACCTAGGGGGCCCTGGGAGTACGGGCCTCTCCTCAGAGGAGTTGCCTCTCCTCAGCCCAGGCCTCCCTCTACCTCCCCACACCTGGAGCGGAGACCGAAATTGTGGCAACTCTAGGACCCTGGAAGGCCCCGCTATGGGCTTAGGGTCACGCTTCCTCCCCGTGCCGTCCGGAGCCTGTTTGCTTACTTCCTTCGGGCCTCTCTGGTCAAATGTCACCTCCTCAAGAGGCTTCCCTGGTATCCCATCCCTGTGCGCTCTACCCCTCCCCCCAGCTTTGTTTTTCCCCATAAGACTTCTCACAACCTGAGATTAAGTCGACTAATCATTTAGGTACTTCATTTATTCAACACATATTTACTGAGCACCTACTAAGCGCTCATGTCTGTATTCCAGGGTCTATGCCCGCACGTGGCAAAGCAGAGGAAAGAACTTCTGCCCCACGGAGCGTATGTAATAGTGAGCGGAGATGGGAAATAAATGACATAAATGAGTGAACTCTATTGCATCTTGGCAGGTGATCAGGGTTCTAGGTAAAAATCAAAGCTGGTAAGGGGTGGGTGCGTGTGTGTGATTTGAACAGCATGACGGTGGTGGGGGTCTCACTGGGAAGTTTGAGTAAAGCCTTCATTCAGGGTGGGAAAGTACAAGCCACGCATCTGGGGGTGTCTGTTTCAGAGAGAGAGAACAGCAGTGCAAAGGCCCTGAGGCAGGGATGTGGCCGGCCAGTTTGAAGACCAGCCAGGAGGCCAGGGTGGCCAGAGTGGGGTGAGCAAGGAGGATGTCAGAGAGGAAGTCAGGGGGTAACGAGCACAGATCACGTGGGGTGCTGTGGCCACAGGGACAATAGAACTATTTATACCATCTTTCCCCACCTCTAATGTAGAAGACCCAAGTGGGACGGAGCCTGTCTATTGGGCTCACTGTGGCATTCCCAGTTTCTAGAACAGCGCCAGACACATGAAAGGTGCCCAGGAAAATATCTGTTGAAATCATTCCACATACATCTTTGGGAAGAAAGGGCCCACAGGCAAGATGCTCGAACTGCCCCCCTTTGCCTCCGGCCGGATTAAAAACTTGGGTCCTACCCTTTCAGGTGCCAGCACCTGCTAAACCCGGAAGATGGGATGAGTGGTTCCATGCCAGAATCGCCAGGCACCGGACTGCCTCCTGCCTGAATCCTGGACCCTGCTCAGCCACCTGCTTTTTAACCAGCCCCCGGTGACTATGAGGGACACCGGCATTGAGAACCTCAGAAACCAAGGCCACACAGGCAGGAAGCCACCAAGCTAGCCTTCAAACCCAGCCAGCCACCTGGCTGCGTATTGGGCATGCTCTGCAGGGCACCAGAGGGGAACGACCCAGCCACAGAACCCACAGCTGGGCCTCAGGGATCTGCAGACTCCCACTCCTTGGCTCCCAGGACCAGCCCCTACTCCCACCCCCACCCCACACAAGGCTCAGCCCTCACATGGGGCTGGGAGTCACAAAGCAGGAGAAAAGCCCAGAAAGGAAATCCTGTGATAATCCGTGAGGGTTTGGGTACTTCCTGCGGGCTGTGCAGCTGCAAGCTCCTTTCACGCTCAGGACAACTCCCCAGAGCAGACGCTACTATCCTCCCCATTTTACAGATGAGGCACAGTGAGGCAGGAAGGCCCTTCCAAGTGGCCCTCATTTCCCTGAGCCCCAGACTGGAGCCCATGGGGTGCACTGAAACTCACCCTTGGGCAAGTGGCTCTGCCTCCTGGCCTGTCTCCTTCCGGGTGGTTGCAGACCTGTTAATGGGGACCTGGCACACAAGGAGTGTGTGCTTGGTGACCAGCAGCACTGACCGGGTCTCTCACCTCTTACAGGTGGGGAAACGGAGGCCCGGTAAGGAGGAGGATTTGTCCAAGGTCACAGACAAGGCCAGGGTGGGGTTGGCAGCCAGGGTGCGGGTGAGACCTGACCTGAAGGCCTGGGTGGGCAGGGGCACAGGCAAGCGGGCCCTCAGGACGGGAGACCTGGAGAACTGCCTCCTCCCACAGCTGCTCTTTTCTATAAATAAGCTTCTGCTAAGATTTTGTTTGAACAAGTCTCTTTAATGAGACTTAAAGGCCTAGAGAGGGGTGCCATTTGCCTCGGGTCACACAGCCAGCCTGGCCTCGGACTCCGGCCCATCTCCCGGGCTGGCTTCTCTTTCCTTTCTCTTGCTGTCTCCCCTCCCTCCGGCCTCGGCTGCCTTGTCCTGTGCAGTCCCCTGCCGCCCCCCTGCCTCCCACCGCCTTCCCCTATCAGCTCACCCCCAGAAGGGCTGTCTCAGGTCTGGGGACCCCAGGAGAGAAGAGCCGGCAGGGGATTTGAACTGGGGGCTCCCAAAGGCAGGGCCACACCCCTGCCCTTATCCAGGGCCCTCAAGGGGGGGTGGAGGGGGTGGGGTGGGCAGCTCTGGGCTGAGAACGGCTGGACATGGGGGGTTTTGAGGGATCCCAGGCATTGCTGGGCCCCTGGGAACCTTCCTAGCAAGCTCCAAGACCCCCTGCCACACGCCTCTGTGGACTGGGCGCTCACTGCTTTGTGGAGTGGCTCCTAAGTGCTGCATCATCGCAGCGAAGCCGACTGTGGCTCCCGTCCGTCCTGATTCTGCCCCTGGAGACGGAGTGGTGTGCCACCTGTTTGATACCTTTAGGGCCATGGCTTGGGCTGCCCCCCTGCTGCTGACCAAGAGTCACCACCCACAGATGGTGCTCGTGGTGGAAATGCACGGTGGTGGCCAGGTGCTGGGGATAACCGAACACCATGGCTCCAGTGACTCACCAGGACCCTCCCCCTGCCACAGCCAGATGCTATCCACATGCCATCACTGGTCTCTAGGCCTGTGGTGTGGGTGGTAGCACCCCACTTCCTGGAGGCGGGGGGGCTGAGGCTGAAAGAGGCCAGCAGTTTCCCCAACATCCCCGACCAGGCAGGCTGTCTTCCGCATCCTGGTGGCTTATGGCTCACAAGGGTTTCCCAGACATCACCACCTCGAGACTCTTGGGGTCACTGACTCAGTTCACAGGTGACAAGACTGAGGCCCAAAAGACAACACGACTTGTCCAGGGCCATGAATCCCAAGGCCAGGGGCATGGACCCATCCACATCCAGTCCCGGCAAGAATCTGGCCAGAGCAGATGCCTGTCTTTGGGTCTGAAGACCATATGAGGGAGCTAAGGGAGGCTGGAGGAGGGGGCCCTGAGGGCCTTCAGGGAGAGTCATCCGGGGACACCAAGCCCAGCTTTAAGCCTTCCCCAAGTGGCCAGACACCGGAGTGGGCCCCGGAATTGGACAGATGGGGAGCTAGGTCAGTCTGATTCCCCAGGAGGAGGGGCCAGCCCTGGGTGGCCCTCACTGACGACACCCTGGCAGAGCCCCATCTGTTCTGAGCCTCCTGGGCTCCGGTCCCCATTCTGTCTTCCTGCCCCAAGTCCACCCAGCTTGGAATGGAAATCGACGATGACTGTCTCTGGGAAGACAAGGCCCCTCCCAGCACCAAAGGCCATGGGAGGCCCTGGCAGGTTCTCAACATCCCCTGGCCTGGACTCTCTCCCCACTGGAACTGGGGTGACCCTTTGGCTCTGCTGTCGTAAGGATCCCATGGGACAATAAATGTGAGAGGGCTTTCTAAACTCTAAAGGACCACGAGTAGGAAGGGAAAGGCAGGGCAGCTCCCGATACCCCACACTGAGCATGTTACAAGTTGGGGGGTGGGGTGGTCCAGAAGGAGCACTCTGGTCAGGGCTCAGAAAGCAGCCAGTCCAGAAATGGCCAGCTGGCCAGCTGGTTCTCTGTTTCTTTCATTCATTCATTCATTCATTCACTAATTTAGTGAATACAGACCTCTGGCCCATTCTGTGGCAGCTGCCCCTCAAGTGCCCATAACATAAACCTACAAACAGCATTATCCTTCAGCAGGCAGAAGCAATTAAACACAAACTCTCTTTGATGCTAAAAGGCACACATCAGGACTCCCTGCGCATAGTAGGTGCTCAGTAAATATCTGCAGAATCAAGTTCGCATTCTTGAGAGTGGGTTTTGGGGTCAGAGTGCCCAGGCTGCGTGTGACTTAAGTCACATACTGAGATCCAAAGAAAGTTTCCAAGGAGGGGATGTGGCCTCACAGCCAGACCAACTCCTGTTTTTGATGGCTCCCTCCCTCAGCCACTGGCAGAGGAAGCTGGGACGGAGTAGAGCAAATCTGGCCCGACCTCCCCCCACCCCCAACACTCACAAATACCCTATTGGAAGACTTTTCCATCTAGTTCCTTTCCCTAACAGATGCCAATCACAAATCCATACTCCCTCAGCTGGCTCTCAGTGGGCAGTCCTGCGGGGGGGGGGGGGGCGGTCAAGCTGATTCTGCCATTACCCCTTCCTATGGTCCTTGCTGGCCTCCAGTAGTCCAGGGATAAGCACAGAGGGTTTGGGTTTATTGGCAGGCACCCGGAGTGTGCAGGGATGTAGAGCCCAGGAGTGCAGCCCCCTGATGAGAGCGTTTCAGGGGACCACTGCCATCTGTCTGACCTCGGCTGCTGCCCTTCCCCCTGCTGGACCCTCCTCCCCACTGCCCAGAGGGCTCAGTGGCTCGGGCACTTACGTCTGGGTTCCCGGGGTCCATCCACGGTCACCTTGATGGCTCGGTGGTAGGTGGCCACTTGGGTGGGGTTGGTGAACACGGTGATGGTCAGTGTGAAACTCTTCCCTGGCGGGGGGGGAGTGGAGAATAAAGGCAGGAGGTTGGCACCTGGAGCTGTTAGCAACACCCCGTCTCCCTCCCAGAAAGGGCAGATCTCTCTCCTTCGAACCTGGGCAGAAGATGGGGCTCTGGGTGAAGTTCCAGCTGCTGGCCTTGGCATTCGGGGCCCCAGGAGGTCTGGCACCAACTTTATCATCTTCCCCCTCCCCATGCTCTGGCCACCCTGCTAATTTTCTCCCTGCTTCCTGGCTTTTGTGCTGTTCCTTCTGTCCAGCGACCCTTGCGATTTGGGGCTGGGGAGCACCCCACGTATAACTACAAAAATATGTATAAAAACGCATATATTTTTTCCTAAAGGTAATGAGTGATCTTTATAGAAAATTTGGGGAACACAGAAAAATCGCCCACGGTTCAACTAGCCAGGAATAAACACTATTAACATTTGGGTGTTTTCTCCTCTAATCCTTTTTTGTGTGGGTTATGTGTATTTACAGAGTTGCAATGATACCAAAATACATATTTTCATACCCTGGTTTTGTTTTCTTTCATTTAACCTCACATCATAAGCACTTTCTCATGTCGTTAAAAATTCTTCATAAACTTCATTTTTAATGCCTGCAAAATATTTCAACTCACAGAAGCCTCATCTTTTATTTATCTGTCTTACTCTCTGACGCCCCTGCTGACTTCTCACTGGTGTGTGCAGCTGGGGCTGAAAACGGGCTGATTTGGGAGCTGCCGACATTTCATTTGTACACGCAACTGTTATTTCCAGAACTCGTTCTATTTTTAGACAGACACTTGGCTCCAAAGTCTCCATTCAAAATTCCTAAGAGAGGAAAAACTTTTAAAATGATAATTTTTTTTTTTTAACCAGTTAGAATAAAATGAAAACGACCTTTCGTTTATAAAAATCTTTGTCTCCATCTCTGCTTATTTCCTCAGAAAAGATTCCAAGAAGTGGTGAGTGATTTCATCGCAGTCAGAGGGTTGGGACGTATTCAGGGGCATTGATCTCTCTGGCGAGATGGTGCTCAGAGAGTCATCGTGACCGTGACAGCTGTCAGCGCGGTGCCATCGGCAGCATGGCCGCCTGTCAAGGTGGAAGGAGGATCTTACTGCCCCTGACTCCGTTTGCCTCTTGGCCATGCCCAGTGAGACTGAAAGTCTTGACACGTTCATCCTCTGTCCTAACCCAACGCCAACTATCGCCTCGATGTTCCTTTATGCTTTCCTATTGGCATTTCGGCGCCTTTTGGAGATGGCTCTGCAGTAGCCTCTGAGCGCTTTCCCCGCCCTTTGTGTGGCCATCAGTTTCTCAGCTCAGTGGCCTTTCTGTCTTGCGTTTTGCTTTTTGCTTTCTGACCCCGAGCTGGTTTGCATTTCCAGTGCTTCCTCTCGCTGGTGCTTTCTCCTACTGTCTTATGTTGAGGCGGGTTTCCCCGTGTGACAAGCGAATCAAGGCTTCCCCTCGATAAACAGCCTTCTTCTCTACCTTCTACCTCTTAATTCTTTGGCTCTTCTGGGGGTATAAGTGGTGGGTGGGGTATGAGGTCAAGATTCTCCTCAAAGGGCAACCCAATTCTCCTCTCACCTTCGCTGAAGTAGGCCTCTCCTCTCCTGCCCTCTTCTCTAGTAGCATCAAAGCCCCCACACGGTCTGAGACTGGGGAGGGTGCGAGGGGAGCCTCGCTGATCCTCTAATGCCGGCCTCCTCCTTCTCTGCCCCTGAGCATCGCTATCTCTGCACCCCAGTTGCAGACCCAGGGGCTCCCTAAGGGCAGGGGCCTGTGGGCCGTGGGCGGGCACCGAGGGAGGCAGCCTGAGTGGACCCCTCTGCAGCCCCTGTACTCCCGGCAACTCTCCAAGGCAGGCAGGCAGGCAGCCAGTCTTGATGTCCCCGCTTCACAGGTGGGAGAGGAGCTCTCAGGGCAGGGAACACTGCTTAGCGGTTCTCTCTGCGCGGTTGGGTCCAGTGATCCATGAAAACTCTAGCCCCCGAAACAGGAGATCCGGAGCGGAAGGAAATCAGGCTTCCAGGGCCCCGGCACGGAACCCTCGGGCTTCTGAGACACCAGGGGGTGGGTTACACTGAGGTGCGGCTCAAACTGGGGAAGAGTGGGGCCTCTCTGGAAGAATTTTCCTGAGCCAGTCCACTGGACGCAGGGACAGAAATGCAAACAGCACCTGCTTCTGGACTCCAGGGTCCGCAGAAACCTAACCCCTCACGCTCAGACCACAGGGGCACTTTCCACGGTTTCTGGAGACCGGAAGTGCAGAAGGTCTAGGGAAATGCCAGGCCGCAGGCTCCCTGCCTACCCCCTCCCGGGACCTGCCTTCCCTCACTCTTTGGTCACTTTTCTCCTGGACTCCTCCCCCTCCCCAACCAGCTGGGCACTTTCTGGGGGGGGGGGGTCCCCAGGCCTCTGCCACTTCCAATGCCTCCTTGAACTGCCGGGTGCCAGGCTGGATGGACCCCAATTATTGAAGTGCTCCTGCAACTCTGTCTGGACTCCACTGAAAAGTCACTTCCTCAGTGAGGCCCTCTCTGGTCACTTTATCAAAAGCAGGCATCTTAAACCTGGCCTCCGAGGCTGCTTCTCAGAATTGAGTGGGCCCGTGAGCAGGGACAGGAAAACAAAAATGACAATTGTATTGTCCCTAACCTCTGGCTGCAATTTAGCATCTCCCTCAAGTATGACCGTCGGCAGCAAACCACAGAGGTATTACAGAAGTTCCTGTGACCTTGTCACCAACAGACGTCACAGGTATTTACATATCACATTACTGACGTTGCAAATTTCTCTAAATATCTTTTGTGCTCGTCACGACCTCAGAATCGTGGTCGTCATCAGACCCATTGCCACATCTTACCATTTAATACGCTAATAAAGCAGCACATTTATCCCAATTTTAAAAGACATTTTGCTAACTATGTTTTATTGTCATTGGTTTCCATTGTAATCCTTTGTGTTTTATTTGATTTGGTAAAACACATTATTCTGAAACTGTCAGGCGGGCCATAGGGTAAAAAAAAAAAAAAAAAAAAAAAAGGAAAAAAAAAAAGGTTAAAGACCTCAATCGGAAGCATCAGAGACCCTCTCGCTCCCACCCTACCTTGGGAGGGAGCTGCTTGTCCCTTGTTCACTGCTGCATCCCCAGCCCCAAGGACAGCATCTGGCACAATAGGAGATGCTCAGTAGATGTTAGTTAAATAAATTAAGGGAGAGACGACCGTTCCCATTTTGCAGATGAGAAAACTGAGGCTCACGGAGGGGCAACGAGTCATCCACGTCACACAGTATTTGGGCAGGACCCAAAAGGTTAGAATGTGCTGGGGCCTGTGCCCCTACCGCATACTAAGGACTCGCTCCTGGGGAGTGAGAAGCCCCCACTCTCACCAGGCAGCAAACCGTAAGCCACCCCTGAGGTCATCGGCCCTCCTCAACAGTTTCCCCCCCCTTTCCAGGCTTGGCACCATCGTCCCAGGTACCCAAAGAGAGGAGGGAGGGAGGAGTAGCTGCCCCTTGGGGCCCTGAGTGACCCCAGACATTCCCGTAGGACCCGGGGTGGGGGGGTAGAGGGGGGCCCTGGACCAATCAGCACAAACAGCCAGGTCCGGGAGTGTGGCTTTAGGCAAGTCCCTGTCCCTCTTAGATGGTTCTTGGGTCATAACCCTTACCACACGGGGATTCATGGACAGCAGGAGGGGACAAGTCTCAGGGGACCTCGGGGTTTTCTCAGTGTTGGCCAACAGGCCCTCTGTCTCCTCTCCCAGCGGCAGCCGGTAAGCCACACCCTCATCTCTCAACCCAAACCTCTCTCCACAAGCTCTGGCTGCTATTTAACCTGCCAGTGATAGTTTAGGAGCTCATGCTTTCTTCATTTTCACCTAGGCCGGTGGCTGCCTCCTAGAGGACATTTAGGGAATTTGTGGCATCTGGTCCTCCAGAGGTGGGATGTGGGGGGCGGAGGACGCAGATGTCCAGCACTGCCCAGGGCACGGAAGCAGTCATTCTTCCTGTGTGTGGAGAACTTGTTACAAAGAGTCTCTGAGCCACGAGCCTAACTCCATTTGACATAAAGCGAAGGTTTTTTTCCACGCTTTTAAAATCTACTGAATTGTCCAGGATGGGAGATGGGCTTTTTGTTTTTTGTTTTTTTTTTTTAACCCTGCCAAGAATTGCTCACAACTTCAGAAAACTATGTCATCGACAGTGATGCTGCGTTCAGACCTCGAGTCCCGTGCGCCTGGGCTGGCGGCGTGCCCTAGCGGGCACGGGGTGTTGTGCCAGGCACACAAGCGCCCACTCAACCCACAGTGTAGTCTTGCCCAACATTTACGTGTTCAAATGGATATTTTATCATAAATCACTTTCCCCTTTCTTCCCCGTTATAGTTATGGAATTGTATAGGTTTTGAAACCGCGCGTAAGTAGGTAAGTTACATCGTCTACGCGTTTCACTGTGGGCTGGTGAAGGGGGCAGAACAGAACATTCGTTGTAAGAAGGGCACTGTGTCTGGTGGGGTGGGAACCTGGGCCCTACTGGCTGCAGGAGACACCGATGGCTTGGTTTCTTTCCCTCCCTTTTCTTGGGCCCCACGTTCAGGCTTATCGCGAGGGCTCTGTGGCGGTGGTGGTGGGTATGTGTCCTTCATGGAAAGCTATTTTCCTAGAATTAAGACAGAATCAAGGAAACAGGCAGAAGTTTCCATCTGGCTTCTCGGTCTTGGCAGAAGTCAGAGGGCCAGGGAAAGGCTCGGGGTCCCGAACTCCAACCTGTCCCAGCTCCCAGAGTGACCCACTGTGTGAATCGCTGATGTGTCCTCTCAGTGGGAATTTCCCATTGGGCAACATGGGCACAGCAGATACGCCGCTCCGTGCCACCGGACCCCGGTGCCCTCCTTCCCCACTGCCAGCCGCCTCCACTTCTCCCACTCGACGATTCACACCTTCTGGGTTTCCCCCACCCCCGGCCAAACCACACCACAATCACAGAATCAGTGACTATACCGCTCAAAGCGACTTCAAAGATCTCCAGTGGCAGGCATCTGAAGTAACAAAATCTGTAACATGTATCCCACTCTCGATGTGTGCCAAGTTGATACGCTTGTGCCAATTTCCTTAATCCTCACAAAGTCTCAACAGGGAGGGATCATCGTTGTCCCCGTTACACAGACGGGGAAACCGAGGCACAGAGAGGTGGAGCCACGCGCCCCATGTCATCCAGCAGAGCTGGGACTGAAATCCAGGGGGCTGGTTGTTGAGCCCAGGCCGTTCAACACCATGAGCCTCTGAGGTCTGAAAGTCTCGTCAGGTTCCCCAGGTACTGGATCTCCCATTCAGGCCCCCTGCCTGTTCCCCGAGTCCCACGAGACTGATGGGAGAAGGGCGGTGAGAATGGCTTACAAACTCAGCCCCCTGCGTCTCCCAGACGCACAACTTCAGCCTCCAAGAGCAGGCGCCTGAACACTAAACAACGTTTGGGGAACCCGACTCTCTCCCCCAGGCCCTGCAGGGTAAGCGCAGGTCTGTGCGCACAAACGGCATAGAGAAATCATCTTCCGTGGCCGAGTGGCCAGCTGGCCGGCCATGCCCTCGGTAACTCTGGGAATCACAGGGTCCCCTCTTCCTCCCAGGACAGGGAGCAAGGTGGCACGTTCCTGACGCCTTGCTGGCTCCCGGGACCGACCTCTCCTTCTGCCGGCCTCACCAGGGGCCACAGCTTCGGTGGGCCTCCCTCGGCCTCCCCTACACATCCTCGCCCCACCTGGGCCTGCACACCTGGCCACCGCCCCCAAGTCAAGCTGCAACCCCTGGCGAGTGACTCTCCACTCAGGGCTGCGGCCGGGATTAAGTTGCAAAAGGCCTGAGAGATTGGGGATGACAAAAGGGGCTCGGAGACTAATTAGGAGCAGCAATGAAAGCTTAATTCATAAAAGCAAACATTTTCCATCCATCAACCTGCAACCAGTTAAGGGCAACGTTTGAAAGAAATCTGTGCATGGGGAAGGGAGCCAACAGGAACAGGAAATGTTTGAAAGAATGTAAACTATTTCAGTTTCATAAAAAGTAACAAGTAAACAGTTATTACATGCAAATAATGCCCTGGTTTTAATTAATGCTGAAAAGTCAAAATATGTTTGACATTTGTATGTATACATTGAACGGTTGGAGAGGAAAAAATGGTGCCCAGATGCCCGTTTCTGAGCAGGGCTGGCGGCTCAGAAGGAACTAAAACCTTGAGAAGGTCTTGTTTATTGGTGATGAAAAGTACAATTCTGCCTCAGCCTCTGTTGAGACTGGCGGCAGAGGAAACCTAGCTTACTTTCTTAGCGAAGCTGGAGGGGCAGGCTGGGTCTTGGGAAGGGCACTCCCCACTTTTCAGCAGGCTGGTCTTAAAGGGCCAGCGAGCCCTCAATCCACCATTTCGCTGGGGCAGGGTTTCTAGGACTTCTCCACCCACAAGTGATGATGGGTTTCGGGTCCCAGAAGCCTCCCACTCAACAGCCCCGGGCGGCAGCCACAGTTGCCCCGGCTGGTCCTGCCTTCCTCCTGCTGCCAGAGGTTGATCACATAGGCAGGGCGGGGGACCAGCCTTGATTCTGGGGTGGGGGATGGCGGCTTTCCAGCCGCGCTTTCCAGCATTCGGCATCCTGCACTGCATTCACCTCTGTCTAAACCACCCTAAGGCTCACGGGGCTGGGGAAACTGTGGCTTGGGGAGACCACAGCTGGGGAGAGGCAGCCTCAAAGCTCGAAGCTCTGGGAGATCCCACCCCTATGGGGAGGGTGGCTGGGGTGCTCGCCGCCCCCCCCCACCCCCGCCCCGCAGACCAGCCATTTGTCTAAGCCAGCTGCTAAACCCGCCTGCCACAAAAGAGCTACGAGGCTGTTAATCCACGATCTGCTCCCAGCATCTTTTATGAGACCAGAACACTCGAAAAAGGGGTGATGTGGATGGCTTTGAGAGTCAGTAAATCCCAGAAACTGGGAGAGGATTGTGTCTTTCTCTGGCAAAGGACCCTAACTTTCTTCACATCCTCAAAGGGGTCTGTAACACCCCCATGGGGTTCCAACCCACTGTTCTAGACCAAGTCGGGCCTGGAGACTTGTTTCTGGGGCTCCCACTGGGACCCCAAGGGATTGCTCTCAGCTGCCTTCCCCCCCACCTCTGCCATTGCCAATGTCAGGGTGCGCAGTCTCCCTTCGGCTCACCTCGCCCACTGCGGCCCACGAAGCGAAGGTCGTTGAATCTGGCCACCTGGTTCTTCATGACTGCCGAGGCATTGCGCAGTTCAGCAGAGTAATTCTCGTCATTGCCTGCCATCACAGTCACCACCGTCCCATCAGGCACATCCCCCAGCGCCACCACCTGAGGGCACAGGGGCAGAGGGGCAGCTTAGAGAGGTACGGGACGCAAGGGAGAGGTGGGGAGGGGCCGGGCAGCTCCCCTAGGTCCCAGGCGCACTGCAGGATTTCTCAAAGGCAGAGCGGACAAGAGGCTTAAACACAATGGACACCTTCCCCCCCAGATAACAAAAGCAAGCAGCCCAAAGCTCTGCCTTCCACACCCAAATCCTAGATCGACTGGTTAAGCCGTGTCCTGAGAAATTATTCTTTCAATTAAATCCGAGCGAGAGCTGCGAATGAGCTCCATCCCTACAGCGTGGGGTGCAGTTCCCTCTTGCCTTCGGCTTGAGCAAGAGAGGAATCGACATACTCCTAGCAACAAAGTCCCTAAATAAAAATAATATCAACAACGGTAATGACGGGGCTCCTCCCCAAGCTCAATTAATGCAAGAGCCGTTTGGGGTCTGAAATTTGGTCCTGAAATGTGGGCCGGGCCCAGGTTATCGGCCTCTGCAGAGCCTGAATTCGTTATGCAGGGAAAATGCACAATGTAAAACAAACCGGTGTTTAGAGGGGGGTTGTACAGAAAACCCCTTTAAAATGAGACAGGGGTTTCTGGTAGCAGGAGGATGCACCTGCTGGGACCTGCAGGATGGGGCTGGAGATGCCTTCCCGCTCCGTCTCCCCCAGCCCTCACCCCAAGCAGCGGGGAGAGGCAGATGCCTTTTGAAAAGGAATCAGACTGCGAATACAGTCACAGCCATTTAAACGTGGCCACCGCGTGCAGGGACTGAGGGATCCAGATGGTAAAAATTTCAAGGAGAAAATGTTTGGGGTCTGATTAAAAAGGCCAGATTTCCTGTCAACATCCTGTCTTCTTTTAATTTCAAAGATTCCTTTTAAGCTCCAAGTGACAGTAAAACCTCCGATCTGGGGATTAAAGTCACACGGGCCTCCCCCTCCCCCTCCTCCCCGGGAGATTTTCCCCACTGGCATTTTAAGATGTCACCAGGGAGACCTCCAAGAGCCACTCATCCTTTTTTTTTTTTTTTCAATTTGGAATCGTCTTAATGGGAGCAAGGGCGGCCTCAGCTGCCAGAAGCCGCGGTTTCCAGCCACCTCGGGCACCCACCACCCCCAGCGCTGGCCCTTCCTGCCCTGCCCTTTCTCACGGCAGCTGTGAGAGGTTTAGGGGAAAACCAAGGCGTTTTCGTTTCATCTCGCTGCCCCCTTAAAAAAATGAAAATGAAACAGTCGCCTACTCCCTAGCAAAGGGAAAAAAAAAGATCCTCTGGCTGGGGTCTGCCAGGGGTGGGAGCGCCCCCCTCCCCATTTCGGCCTGACATTCGGGATTCCCGCCCGCAACGGTTTAGGGTTCGGTGCCCCCTTCTCAGCCCTAGAGTCGCCCGGTGTAAAATTTCAGAAGCCAGAGGTTGAGGGTGTGAGCAGGAAGTGTTTCTGAAGCGGTGCAGGAGGAGGGGTGCTGGCGGTGAAGGGTAGGCCCTATCCACCCTCTGCACCCCACCTCCGGTGTCCTCGCCCCGGTTCCGGGGCTCTTCGTCCCCTTTGCCCGCAAGGCTGTGTCCGCGGGGGTCCGGACCGGAGAGGAGCGAGGCCCCATCCGCCCGTTTCCGCATCAACGTCTTTCCGCAGGGCTCCCCGAAGGTGGAAGGGGCAACCCTCCCAAGAGTCATCCGTGCCCGGTGCCTCTGAGAGGCAACGCCAAGGTCCCCAGGCGGAGCGCGCAGCGAGACCGAAAGCGCCCTTGGGCCCGGCTGCTGGGCTCTCGCCGCGGGGTGGCGGGCACGTCCCCTCCCTTTCTTGCCTTCCCGGGGCCCTGGCTCCTGCAGCCGAGACGCCCGGATCCCCAGGACCAGGGGCCGCCCGCCCCGGGCCCGGCACTCACCTTGAACGCGACGGGCAGCGTCTTGTTGCAGCGCCAGTGCGAGGGCAGCACCGAGCAGAGGAAGTTGGGGCTGTCGGTGCGCACGAGCTCGCCCGCGTGGTCCGCCAGCACGTCCACCATCGAGCGCACCTCCGGCCGGGCGCGCCCGCCGGGCCCCACGGACGCCTGCGCGCTCAGCGCGCCGCTGTTCTCGCCCATCTTGCCGCCGCCGCCGCCGCCGCCGCCGCCGCCGCCGCCGCAGGGGAAGGCCGTGGAGGGAGGTGTGAAGCGGCGGCTGGTGCTCGGGTCTACAGGAATACGCATAACAGCGGCCGTCAGGGCGCCGGGCGGGCGGCGGCGGCGCGGCTCCCCCGGGGGCGGCCGGCGCGGGCGCCTCCTCGGCCGCCGCTGCCGCGAGAAGCGGGAAAGCAGAAGCAGCCGGGCCGCGGCCTCAGGGCGCAGGGGGCGGCGCCCGGGGACGCCCCGCCGGGGCCCGCCCGCAGCGAGGCCTCGCTGCCCCGACGGCCGCGCGCAGCCTGCCCGCTAGCCCCGCATCCTGGGCTCCCGGCCCGCGTGCGGCCGCCCCTCGCGGCGGGACGTCTGCCTCGGCCCCGGCGGGGCCCGCGCGGGCTGTCGCCGCCGCCGCCCGCCCCCGCAGCCCGCTCGCGGCCGCCCCACCGACCGCGCGGCCGCAGCCCCAGGACAAATCCTCGAGAATCAAGTGGCGGCGCCGCGCGGGCCCGCGCGGGGTTACTATCCCGGGGCCCGCGGGGGCGGGGCCGGCCCGAGCGACGCGTCGCTCAGCCAATCGGAGCCCCCATCGCCGGCACCTCGGCCGCGCTCGGGGGGAGGAACGGGGACCGCCGAAGGCCGCCCAGCGGGGAGGGGCGGAAGGCCCCGCCCCAGGGAGGACGCCCGGGTCGGGGGCCTGGCGCGTGAGCCCAGGGCTCCTCGAGAGTTCTGGGGCGCCGGGGCCAATGCTAAAAATTTGGTTAAAACGCCCGGGACTCTGCAGGGGGCAGGGCCGCGGCTCCCTGATGCGCGGGTCGCAGGTCCCCTTCTCGCGCCCTTTCCCCGCCGCCAGTGGCGGCACTTTCCCAGCTCCAGCTGCTTTCTGCCTGTGATGCCTGCACTCTCAGCTGGGGGACGCGGGGGCCTCCCAAGGCCGGTGACATCGAGCGGGGAGCTGCCCCAAAGAGGTTTCTCACCCTTCCCTGACCCCTTCCCGCAAATTATTTTGACCCATGAGCTTGCACCGCACACGAGATTCCGCGACCACCAGCGGCCTCTGCAGCTCCCAGCCTAGTGCGGCTTTGGGCCCGGCCTCTTTGGCCCCGTTGCCAACCGGGGACAGACGGAAGGGTGTCCCCTGCGGGCCCGTATGTGGCTTGGGGGTGACTAACCCCGTTCCCTTCCTCTCTGCCCTCAATGCAACTTTCAGCACCGTGCAGGCCCCTTGCCTCGTCGTTCTTCGTTGTGGCGGCCTTCGGCCTTCGCCACATTCTTTGAAAAATACGATGGGGGCTGAAAAATGCGAGTGTTTCCCCCTGATTTTTGCCCGGCGCATATAAACACTGTTCTGCTTGGTGCAAGAGGACGGAGTCACGGGCAGAAGAAAACTGCGGAGAACGCGGGAATGGCTGCCAAGCTAAGGGCGCCGGCTTCCAGAGGAGGCAATATTCTTCCTCTCTGTGGATGCAAACTGGCCCCCGCGGGCCCATGGCCTCGTCTTCCCCGGCTGTGTGCTGGGGCCGCGCCGCAGGGACGCAGACCGCTCTGCCGAAGCACTGTAGCTTCAGTCCCGGCCGCGCGGCCCAGCGACTCCCAGGGCATCACAGCAGTCAATCCTGTCCTCCTCTCCCGCCTCCAAGGCCAAACGAGCGGGCCTAGGGAGAAGCTACAGCGGGGGGAGGAACTGGAAAGATCGAGCCCCCAGTCATTCTGGATTATCGCCCCAGATGCGCTCCCTGGAGTCTAGGGAGCGAACGAACGCGTGCGGAATCTCCCCGCCGTCTTGGAGATTGGGCTGAATATTCGTTGTTCCCGGGCTTGACAGGTGCAAAACGACGAATTCCAAGCTTCGGAAACCAAGAAGCATAGGACCCGAAGGTGGCTGCAGGATCGCGCCCCAGATCTGAACCCGGCCCAGTACGTGCCATTTCGTCCTCTCCAAACGAATTCAAGGCCCTCGTGTGCCCCAGGGGGGGGCAGGCCGTGGCCCAACCTCGACCACCTGGAGAGCCGGTCCCTGCCCCCGTCATAGCCTCACATCAGCCCCTCGGGCCATTTCGAAGGTGGGAACACCGAAGGACCCTTGCGGGATCCTTTTATGGAGCCTACATCTCGGAGTTACAGATCGCGAGGGCCAAGGCCCTTGCAGTCTCGGGAGCGCTAGCAGTAGCTGCGGAACCAGAAGCAAGCGAGGGACCGGGGCCGTGGCGCGTCCGACCCCTGGGAGCTTCCCGCCTGAAGGCCCACCACGTCGTGGCCAGGTACGGCCCAGGGCCAGCGAGGGCGGGCGACGCGTGTGGCCCTGGAGTGGCTGAGGGGGCCAGGACCCGCTGCGTCTCGGGTTTGTAAATTTGATTCGTCTAATGGTTTCGGTTTGCACCCGTGCCCTTGCTTGTCCCTCCGCCTGATTTCTCCCTCATCCTACGGCGGCGGGTTTACAAACGGATATCCGGAAAATGCGGTTCCTGTGGGTATCGGCACCGGGCACAGGATCCGGCGTGCTTCCAGCCCTCGGGAGGGTGCTCAGTGCGGATGGGGATGGGCGCGGAAACCAGGAGAAGCTTGGGTCTCCAGCCTGAGGTCGGCGGGGGGCCGCCGGGCCGGGAGCAGTTTCGGGAGCCACCGCTAGTTGGCGCCTGCACTCTGCCCGCCGCGGAGTTGCCCGGCCGGCCCTGCCCACAGATGTGCGCCAGCTTCAGTCCCGTGTCTAGAGGCTCGCCTCCTATGTACTGCCCTTTCTGGACAGACGTGCGGTACGATTCCTCACCATCTGTGCGACCAGGACAAACCAATGGCTTTGTGTCAGACGGAAGGCTCCCCTACCTGCCCCTGATGGGCACCCCTGGCACCCCAGGGTCCCTGTGCCCTCTGACACACAGAACATTCTCCCTGCCAGAAATGCACAGTTGCTTCCGGTCCCATTCCGGGGGGCCAATGGGTGAGGAGGACAGCTTCTTCCCCAATTTCTGCCAATGGCCAGCCTACATCCTTTCCATCCCTGACTGACAGACTCAGGGTCACTTCTCTCTCTCTTTCTCTCCTTTTGATGTTTCCAGAGGCAGTTGGACAGCTCCCACTCCCTTATGTGGGAAACGTGGATACCCTCTCCCTTCCCCATCTTGTATGGATAGACATCTCCTTTGCCTCTTCCAACGGGCCGCTGTACAAATCTGCTTTTTCTTAAATGGCTCTCACCTAAGAGCACCCTAAATTGTCCGCAGCAGGGCTAAGAAGCTGGGAGGTCTGGGCCTACCTTGGCCCAGAGCTGGGTGAATAGCTGGACCTAACCTGGGGTCCGCAGAACTCAGGATCTGGGGGCCACTCCTCCCACCAGCATCCTTTGCCCTGGGAGTGGGAGCCATGGGGTCAAAATAACCCTGTGTCAGGGCGCCCTCCTCGGGCAGACTGAGGGTGTCTAGGAGTGCGCTCTAGGTGGGATGGTGGTAGTGAGGTGCTTGCTTGTGTCTCCCCACAGGCCAGAGAGCTCACAAGGGCAGGTCTGATTCCCTGAGAGTCCAGTGCCCGGGGAGGGGTGAAGATCCCCCCAAGCATGCCAGACGCTGGACATATGGGACATGAAGAGTCTTCTGAGCAGCTCACTGGTTGTGGACGGAGCCTGGCGGTTTGTCCAACTGCCTCAGTTTGTCTTCTCCCACCATCGACCGTGACCCAGGGAGAATTGCTTAAAGCCTGTCTGACTCTTGTCTATTTCTTCTGTGAACTGGGGGTAAATGAGCCGTCTCCTCACAGAGACGTGTGAAAGGTGCTTAACACAGGCCTGGCACATAGGGGGTGCTCCATCCATGCGAGCTATCGCCGTTGTGAGAAATAAGGCCCGGTCACCCCTTGTCTGGGGCCTTTGGCAAGTCTCTTCCTCTTTGTGGGCCTCACACTTCCCATTTGTGAAACATCCAACTTTCATGTTCAAAGCTTGCCGGGTCTCAGAGCCTAGTCCATTGCCCTGTCCCCCTCGGTTTGCCTAGAGGCTGCCTGGGGCAGGTGAGGACCATCTGTGACCTGCCTCCAGGCAGAGGCCACTTGTGGGAGGGTTTTCCAGCAACCATCACGGGGCGGGCGGCCTGAGCCTGGATCTTGACAAGACTCACCTTCTTTCCCCGAGGCTCTCAGACCGTCACTCTGGAAACCCATTGGTCCCCACCCCCGACCCCCCTACTGGCAGACAGAACTCTCTCCGCTAGGACCTGGGCCTAGCTGACGCTGTTAGCCTCCTCCCCCTCCCCAAGGACGCTTGTGCTCCCTTTATCCTGAGTCCCGGGGGAGCCAGTCCAGTTACTAGCAGAGGACTGTCTTCTAGAAGTTAATCATTTCTCACAGCCTGGCTTCCACACCCTCACTCTGGAGGCACCTATGGTGAAACCCTCCTGCCTGGTGGCCTGGAGCTTAAGGTGGGACATTTCTGTCCTTCACTGAGCCTCAGTTTCCTTTTCTGTGAATGGAGTGGTTCTAATCACTCCATTTCATAATCCAGAACACTCCCTCTAGAAAGGGGGGGGGGGCGTTGCGTTTCACCACATCTAAAATGTCATCAATTGTTCCATGTGAAAGAAAAAGGAAGAAAATCCTGCTAATTAAACCAAGACTTGCCTGCATCCCGATTTGAAATATGTGTGTTTATGCATATATATTATTACACACACACATATGTGAGTTAGTGACAAAGGGTCATGAAAAACAACAATAATGCGGTCAAGAGATTATTGCTGATGGGGTTGGGAGCCCTTATCCCCAGACAATTTCCTCCTGGGCAGCCTCTCTGGAAGGCTCCTGAATGTGCAGAAGAAGGACCAGTGTGCTTCTCAAATTACAGGGTGCCTTTTTTTTTTTTTGGAAAGGGCCAGCCTCTGAGGGAAGGGAGGGGCGAGCTGGAGAGAGCACTGTGGTGAGGACACCACTCCTGTCTCTGCCACTGACTGGCTGTGTGACTTTTGCACCTCACGGAGCCTTGGTCCCCTGGCGGGTAAAATGGAAAGAACAGCATGAGCGATGAGATGGCCCAGGTGTCCCGGTGTCCAGGCACTGCGTTTGTGCTTTAAGCACATCATTTCAGGGGCGCCTGGGGGGCTCAGTCAGTTGCGCATCTGACTTCGGCCCAGGTCATGATCTCACAGTTGGTGAGTTTGAGCCCCGGAGCCCACTTGGGTCCTCTGTCTCCCTCTCTCTCCGCCCGTCCCCCACGTGCTCTCTCTGTCTCTCTCAAAAATAAACATTTAAAAAAAAAAAATAAGTACATCATTTCATTCCATTCCAGCAATTGTGTGCGGGAGCTGTTATGCCCATTTAAACCAAGGGTAATGGTGCTCCAGGTTTTCTGGGCTAGGGAGAACCAGAGTGGGGTTAAAATCCTGATCAGACTCAAAACTTGGGGCTCAGAGGCACTCCCTGATTATGCCCCCCTGCACCGGTTGAACAAAATACTGGAAAGAGCCGGGGTACAGAGAGCGAAAGTGCACAATACACGTCAGCTCCCACGATGGTGGTGGAGCCGGAGGCACAAAGCCTGTGGTTCAACAGCCACAGGCGTGGAAATCAGCAGACCCTTGAACCCAGGCTGGGAGGCAGCCAGGGGCTTCACGGGTCATCTGCTGAGGCTTCCCCACCTTGTGCTCTCCTCCGGCCTCCGAACCTGCCGGTGAGGAGACAGACTCGGCTGTAGTCCCCAATGTACAGACAGGAACACTGAGGCCCAGAAAGTGGGAGAGGCCGGACCTGTTTCACCGAGGAAGAGGCAAGACTTGGGACTCAGCTCTGGCAAGGCCAGGGGCGGCGTGGTGCGACCGAAAGCAGGGCGGGCTGACAGCCACCCCTGACCTCTGCCCACTCTGCCTCGGCCAAGTAGGTGAGCCAGGCCAGGACCCGCATGATGGTCTCCTGGTGCCACCTCACAGCCTGAGGAGACCTTGGGCACCCGTTGCTCCAGGGGAGATGTCAGAGTCTGTGTGTCTTCTCAGGTCCTCAGTGTCCCCATCTGAACAAGGAGAGTGCCCTATCATGGTCCCTGTAGGTGCCAGGCTGGCTCCCCTCGGGCCTCCAGGGAAGTTTCACTGTGACTTTGAGGCCAAGCCCACGGGGCTCCTTTCCCTACCCCCGCCTCCTCAGCCCTGGTCCTCCTCCGGTGGCACTGGTCCCCTCTTCCCCACCCCCTCCTCGCAGGTCCTCCTGAGAGGGCACTCAGCTTGGGGAATTGCAGAGACAAGAGGGAAGGATGGAAGAGAGCGGTGGTCTCAGGGTGAGCCTGGCCGGGGGAGAGGACCCAGGCCCCATCAGCGGTCGGGGTAGGGGGCTCTCGTTCCGGCTCCCATCAAGGGGTCTGGTCTTCCTACTGCCTTCCCTGCTCCTCACTTTGGTCATCTATGAAATGAGGAAACAGTTCTGGTAGAGCCTCTTGGTCTATGACTAATAATTGCCCTCATTTGGGCCTCAGAATGTGAGGGCCCTTCTTGCAACGTGATTCCTTGATCCAGGTTCTGTCTCTGCTCTGCTGGCTGGTCAGAGTGCCTTAGACTCTCCATCCACATCAGCGGGTAGGTGCAGAGCTAGCTGCTGGCAGAGTCACCAAATCGGAGAATTTTTCATCGGGAGAGGGAACAGAGAGTGGTGAGAGGGACCTGGGTAGCCGGGAGCCCAAGAGGGTTCCGGGAAGGGCGTACTCTTTCCCCGGCCCAGGATGGAGCTTCGGCTCTGGCAGTCAGGGAGAGAAAGGGCTCCTCTCAGTGGCTGTCACCTCTTGCACTCCCTAGAGTGGAGGTTTTTCAGGTTTAAAACGCCTCCAAACCTTAATCAGATGGCAAGCAGAGGAGCCAGTCAGAAACCAAGTTTTGGAATTGAGTCGGAACCACGGGATTAGAATCTTGAGCCCTGTTAACCATTACTGACAACAGTTAAGGTCTTCTGGCGTGCCAGGCGTGAGCCCACACTTTATGCTCATTTGTGCCTCACAGTGCTCTTGCTGGGGAGGTACAGTCACCCCCATTTTACAGGTGAGGGAACTGAAGACGTAAACTCGCCCAAGGTCACGCAGCTGGAGCCGGGATCCCAACCAGGCAGCCTGGCCCCACGCTCTGTTCTCATGGACCAGAATCAGATGCCTGAAGTTACAGTCATGGAAGAGAATTAGAGTCAGAATTTTATAATGTCAGCCTCAACAGGGCTCTGAGCTACCCTGTCCAAGTCTCCCGTTTATCCAATGGCAGAACCGAGGCCCGGGGAGGGAGAGGGTCTCGCTCAAAGTCACAGCCTAGGCCAGGGGCAGAGTCTGGAACCCCCTCCCAGTCCCCTACCCCCCAGGTACTCTGGTCCAGGGGGCCTCCCTCTCCATGGCGGGCCCTCCTCGCCCCACCGCCCACCCAGCGGCTCCCTGGCCCAGTCGGTCCCATTAGGGATTTTCCACCTCCCCAAAAAGGTCCTAATGACTGTCAGTCCTTGTGAAGCCTTAATTAATCTCAGAGGCTGATGGCTCTGAGGAGACCGGGGGCTTTGGCCTTACGCAGATGAAGATTACGGCTCCATTTCATGTGGTAGAGAAGGAACGCCTCAGACATTCCTGCCAGCAATAAAAGCCACATGGCTTTCCAGCGTCGCCCTTGGAAAAGAAAAAAAGCGCAGCCCTTTGCGGAAAGAAATCAACTATGTGCTGTATGCATGGCATGAGATAAAAACGGTGGAGAACAGTTGGCCTTTTATGCTGCTTCCAGTGGCCACCGAGAGCGGCAGGGCCCAGCGGCCATGATCCCAGCTGCAGCCCTGGGGAGAGGCGGTGGCCCTCGGCACAGCAATGGCAGCCGCGGTGGAAGGGCCTCAGCCCCTCCACCTGAACTGGGTTTGAGCTGCCCTAGACGTCCCACAGGCAGGGCTGGCTTCCTGGGCCTGCGCCCCATGGGGTTGGACAGCGGCCTGCTTGCAGAAGGGTCCTACGCTTGCTCTCATGCTCTGCCGTCACCACCCCTACATTCTTGATACTTTTTGAACAAAGGGCCTGCATTTTCATTTTGCACTGACCGCCACCCCCCCCCACCCCCCAAATTATGTAACCGGTCCTGCCCACGAGTCACCCCGGCGGCCAATTACAACATCTCCCCTATCACGGGCCTGGGCCTGGGCCCGGGGAGCAGTGTTTTTTTAACACCTACTTTGCTGACATTATCTGAGACGAACTTCCAACCAATCTTGTGAACCTGGCAGATGTGGAAACTGAGGCTCAGAGAGGCTGCCCCACGGCAAAGGAAGCCCGGGTTTGGAATCTGGTTCCTCTCATGCCAAAGCAAGTGTCTTCACCACCCTGCGTTCCACAATATTTTATCTTTACCACGCTCCGTGGGGGAGGGTGACACACGCAGTCAAGCTTTTTTGTTTCCAAATAGCAGAAGGGGTAACGGAGGCCAGAGAAGCGAAGGTACTCACGGCACACAGGGTGGCTAAACGGAGCACCCAGGACCACGCTGTGCGACAGTGACAGGGGCCTGGATCCACTGGGCTGGGGCTGGGGAGGGGGCGGTGTGCCCCAGTTTTATAGTTGTTTGTTCCCCTTGTGAATTTATTAGCGCTCTCTGTGGGTCGCTGCCTCGAGTCTGGCCCGGGACGTGTAGCAGGAGTCCCGGACTCCCACTACCCCTCACCGGTTAGAAGTTCTCCTTAGTAACTTCCTCCACTCTTTCGTGTTCCGGTTTTCCTCTGCCACCCTCGTTGGCTGGGGAAGGAGTTGCACCTTGTATCTTGATAAACTCAAAGGAGTCCCCGTCTTCAACGAATCCTAGAAAACTGGAGCTGTGGGAGGCCTAAAGGCGGTCGTGTCCTATAACTTGGGCTAAGCCCAAGACTCATGGACCTGGCTGCTGGCTCCAGGGGAGCCATCCCCTTATTTCTTGGTGGGTGACCCCAGACATGTCCCTTCCCCCCCTGGGCATCCGGGAGATAAGTGCACTGGACCGCACTTGATCCTCAGGAAGACTGTCCACCTTCAATGTTCTAGAATTCCTTATTAATCTATGACAGTTCTGGGGATACCGCGGTCCAGGAGAGGTCAGAGGCTTGCTCAAGGTCACATAGGATGCTCACTGGCAGCTGGAGCTGATCTGAAGCCCCTGCCTGCTGGCCCAGCCCTCCCCTGCACCAGCCTTTGGAGGGCCCAGCCTTTGTCTCGCCCTTCTCAACCTCTCAGGCGCCTTAAGTGCCCAGGTCCGGAAGCCACAGCTAAGGGTACCTGGATGTCTGTTTCATTATTATTCTTTAAACAATATTTATATTTTATATACTCTTCTGTTACTCTATTTTACAATAAAATATTTTAAAAGAAAAGCAAGAGATAGAAAAATAGAAAAAGGTCCCCCCTCCCCCTGCCCAGAGCTCTAAAATGAAAACGGACAGAAATGCTTAAATTTGTATACCGTTGCAAAACTGCCCACAGTACATCAAAGCTGGGGAGTATTTATTATTGGCAAGACCACTGTTTCAAGCAGATCGTCCTGTCTACCAGCTCAGTCTCAGCCGAATGATCTGGTGGCCCTTAAAGGCAACCTCATTATGGCAACACCCCCATGTGGGGCATTGCTGGGTACCCAGACCCTGCTGAGCATGCTCCCTACTGAGCTCCTTAAATCTTATCAGTAGTCCTTCAGATATGTGTCGTTGGGCCTACTTTATGGGTGGGGAACTGAATTTCACCGAGTGACTCTCCTGGATCCAGTCAGGAAGGGGCAGAGCTGGGATTCGAACCAAGATCTCTTGATGCTGAAACTGCACTTTGCTCACCCCAGGAGCTTCACCCCAGGGCCCGGTCCCCTCAATTATAATAATAACGCTGTCTATACTTGTCATGTATCATTTCATTTGATTCTCATGACCACCTGATGTGTGAGGCCCCCTGTCATCATCCTCGTTATAACGCTAGAAACACTGAGGCACAGAAAATTTGGGAACTTGCTCCAGTTCACAATGTGGGTAAAGGGGAGAGCTGAACGTTGCACCCAGGCAGCTTTGCTGCCCGTGTGGCTGCGTGGAGACCACAGACGCCATGAAAGCAAGACAGAGCTGTGGCCCAGGGTCCACAGATGACCCCCAGAGGCCAAAGGCCAGCAGGGCTGGATGGCTGGGGTTGGGGGTGCGGCCAGGGAGATCTGCCCTTGCGGAGGTGTTGAGGATGTGGGCAGAGCCAAATAGAGGCCCGAGCAGGCTCATAAATCCTTGCCTGGCATGTCTGGGCCACAGGCTCAGACACTGGGCACTCTTTGTCATTTGCTGTTGGCATGCATTTGTCACTGGCAAGAGTGTGATGTTCATCACCTGTGTGTCTCTGGCCGTACCTGAGGGGGCTTCTGGAAGGGGATCATAGAAGGTGCTCAGACCTAAGGTGGGGGCTGGGCCCTCTTACTGCCCCATCTTTGAGGCTCAGTTCAATCAGGGATGGGCTCGACGATGTGAAGTTCCTTTAGGTCACAGAGGCCTGGCCCCATCCCTAGGAACACGGCAAAAATGTTGCCAGTCCTGTCCTCGGGGAGCCCTGCACTCGATGGGGGGTGGCTGGGATGGAAAAGAAGCAGAAAAAGAAGAAACAGATGGGGAGAAGGCACTAGATTCGTTTGGTCAGCAAACACTCGGTGAGCATCTACAGTCCATGTGCCAGTGGTTCGTTTAGGTGCCAGGGACACCGCTATGGACGAGACAGGCATGGGGGCTCCATGCAGCTTTGATTCCAGCTGGGAGGGCCGAAGATAAACACGGAGGTAAATAAACAGACGTGCCGTATTTGATAGTGTCTTGCAATGTTGGAGGAAACAGATGAGGACAAAGGAACAGAGAGTGACTGGGTGGGGGGGGGTGGTAGGGCAAGGAGGTGGTCACCGATATTTAGACAGGGTGGTTAGCGCAGGTGTCTCAGGGGAGGTGACCTCTGAGCCGAGACCTGGAGGCTGAGAGAAGGACCCAGACGGAGGAGGGGAGAACTGTTTCCCCGCCCCCCCCCCACCCCCTGCTTTCTCACCCCTCCTCTCTACCGGGCATGTCCACGGTTTCTAAGACATTTTCTGCCTTCTGTCTCTGTTGCTTTTCCCACAATGGCCCCGAGAACCCAGATGGGGTGAATTTAAGTAGCCCTGTGTGCAGTTGAGGCAACTGAGGCTGGAGATGGGAGGGGTTTGTATGGATTGATTCCATCCCTGGCCGGTGCCCCTCCGTCTGCCCCACTGCCCAGCTTGCTCGTCAACGTCCAGGTCTGGGCGGGCCGCAGGGGAGTCAGGCCGTGGGCACCGTGTCTCAGGGGTCACGGGGCTAGAAACGTGGGCTGCTGGACAGGGCCCGGGAGGGGTGGCAGCTTGGGGCTGGGCGGGGGTCCGGAGCGGAAGGCGCCCAGCCCTGATTGGAACAAGGTGTCTGCACTGGGAGCCCGGCTTCATTGATCTTGCCCGGTGTTCTGGCCACCAGGCGGGGCCAGCGCCGGGCAGGCTGCCGGTTTTCCCAGGTGTGGGGACACCCTGGGGGAATGGCTTTTCATGTGGTTGTGGGGTAGGCATGCCACCCAGCACGTGGGGGAGGCCAGGGCGTCGGGGGCACGCTGGCAGTTTTGGGGGGGGGGTTGGTCTGGAGACTTGCAATCCCACAGCCAGCAAATCTCAGGCTCCTGGAGACGGGGTCGCAGACTTGAGGCTCTGAGACCGACAATGTTAGAATCCTTGTCACTGGAGCTCACGTTTATTGGGCACTCCCTGTGTGCTTAGCACAGTCCCCATCACCCCACCCTAGGAGGTGGGCCCGGCGGGCGACCTTCCCCACTTCCGGTGCGGAGACTGGGGCTCAGCAGGGTTAGGTAACCTGTCTGCGGTCACACAGTTACAAGGTTTCTGTCCCAGAATATACGATCCCTAGAATCGGAGACTCCTAGGGTGTGCGAATCACAGCGGGTCCACACTGGGAGAGCCTTGAAGATGCTTAAGTCCAACTGCCCTGCATTGGAGAAACAGGTCTGGGGAGGGGACGTGCCTTCCTGAGGTCACAGGATGGCCAGTGGCCGTCTCCTCTAGGTCATCTTGGGGGCTTGGCTGGCCCCTGAACGTGGGGTCTCTGGGGCACTGACGCCCCCGACCCTCAGTCAAGACCTAGTCTCTCACGTGTTACCAACCTTTCTGGTAGAAACTGATGGTTTCCCGCTAGCACACGGGAAGCTCTTTTAAACATCTAACCTGAATCCCTTATGTTGCAGGGAAACCTTCTTCCTTCTAATCTTGCAATGCCTCTGGGAGGAGTTTGGCCTTTGATGGGAGTACTCTTGGAGTGACCGTCAGCTCAGCAGCACAGGATGGCAATTACAGACAGGGTTTGGGGAGTTGAGGGCCAGGAGAGGGGAGGGGCGTCACCATTTAGCTCTATGAGTTCTGCATGACCAGCCCCCCCTCCCCCTTCCATCTCTCTGTCTTCATCTCCTTTCGCTCTCTCCCTCCCCGTATCCAGCCACACTAGCTTCCTTGCTGGTCCTTAAATACCAGTCATACCCCCACTGTAGAGCCTTTGCACATATGTTTCCCTCTCCCAGAAGAGCCCTGAACATTCTGTCTGTATGGCTCCACTCGCTGCCTCATTCGGGTCCCTGCCGCACTCTGTGAACAGCCTTCTCTGAGCCCCTGTGTTTCAACAAGGGCAGAATAATGACCCCCAAAGATGGCCACATCCCAACGCCTATCATCTATGAATATGCTCCCTTATGTGGCAAAAGGGACTTTGCTGACGTGATGAAGGTTAAGGGCTTTGAGATGGGGAGCCAGTTCTGGATTCCCTGGGTGAGCTCGATGTATCAATATATCTATATTGTGGAAGTAAAAGAAGGAAGCAGGAGAGACCAGTCAGAGGATGATGAGATATGGACAATTGACAGGGGCTACCATCCAAGGAAAGTGAGTGGCCTGGAGAAGCGGAACACGGCGAGGAGATAGAGTCTCCCATAGCTTCCAGAAAGAAACACGGCCCTGCCGACACCTTGATTCCAACCCGGTGAGACTCACATAGGACTTCTGACCCTCGCCCCCCCCCCTCCACCCACAGGCCCCGAACCATAAGATAATATATGCATGTCGTTTTAAGCTCCGAAATTTGTAGTAATTTGTCATAGCCTCACTAGGAAGCCAATTCATCCCTATTTCTTGATTTGTACTTCTTCAGCACATTTATCATCACCTGATAAATTATACCTCTCCTCATGAATGGTCTCTTTTCCCCTGTAGAATGTCAAGTCCAGGAGGGGAAGGTTTTTGTTTTTTAACTTGGTGTTGCATTCCCGGTTAGAGTTGCCAAGTTTAAGCAAATAAAAATACAGAACTTTCAGTTAAGTTGAATTTCGGATCAACGACACACACTTTTTTTTTTTTTTTTAGTATAAAGTGGTCCCCGATATTGCGATTACTTATTTGTCTGAAAACTCAAATGATCTGGGGGTCCTGTATTTGGTCTGGCAACTTTATCCCCACTGCCTAAAAAAGTGTTTGGATACATACGAGCGTCTCCATAAACATCTATCGAATGAATGAAGTACGTACATGAATGAATGGACATTAATTTCCAGCCTAAAACTCCTTTTGGGTTCCAGAACGCCTCCTGGATAAAGCGTGAATAATAGCAAATAATCAAAGCAAACCGTGTTATGACCCGAACGGGTGCCGTTCGGAGCGCATTGTTTCCTCGGTTGCTTCTTATAGTAACTCTTGTGAGGTCATTAGCCCATTTTCCAGGTGAGAAGACTGAGGTCCAGAAGGTTTGGCAACTTTCTCAGAGTCACATGACCGCTGAGTGGCACAGTCAGGCAATTCAAAGCCCTTGAAAAACCTGGCTTGCAGAACATTCTAGCTTCGTCTCCGGACACACCTCCTTGCGCACAGTAGGTCCTCTCTAATAGCCCATGATGCCTTTTCAAGGGGTACCGTCCCCTGATCTGGGACCTCAGAACACTTGCTTATGCACCAAAGCCCTGTAGTAATTTCCCTTTGTTATGAGACCATCTCTGATGCTCCCAGGATGACTCAGCCTCTCTCTCTTCATTACTCTGTGGCCCCTTGTCTGAATGCATCGTAAGGACTTGCCATTGCGTCCTTTACTCCCCCAGACTGTGACCTCCCTGAGGTCAGAGCTTTCAGCTCTTTGGCTGTGGAGCTTAGAGCCTGGCTCTAGGGAGGTGTCTAGAAGCATTGAGCATGAATGAATGAATGAATGAATGAGTAAGTGAATAAGTATCTTTTTCACACTGGGCCTCAGTTTTAGAGTCTACGAAAGGACAACAATCTTTAATCCCCCTCCCTGTCTCTTAAAACACATTTCTTTTTGATTATAAGAATAATACACATTCATTAAAGAAAAATTGGAAAATAATAAAATTATGAAGAAGAAAATTAAAACCACCCATAATCCTGCCACCCAGGACAATTGTTAGCATTTTGGTTTTTAGCCTTCTGGTACTCCTACTGTATGTATAGATTTAATTTCTTCTCTCTTCCCCTCCTCCTTCTTTTCCTTTTTAACACTGGGAACGCAGAGTGCATGCTGTTTTCAACCTGCTTTTGAAATGTGCCAACATACTGTGCGAGTTTCCCGCGCCCCTCGTGAAGTCCTATCCCCGATGGCAGGGGACACGTCTGTGCTGTCGGGCATGGGAACACGGGGTAGGAGTGTGAAGATTACCGCCCCCCCCCCCCCCCCCCCCCCCCCCCCGCCTTCCCCAGACGGACCACCATAGTGCTCCCTTGGGGCCGGCCCTTTAGGGTGTTTCTGCATTTGTCATGAAGACACTGCCGGGAACACCCTGGTATACGCGTCTCAGTCCGTCCCAGATTCCTCCCTTAGGACCAGTTCTGAGCCAGCCAGTCGCACTGGGCTGAAAAATACCCATTTATCCAGCCATCTGTCCACATGATGGTTGAAGGCTTATGGTTTCCACCCCAGATCCTCGGTTCCAACCAGAATAGCCTCACAGATGACAAGAGGCTGAGGGTGCTCGTGACCTCAGGCCCGGGCAGACATCTTACTTGTGAATAATTTGCTACCTGAGCTCACCATCACCATGTCCCAGGCCTTGTGCATCTCCGTGTGTCCTCACGATCACTGTCCGGGGCAGGGATGCTCCCATCTTACGGATCTCAGACTGAGGGTCTGAGAACTAAGTGGCTTGGCTGAGGTCCCAGAGCAGGGAAACAGGGCCCCTGGGAGGCACTTCAGGTCAGCCTGACCTCACGTGAGGCTGACTGTCCCACCCTCCAGGGGCCACACCCATGTAGACCACCAATCCTGCTCTAGGGAATTGTGGGCTTTGTAGTCTGGGGGTGCAAATACCCTGTCCCACCATACCAGCTGCCTGCTCTATAAGGGGGGCACAGTCCGGCATCCCCGGGAAGCATGGACAGGGCTTTGGCCTAAAAGCTGGTGGCCAGATCCTGCCCTATGTCCTGACTCCTCTGTGCCTCAGCCTCTCCATCTGTAAAATGGGTAGGCAGAGACTCAGATGACAGCCCCCTGGGCTTTAGGCTGCTTCAGCAGAGTGGTAGTGATACTCGCTGCTGAGTCAGAGGGAGAAAAACTCTGTCAGATGGGTCACTTTGCCACAGACAGCCGAGCCTGGTCTTGGGCGGGGACAAGCGGCGGGCGGTGTTGGAGTGGGCAGGTCTGAGTACCAGGCTGGGCTAGGGGACCTGACAGCCCCAGATGGAGCCTGGCTGCACCCCCCCTCCCCCAGCCCCGGCAGATGGGAGGCTATTTTTTAACTGACCCCACAGGAAGAAGAGGCCAGAAATGAGTTCAGGGGGTTAACCCAGGTCCCTAGGGCCCCTTCCTATTTGCATCCTCTTCCCCCACCACCCAGGGAGCTGTGTGGACTTCACCAGGAGCTCCCTGAAGCCTTCCAGAGCTCCCAGAAGATCAGACTGCTGGAGCTGGAGGGTCCCCACGTGGCCCCAGTGACATGTGGGGGAAGGGGGGGACGCCGAAACCCAGAGCCTGTCTTGCTCACTGCCATCCCTGCTGTGGGCTTCCACTGGGCCAGGCCGTCTCCTCCACTGCCACCTTTCTGGGGACCCTGGGCAGCCCCTCCTTCTCCCGGCCTCAGTTTCCCCGCCCTGTCAGATGATGGGTGCCCTGTAGGCATCTCTGAGGCCTCTCCCAGCTGAGCAAATTTGTTCTGGGCCGGGGCCTGTACTCTGTCCCATCAGTCCTGGGTTCCTGCGAGGCCTCCTCCCTCAAGCTCCAGCCCAGTGGACAGGGGCCAGTGGCAGGTGCTGGGGACCCCCCAGGAAGAGGAGGGATTTCCAGGTCAGAGAAGCAGGACCAGCCTGGGTAGGGGGGGTAAAGCAGCTTCCCCCTGCGGCCTCCGTCAGACCACATCACCAGGTGTCCCTCGGTCCCCGCAGGCAGGGGTTCCTGAAAAGTCCGGTGTCTGTTGCAATGGGTGTAGCCTCGGATGTGTGTTTGCCCGTGTGAGCATGTGCGTGTTCATAGGCGCACGGTGGGGGTGGGGCGAGTGTGGGGGTCGCTGGCACACAGGCGTGGGGGCCTAAGGCGGAGGTGGGGCCTTGCCGAGCTGTGGCAGAGGCCGCACCCGCCCCGGCAGATCCTACCCAGAACCCCTCGCCGGGGCCGGTCTGACTTGAAGGCCGAGTGTATGTGGGGGAGGGGCGCACGCAGGGCAGGGGTGCATGCCCGGGAGGGCACAGGGCCCAGATGCTCTCAGGGCCTCCAGAGGCTGGGACCCCCGTGGGTGCTCGACAGATGCTGACTCCGACTCGCCTCCTTTCATTTACTGTCTATTTAAAACCCTCTGTTAATACACAGCATGAATTGAATCCCTCACCCAACCCACCCCTGGCCCTGTGACACAATTAGTTTTGGCCCCTTGAGCCGTGTGAGGGTTAGGGGCGCTGACCCCCGCGCAGCCAAGACTCTGCATATGGATTTGGACGCCCCCAACCCTTAGCTACTGTTGCCTGGAAGCCGCACCAATAACATAAGCCGTCAACGAACACGTTTCTTGTGTGTCACATGTATCCTATATAATCAAGTAAAGCTAGAGAAAAGAAAACGTTATTACGAAAATCCTAAGGGAAAATGCTCTTACAGCACCGTATTTCTGGGGGGAAAGATCCATGTAGAGGTGGATCCTCGAAGTGCAAACCCGAGTTGCATCACTGTCAACCATCCTACAAGGACACTGGAACAAATTGGAAAATATAGAAAACCATTCAAAAAATGTTGAGGCCTGAAATCTTAGAGCCGGAGCGAATCCTCTGGGCATCTCTGAGGAGGTAGACGTCTGCAGGCTTCTTGATGTAATCGTATTAATTCTCCCAGCTGAGCGTTTCCCATGGGCTGCTGGTGGAGCTGAGCACTTTAAATACTGTCTTAGTAAGTTCTCTGAACTGTCATTTCTCCCCATTGTGCGGATGAAGAAACTGAGCGGAAGGGAGGGTAACTAGCTTTAGGGAGTGAGGGCAGAGCTAAGATTCCAGGCCTGGCTAACTAAAAAGAAAATTTTTTTTTAATGTTTATTTATTTTTGAGAGAGAGAGAGAGAGGGGACAGACAGAGCATGAACGGGGGCGGGGCAGAGAAAGAGAGAGGCACAGAATTCGACACAGGCTCCAAGCTCCGAGCTGTCAGCACAGAGCTCGACGCGGGGCTCGAACTCACGAGCTGCGAGATCATGACCCGGCTGGCTAGTTGGAAAAGTGCAGATCTTCTCAGGGTCCAGGGCTCGGCTCTCTGAGCAGACTGTGTTTCCCCATTCATCCTTCCAGCTGTATTTCCTGAGCACATCCTATGAACTAGACCTAACTCAGCTGTGAACAAGACAGATAAGGCTGTAATCTGAGCCCCCTAAATGGTCACAGACTGAGGTCCAATCTTGACCACAGCTTGATTGCAAGCTCTGGTTGTCGCTGGCTGAGCCATAGTCCTGCCTCCCCCAGGCAACAGGGGCTTCTATGAGCTTTTCGTCAGCCATGATATATTTAAAAGCCCAGGTCAGGTGCCTGTCTGATCAACTCATTGTTCACGTGGGCAGGGAGGCCATCAGGAGCCCACCCACCACTTCCGGCCCACTATTCTGGGCCAAGCTTCCCTGGGGCAAGGTGCTGGGTGTTGGCGTGGGGCCTGGTCTGGCAAGGGAGGGCGTAGAAGCCCAGGTCCCCTCTTGTGCTTGACTGATTGCCACAATACCCAATCTGTGCACTCAGTGCAAAACAGAGATACAGAGCCCCTGTTTAAAAAGCAGGAAAACAGGGGCGCCTGGGTGGCTCAGTCGGTTAAGTGTCCGACTTCGGCTCAGGTCATGATCTTGCGGTCCGTGAGTTCTAGCCCTGCGTCGGGCTCTGTGCTGATAGCTCAGAGCCTGGAGCCTGCTTCATATTCTGTGTCTCCCTCTCTCTGACCCTCCCCTGTTCATGCTCTGTCTCTCCCTGTCTCAAAAATAAATAATAAAAAAAGTTAAAAAAAAATTTTTTTTAAAAAAAGCAGGAAAACAAAGCTTTTAGCTTTCTTTCGTGATCTCTCTTAACTTGTCGTGGCATTGGTATTTGGTACTTAACGTTGTACCCCTTGGACACGGGGCCACCGTGGGGTGCGTGCAGACCCTCATAGACATCCGGGCCCCCACCCCAAACCTTGGTGTATGGGTCATGGGCACCTGTCCTCCCCATGCCCGCAATCATGCCCAGCCCTGCCTGTGGCGGGGGGGGGAGGGGGGGGCAGGACTGAGCCCACCTCTGTCCCTGCATTCTCCTCTGTCTCTTCCTACTTCACTTACAAAGCACAAAGGCAAAGATAAAATTAAGAATTTCAAGATGGCGGCTGCAGGGCAGTAACCCAAGTGTGGGGTCCCCTACTGAACTTGGAGCTTTGTGCCACCCCATAGGTCACAGTCTAAGAAGCTGGCCCTGCCTGAGGGAGGGACCCAGCTCAGATGTGAGGGTCAACCGCCCAACTCCCACCCCAGCAACAGAGCCCCTGACACGCAGAGGTGCAGGGAAGGTGTGGGGTGTGTAGGTGAGCAAATGTATTCAGGAACCGCCTCTCGTGCACTGGGCTGTGCCTGCGGGAGGGGCGGGCAGAGGCTGGGTTTGAACCCCAGCTCTACCGCTTATAAACTATGTGAACTCGAGCCAGTGACTTCATTTCTCTAGGCCTCAGTTTCCTCCCCTGCAAAACGCAGATGAAAATGTTCACCTCGCAAGGTTGTGAACATTAGCAGTGATGTATATAAAGTGTGGAGCCCAGCACTGGCACAGTCAACTTCAGAGGTGACTCAGGGCAGAGAGATGTATCACCAGGCAAACCCGGGGGTCCCTAACCAGGGGCAGAGGCATGTCTGTGTGTCCCGCACCCCACATGGGGCACCCGAGAGGGGAATTTCAGGGGACTTCTGCAAGATGCCCAGGCCAGTAGGCTTGGGCATGACGCTGGGCCAAATAGAATCCGCACTCGGTGGGAGAGACCGCTTAGGAGAGGAACCCAGAGGGAGGCGCCCTCACCAAAGTGCTCACGGTGCTGTTACGAGAAGGATAGCACGGGCCCCGGCCAGAGAAGAAAGAAGCCCTTTGTTTGTACCACATGTGGACCTGGGCCAGCCATGGGATTTCGGCCTGGCTTTCTGGAGTGTTTGCAAGCTCCTCTTTGGCCGTGTCCTTCCTTGACCTCCCTGGGCCTCAGTTTCCCCATCTGTGCCCTGGTGAGAGAGAGGGCCACTGTACATCAAGTGCCTTCTGAGTGGACCTTGCACGGTGCCTTACCAACCTCCCCTCTTCGGTCCTCAAATGTCAACTGGTCCATCTCTCAGATGAGAGAGCTGAAGCCCAGGGAAGGCGATGACTCACCCAGCAAAAAAGGGACGGAGCTGGCTCGCATTGGCCAGGCCTGGTGCTGGCAGCTCTTCCCAGGAAGGGGACCAGTGCAAGCGAAGGAATGTTCCTCAGCCCGAGAAGACCTCGATTAACTCAGAGCTGCTGTGCCGTGGTAAGGTGCACAGGCTCTCCAGACGCGGGCTGCCTGGGGTGGAACCCCAGCTGGGTGGCCTTGGGCAGGTGGTTTAACCTCTCTGGTCTTCAGTTTCCTCTTCTATAAAACTGACTTAATAGCATTTGTCTAATACGGTTGTGAGGGTTCACAGAGGCATTAGTGAGACCTGTATGTAAGAGTTTGCTGCTAAAGTATAACTACTTAAGAGTTGAGTTGTTATAATTGGGTTTCCTAGACAATTACACCTTGATCAATGCCAACTTTGTACTTTTCCTTTTTGTATTGAGCACCCAGCTAATTGCTCTTTCAAGTCTTCGGCAATTTCCTCTCTCCTTGAAAAAAAGAATTCCCTGACACCCCCTCCCCCCCAGCCCCCGCACAGCGCCTATAGACACGGTAGGTTTAAAGGCTCTTGCTAGAGCAGCTTTTCCCAAAGTGGGTGCCTCAGCACACCAGCCCCAGGAGGAGCCTAGGTTCATTAGCATATTAAAGGCTCTGAAAAGTCCTTCAGCAAAATACTCGGCTGGACCTTGTTTGATACAGCCTTCCCCAGTCTGGTTTGGTCACAGAGCCCCTTTATTTCTGCTCGACACCTGACAACATCTGCCGAACACACGGTGGGAGATACCCCCCTCATTTCCTGGTTTCTAGGAAATGGCAGACAGAGCGGAGCGAGACGGATGAGTAATGCCCCTCACAGAGATGCGTGGTTACCCGACCCCTGCAGAAATCGTCTGCACCGAAGCTCTTCCCTCGCTTGGCTGGTCCCCTGTGCACTCACCTTCACTGTCTGATTCAGTCCCCACAGCAGCCTGGGGAGGTCAGTAGCGTCAATATCCCCATCTTACAGATGAGGAACTTGAGGTTCAGGGAGGTTAAGTGGCCACACAGACAGTAAGTGGCAGATCCGGGAGACAGACCCACAGGTTCTGATTCTAAACCCCACATTCTTTTTATGAGCATTGATAGGAAAAACAAAAATAGATCTCATTCTGCCAGGATCAATCTTCCCCAGTGACATGCTTTTAAAAATCTAAAGTGTTTTTTCCCCCTATACACTGAACGTATCGCAAACTTAAAATCTTTAGCGGTTTTTTTTTTTTTTTTCTGATTACAAAAGCAACCCGTGCTGGCTCTGTGTAAGACTTTTTAAACACTTTGAGTTGGAAAAAGAGAAAGTCCACATGGTCCCATGCAGCGAGGGGCTACAGCATTGAGCAGCACAGACATAGAACATTTCCGTCATCACAGAAAGTTCTGTTGGACAGAGCCACTCTAGCCTCTTCCTAGAATCCCGACGTATATGCATAATGATTCTTAACATTCTTGATGAGGTTCCCGGATACGTTTATGTCTCTGTATGGCCTCACCCATAAAGGGAAGAGAGACTCCAGAGGCAAATACTAAAAATGGGGGGAAATAGTCTGAAAGTAAATAGATCGAATGATAGTGGTTTTCTCTGGGTGTTGAGATTATAGTTTCTTTTTAAATTTCCTAGATCCTTTAGGATTTCTATGATATAAAATACAGAGTTTCTGATGGATCTGTAGTTTCCCTAATGTTCTTGGTGCTTCTAAAATCTTTAAGCTCTGATCTTACCCCAGCTTAATTTATTATTATTATTTTTTAAATTATGGACTCATGCGGGCGCCTGAGTGGCTCAGTGGGTTAATGTCTGACTTGGGCTCAGGTCGTGATCTTGCGGTTCGTGGGTTCGAGCCCCGCGTCGGGCTCTGTGCTGACAGCTCGGAGCCTGGAGCCTGCTTCGGATTCTGTGTCTCCCTCGCTCTCTGCCCCTCCCCTACTCGTGCTCTGTCTCTCTCTTTCTCCAAAATAAACGTTAAAAAAATAATAATAAAAATAAATTATGGACTCTATGAAGAATGGAAGCCTGCACAAGTCAAGGGAAGGAGACAGAGGTTTCTTCTCGGGCCCTGGGCCCCTCCGGCCCGGGGCCGTTCTAGGCAGAGCTGGCATTACCACATGCCATCCGTGCAGCCGCTCAGGGTGCTTTGCTTAGAAGAGCCCCACACTTGGTGTAATGTCCCGCGGTTGCCATCCTGAAACTCCCAGTGATTTTTTGTACAAGCCCTGCAAACTGTGTCGCTGCCTTGGGTGCCGGGATTCTCCCTGGGATGGGTTGCGTTTTGACTGCTCTGCGCCGTCGCCCTTGTCCTCATCAGACCAGAGATGTGCACCCCCATGGAGCCCTCTACGTGCCTGAGAACAAGAGTGCTTCGGTGGCTCGGATGTATGTCTAGGGAGTGATAAAAATAGGGTTTGCAAGTGGGTGCGGGAGGGCCCCTGTGGTCTCTGTTCACACACATACACGCGCTCAAGGCGCACGTTTGCACTGGCCTATTTCAGAGGCAGCCTGGTGCATCATGGGATGCCTTGTCCCACATCACTGCCCAACTCGGATCCTGCCTGGACTCCCCTCCTTGAAGGCCATGCCCAACCTCTAGGCCAGCCTCCTCTCCAGCCTTTTCTCCCTCAGCCTCTCCTCAAGACCCCCAAGCTCTCCCATCTCTAAGAAACTCTTTATATGTAGTCTTTCTCCGTCCCTTAGCCAGCACTGTTAATTCTGCCTGGACCACTGATGTTCCTTCCTTTCCAGACCTACCCACCTCAGACTCTACCCTTTCTGTGAAGCCTTCTAGAAGCACTTGAGAAGGAATTGCACTGGTTGCGTAGAGGAGAATATGAATCACTTTGCCTGGAGGTGTCAGGGAGGGCTCCGTGGAGGTGGTGAGGCCAGGCCTTAAAGAAGAAGAGACGTCTGCCAGGTAGAAGGAAGAGCTTTGTTGGGCTGGCTCTGATGTCAGACAGATGATGACACGTATCTGGGCTTCACCAGCTACTAGCTGCATGACCTTGGGTGAGTCCCGTCCCTTTGCTGAGCCCCAGTTTCCCCATCTGTAAAGTGGGGATAATACCAATAACCCCCTGCTACATGGATTGTGGTAGAGATGAAGTGAAATGAGGTATTCTTGGAAAGGAACCGCACACAGAGCCTGGCACACCATAAGTCATCAAGAAGTGTGGTTCCTGTGTCCCTTCCTCACTGCCTTCCTCCTCCTAAATATTACTTTCCGCGGGTCACACCATCACCGAGTCTGTTTGTTTATTCATTTCCGCCACGGAGGTGAAGATCCTGTGATGAATATCTAGTGGGGTCATGGGAGCATTTATGGAAGTCCTGGAAGGCTGAGGCTCCACATAGATAAGAAGGGCACAGGCCGAGGGGTGCTGGCCTATCTCCCCGGGGCATTTTCCAGAGGTGAACTCTTTCCACTCGTCACTAAAACATCGGCTCCGGGAGGGTGGGTATCTTTGCCTTTTGCCTGCTCCTGTATCCCCATTTCCCAGAACAGTGTGTGGCGTGCATGCAGTCGATGTTTAATAAATGTCCACCAGAAGGTTAACAGCACCAACTGGTCCCCATTACTTCCCAAGTCCTGGGCATTCCGGGAAAACGGTCTCCCCGTGAGGGCCACAACACAGGCCACACAAGCGTTTCCTGAGCACCTGCTGTATGCGTGGCTCTGCCCGGCCCAGGGCAGACCCTTCCTTCACAGCCTGACAGGGCTGGGTCCTGGAGGAGGATGACAGACGCGGTGATTTGGCAAGAAGAAGAGAGAGGAGGGGTGGCCAGCGGGGCCCAGGCTGGGCAGGAGCAGGCTGGCCCCACACTGTGGTGTGTAGGCTGGCAGGAGGCCCAGCTCAGTGTTTAAAGGTTTAGAAGACGCTCAGTCACCCAAAGGGTTAGTAACAAAGGCTCCCCGCCATAAGTACACCATGTAGCATTGACTATGACATTGTAGTGTTTTCCTTCCAGTCTTTTTTCTAAAGTCTTATTCTCAGGGGTGGCTTCCCTTCCCCTTCGGGAAGGTATACGGCGGCTTTTTAGGGGGGAAACAGGCTCTCCTTTGGGTCCCCCACCACCGCTAACAAGGGGCTCCTCATTCCCACCATCCTGGCTCTGACACATCTTCCTGAGACATGAGAGTGTCCAGAGCTGTGTGAGGGGCTTCAGCGGGTCTAACCTCCTGCCCTTGCTTCCTCCGTGGGCAGGGGCAGGACTCAGGTCTGCTGAGGGATGACTCAGGGGAAGCCTCAGAGTGGGGGGCACTTCCCAGGGCTATGGGGGTGTCGGTGCTTAGCCATGGAGCACTCAGGTGAGGGCATGGAGAAAACGGACCTTTCCTCTCCTCCTCACCCCCATTCCTTTTGCCCTCTTTTTCATTGGAACGCCCCCAAGTTTCCTCTTCCCTTAATACCTTCTGCTGGCTCTGCACCCAGCCACCTTTTCCTCTGAACAGAGATGAGCAGACCAGTTGGACTCACTGACGCTAAAGGGTCATGGCTACGGGGTCCCGGATGGGCACCCCAGAGGGGCTGAGTGGGATTTCAGTCACCATATCACGCAGTGCAGGACGTTTTAAAGGGGGGGGGGAGACTTTGGTCACCTCTGCAAATCATAAGTTATGGGCATCCACCCTTTCCGCCCACATGTAAGTCTGAACCTTTTGCCAAAAACACTTTTCCCAGACGCGAAAGAAAACCCCAAAGAGGAACCTAAACCATCACGCTGCGGTGCCGATCGGACGGGAGTGCCCAGGCTCCCACCAACAAGCGTTTCAAAGAATGAGCCAGACGGTAAAGGGGGAAGTGAGGGGGCCACTGGAAACCTCCCAGGCTGGTCAGCCTTGGTTCATTCAATCCCTGGTCCATCCATTCTCCCTTCTCTCCACCTATTTAGCAAGAAACGCTGGGTGGTCCTTCTTGACAAGTGGGGGGTGGGGTGGGTAAGAGTGGGGCAGGACACTCCCAAGGCCTGGAGGGGACAGGGGAAGGCCCGGGAAGGCACCCCAGGGGGAGGCCAGAGGAGAGAGAGGCAACTTTCTCACTTTGCCTATCCCGCTCAGAATCAGACAGGAACTTCCCCCGGGAGGAGGGAAACATTAAATAGCCATAATTTCCAGCATTTATGGAGGGCTTGACTCTGCACTAACCCTCTGCACTTGACCCTGCGTTAAGCACGTAATATATATCCTCGTTGAACCCATCCAACAAGCTTTGAATTGGCTACTGTTTGTTCTCCCCATTCTAAAGATGGGGAAACTGGGCTCAGAGAGGAGCAACGCTTTGTCTAAGGCAAGCCTCGAGAGGCTGCAGCCTGGGCTTGTAACCACAGTTTATGTTGCCTTGTCCCCATAGAACGCCTTCTTCTCTGCCACCCTCCCAGAGGGCCGTTGGCAAGGGGTCTCATGGTCCCCCTACAGCCTCTTCCGTGCTTACCCCTCTCTGGCACTGAGAAAACCAGACGCGGGAATATCTGCTGTGGCAAATGATGGGATTGGAGGCCCAGCCGAGTGGCCCATGCCCAGCAGGAGACAGACCGCTGAGTGAGCCCTTGCTGCACGCGGGCCAGCACGGGGCTGCGGGACAGGCCCCATTCGCTCTTGGAAAGCACCCTTGGAGGGCAGTGCTCCCAGACCCATCTCACAGAGGAGGAAACTGAGACTCAAACAGGTGAATCAACATGTTGGCTACAAAACCGCTTAAACCCGGTCGGCCTGACTCCTCAACTATGTGCAGGGTGGAAGGTTTGTCGCTGGGTGGGCAAGAAAACTTGGTTTCTTGTTGCTGAATTGGACCTTACCCAGGCCAGACCCCTCTTTGGGCCTCAGTTTCCCCTTCTGTATAATCAGGAGGTGGCACTCTCCATCTGCCAGCTCCAATGTATCCTGCACGGGCTCACTGTTTTGGGTTCTCGCGACTTCCCGAGGTATGACGGGGTCTTACTCCCATGCTAGTCCCACAATTCCCAGAGCCCCTCCTTGCTTGGGGTTGGGGGGAGGGCTGCCTTTGGAAGGTGCTCTTTCAAGGCCAATGACAGAGGGCCTGGGCTCCATGGAGGGGCTAAAGCTCTTCCTTCCACCTCCCTCTTCCCTTCTTCTTATTTCTACCAGGTCGGCGGGATACTCAGCACCAAGCTGGGCACCAGGGCTGGCCCTGGGAGGCCAGGGCTCCTGGGTGGTTGCAGGTGGTCCCGGGGAAGACTCCTGGCAGAGGGGGTGTCTGAGCTCAGTTTTGAAGATTGGGTGAGACTCCCCAGCTCCCGGGGCGGGGTGGGGGGGCACACGCTGGGTGGTGGATTTGAGAAAGGGTCTGCCGATGAGGCATCTCAGGGGCCGGGAGTAAGGACGGGCGTATCTGCTGCCCGTTCCTCCCGCCCAGCCAAACCCTGAGCCCAGGCCTCAGTTTCCCCACCTATCGAGCAGTCTGGACTGGCTCAGAGGCAAGGCTGGGATCCGTGGAGGCTGCTCTCCCCTGCCTCTCAGAACCTTCTGGAGGGTCAGGTTTTCAGGCCCTGTTGCTCAGGGGCATCCTTCTCCCAGCTCCGCTCCCCTCCGTAAACTCCCCTACTCCCTCAGGTAACCAAGCAAGCCTCGGCTTTGATGCGGCCACCTCAAGGCCGAAGCGTCAATGGGCCCTCTATGTGACCAGTGGGGCCGCTGGGGGCCGCCAGCTGCCGTAGCGGGCGTGGGTGAGGCCTGGACACACAGTCCCACTGTGTGGGGCTGGCTCATGCCCGCCCAGACCCTGTGGCTGGTGGGGGGCTCCCAGGAATGTCTCCCCGGGGGGCACTTGGGACAGACAGGGTGGTCTGGGGAGACGGGTGTGTGCAGGGCAGCCCCGGGAGCCACCGTCAAAGGGGCCCAGCAGACGTGGCGCCAGCTAAGCACCATGGTGGACGCAGGATAGCTGGCGGTCGGTCTGGTCAGTCCGTTCATCTCCCAGGGCTGGGGAGGGAGGGGGAGGCTGCCATGGGCACACCGCTGAGGGTGACCAACTGTCTTGAGGTGCCTGGGATTGGGGACTTTCAGGGCAAAACCCAGGAGAGTCCCCTGTTGTTGGCCACTGCCCAGAGCTTAGGAAAGGACGGTGACTGACCTCTCTGGTCTGGGCAGCTTCCTCCCTGTCCGGTGACCTCTGAGTCAGACCATCCGGGCCCGATTTGCCCAGTGCCACCTTGTCCACCCTCCGCCTCCACGCAGCCCTGCCTCATGCCCAAGAGGCCGTTTTCCATTTCTCCCGGGCGTCTTCGGGGGGAGGAGCTGCGAGTCAACTGCCCACCCAACCGCGGCTTCGAGAACCTTGGCCAGACTGGAGGCCCAACAGACCTGCCGTCCATCCACCTCAATGCTTCCGCCGGCTCCCGCCATCCCGGGGGCGGGGGCGCCCAGAGTCGTCTCAGTCCTGTCTCCACACCTTTGCCCCAGGCCGTTCTCTCTCTGGGGGATGCCTTTTCCCCCCTTGTCACCTCTTCACCCCGCAAGACCCAGCCAGACCCAGCCTGAATGTCTGAAGTTCTCCAGAGGAATTGCTCTCTCTTCGCCCAGCTGGGTTAGTACCCCTCTTCAAACTTCTAGACTTCCGTTCTTTCCCCCTTATAACATGGATCACCCACACCCCAGTGCAATTTTCAGCTTACTCATCCTTTCCACACCGGACCTTGAGCTCTTCAAGGACAGAGAATCTGACCCAGTCACCCTTGTGTCCAAGATCCCAGCGCAAGGCCAGGCTCGTGGAAATTATAAGAACGAAGATGTTTGTGGGGCGTGTCGCCCGGGCTAGGTGCCCTATTCGTCTAATACTCTCCAGAGCCCCGTGAGGTTGGCATATAATCATCACCCCCATTTTACTGACGGGGAGACAGGTACAGAGAGGTGAGGTGACTTGTCCCCGGATGCGGAGTTAGCGAAGGAAGGACAGAGTCAGGGTCCACAGCCTGAGCTTGAATCTGGGCTGTGCCCTCTACTCCCAGATAGGCTTTTGCAGAATTACCGGATAAACGAGAACCCCTGCCTCCCCAGGGTCTCCTAAATCCCGCATGTGGCAATTCAGGCTCATTTCCTCCAGTTTCCTCCCCAGAAGGCTCCCCTCCTTCAGTGTCCTGAGGGGAGCGCTTTTGCCTGCGAGGGTGCCGTTTAGGGGTGTGCTGCCAGGGGGGTGCCCCAGAGAAGGGCCTCATGCGCCGTTTAGCACAAGGGCCCTGGCCTTCAGTGGAGCTGCGGATGGGCCCTTGGGCATCCTCAGAGCCATCGCCTGCGTTTGTCAGATGGGGAAACCGAGGCCCGAAGAGAGGAAGGGACTTGCCCATAGATGCACGGTACGTCTGAGTCAGAGTTAGGTCTCAGGGTCTCCGTTTGCCAAAGAGAAGAATAAATACCCTGTGTCCGGGTCTAGTCCCGGCAGACGAGGAGGGAGAAGGACGGAGACTTGCGGAGGGTGCAGGGGCCACCCCAGGAGGCCTCTCACGCCTTCCGTCCTGGGGCCTGGAATTCTGCCAGCAGCCTGCCAGCCTTTCGAGTTGAGCATTGCCCTCTGCTTTCCTCCTCCCCCGCTACTTCAGGGTGGGAACCGAACGTCTCTCCACCCTCTTCCCCAGCCTCTTCTCCGGAGTGAACTGAGGTGAGTTTGGGAACTGGGAATCCACGTGTTGCAAGGCTCCCCAGGGGTGGAGACGTCCTGAGAGCCGCTGAGGGACCGGGGCCCGAGGCCTGGAGTTCTGCTTTTGCACGGAATTCAGGACATCTGTAGACTGGGGTGGGGAACACGTGACATCCTTCCTTTCATGAATCTCTAACTAAAATTCAGCCTCTATTTCCACCGTGATTTTGTCGCCAGTGGAAATCCTAGGTGTGCTTCTGTCTCCTCGGGGCCCGTCCCAGATTATCCAGAAATAATGTTTCCGCTCAGCCACTGGGTTGTGGCGGCTCCTGGGCCTCCTGAGGTCTTTTCACGCAGCGTGTCACGACAGAGACCTCACCCCTTGCTTTTTTGTCGTTTGATGACCGTATTTTCCACAGGTTTGGTTTCCTGCACTTAAAAAATGTGATTCTGAGAAGGAGTCTATAGGCTTCCTGAGACCCCAGAAAGATCTGTGACTCAGGATAGGTTAAGGACCCCACGTGGGGCAGTATGGAGCCCGGGACTTTACGGCCCAGAGGTTGGATGTCTCTGGGGACAGAAGTGGCAGACTGGGGGAGACAGAGCCCCCAAAGTAAGCGTGCCGTAAACGGAATGTGGGAAATGGAGCTGGGCAGGAGAGGAGGGGTCGGTCAGAGTGTGGACGGACGCCTCGGGCCCCAGACCTCGAGCCCTCCCCGCGGACCCTGTCTTACAAAGCACATCTGTGTCCCTGTCCGTCAGGAATCCTGTCTGTGGGCGCACGTGGGGCCCAAAGCCGCCAGCTCTCCTCTCCCTCCCGCTCCTTGCTGCCGGCTGCCCTCTCTCTCTCTCGGGCTCCACGGCGTCAGGAGCCCATCTTCGGTGGCAGGTCCCTTCATCTCGTCTCCCCAGATTGCTTTGTTTTAAACTCTGCAGCCCTCCATCTTGCTCATGGAGGGAGAAGCACTGATTACAAAGACCCAGCAAATGGTTTTTATAAACTCTTATTTTCTTGCCACAGACTGCCTTTAATTAGCTCCGAGGACTACAAAGGGGGATTGCGTTATAATAGGAGCAGTTTGAAGGAAGGCTGTCAGCTCCCAGACCTGAGGCTGCTGCTTGTCACCAGCCACAACCAGGTTTGGCCGGAGTGTATCCGCCTCAGAGGTGGCGGCCCCTCCTCCCCCCGCCACGACTCCGTCCCCATCTGCAGCCATGCAGCCGGCCTCAGCCTCTCTCTAGGGAGGAGGAAGGGGTCCCACCTCAGACAAGCCCTTGCAGAAACCTTTAAACGATAAGCACCCAAATGTGCCTCGGTCCCTGCCCGGAGCTGGCCGCCCAGGGACGGTCTCTGAGTCACTCCGTTAGCCAGCAGTGGGACAGGCCGGTGGGCAGAAAGGCAGACAGACAGTCAGACCAACTTCGGTATCTCAGTTGACCACCTCAGCTGAGAAAAGGCAACCCCAGCCCCCTGAACCTTGGAGTCGCAGACCCCACGCAGCTCCTCTCTCTTTTCTGGAGGAGACCCCGTCTCCGTGAGTCACCCAGAGGCACTGGCCTCCTGCACGGCCCATCCACAGCCTCAGACGATCGGAATGTCCCAACCGGAGGGGTCACAACAGAGAGGTTAAGTTACTCGCCTAAGGCCACTGGGCAAGGTAGCCACTGACCTGGGACGCAGGCTCAGGGCCACTGGACCCCCAGTCTCAGGTGCCACAGCCCCATCTGGACTCCTGCTGGGGGTTGGCGGGGGGTGGGGGAAGGCAGCAGGGGGTGGCCTGAGACCATGGCGCATCAGCCCTACGAGCCGGACAGAGGCAAGAAAAGTCTCCCCCTGAACCCTAGCCTCCATCAGCGGTCCCAAGTGGGGGATCCTGGAACCCTATCTTTTTTGAAGGACACAGCCCAAACCTCTGGGTCACTCACTCTAGGCCACGAATAGAGGCAAATCCAGCCAGAAACACTTTCTTCTCCTCTGTGACCAAGATTATAAACCTTCCCCAGTCCTGCTCCCCCCGCCCCCCGACACTTAGCCAGTTTCAGCGCGCCCCGGAGCTATGCAAGCTCTCGACAAAAGCCCGTAGCCGTCTCTTCCCTCTGCTTCCCTCAGTCCGGGACGACTTGGAAAGCACTGGAGAAGTCCTCAGAAAGATCTTTAGATCCATGGCTCTTGACAGAAGCTGGTCTGGCTCTGGGAGGACTGAGTGTGCCCCAGAGCCCGCGTCTGCCTGAGCTCTCCAGGTGGGCCAGGGGCCCCCGTCAGTGAGGCAAGAAGCCTCAGGTCACAGGCACTCCCTCCATGTCCTCTCCACCCCAGGACCCTTCGAGGTCGGCCTTTGAGGTCTTGTGGTATCCATTTCCCCTACCGCTTGCTGTCCCCACCAACTGAGGAGAAAAGTCCCACAGAAGTCCACTCCAGGAGACCACGGAGGCCACCAACCCCTCTTCCCACCTCAGGCTTTCAAGAGTCAGCGGATTTCGGTAGGCAGGCCGTGACCTTGAAGGCAGCCAGGGTGTTCGGTGGAGGGACGCGGTCCGGGGCCTGGCCACAGCTCCCCACCCGAAAGGCTCAGCCCAGTGCCCTGGGCAATCGTTACTCACCGCGGATGAAGGTTGGCGAGTAGGTCGGGAAGGAATCGAAGATGCTGTTCGAAGCCATGCCCCTCTCTGAGGAAGGCGAGAAATCAGACCTTCAGGGGGTCGGGTTGGGATTGACTTGGTTGGCTGTTGTTTTATTTTTTCCTGGCTACTTTTGAAAATAAAAGGGGGGGGGGTGGTGTCGCTTTTTGTTTGTTTTTTGTTTTGTTTTGTTTTGTTTTGTCTCTTTTTCCCCCCCTATTGCTACGAAAAAGAAAAAAGGAAAGAACGCGAGAGTGTGTGTGTGAGCGAGAGAGAGAGAGAGAGAGAGAGAGAGAGAGAGAAAAAAATCCCCAAGGAAAGTAAGTTTCTGTTTGTACCCAAGAATTTGGATTCCCGGTCCCACAGGAATGTCTAGCCACAAATTTTCAACAGAAGCGTATGCAGAGTGTATCATTAGATGGCGGGAAGGGGCCTTCGGCAGCCAGGGCGGAGAAGCACGTAGGGCAGGGAGAGCAGAGCCAGGCCCAGCATCAGCGCCACGGGGAATGAATGAATGAGGCTCACCCCCGACAGAGCCCAGGCTCCAGTGGGTGCGAGGGCGGCCCGGGGGTGGGGAGGACCGGGAGCCAACCAGCTCCCGCGCAGGGCCCTGAAGGCGGCTGAGGGCCTGGCCTTGTGGTTCTGTGGTTGAGGGACCAGGCCTTCACAGTGTCAACCCAACCTCAGCTCACAGGATACAAGAAGCCAGCTCGCGGCCTTGGCCCATTGGCTGGGCTGTGGTCACCTGGGCTGTGATGTCACGGCCTCTTAGAAGATCTTGTGGCTGCCTCTCTCTCTTTTTGGAAAAAAAGAAAAAAAAAAAAAAAGAGGGAGAGAAAGAGAAAGAGAGAGAGAGGAAAAAAAAAAAAAAGTGATGGCTTTTATTTGTGGGGCTGGCCTCAGCACGCGGCCCAGGAGCAGAACCGAAAGCAGTTGGAGGGGGTGGCCGGGCGGTGGTTTGGATCCTGCAGGAGACTCATTTTTAATTAAGGCCAGTGTTGGCCTGGGCGGGCCCGGAGGCCCGAGGGCCCTCCCCAGACCCACCGGCGGGTGGCAGGGCTCTCCTCCGCGCCACCCAGCCCCTGGGCTGCGGCTGACACCCTGCCACAGTCCACCGCCACCGTTGCCGGGGAGAAGCGTCCACATGTGTGGCACTGGAGGGGGATTTTATGGGACGTGGGATTAATACCCAGGGAAATTCGTGGACTGGCCTCACCAGGGCTCACACCCCAGCGCAGCCTGCACGCCGAGGCCTCCCTTGTGAAAGCTGGCGGTGGGGGGCCCGTCCAGGCCAAGGAGCCCTCAGCAGGGCTCAGGTTCTGAGCCCCTGAGCTTGGCATTCAAAGCCCTTTGCTCATTTTGCCCGCTTTCACGTCCTTGGGGTTCTCTGTTGCAGCCTAATGTGCCTGGGCTTTCCGGCCTCCAGGGCTGGCCCCGCCCCGCCCCGCCCTGTGGCCCTTAATCAGGGCACTTTTTGAATCCTTTGTGGCCCAGGGGGTTCAAGGGATTCTGAAGTAGAAAAGACATGGGAAATGATTCACTTCTACACTTCTGTGTCCTCAGGGGTGTGTGTGTGTGTGTGTGTGTGTGTGTGTGTGTGTGTGTGTGGCGGGGGTGGGGAGGGTGGTGGCTTTCACCATTTCCCTTGCAAGCTGTACTCACCCATTGCATCGGTCAGACACTGAGGCGTAGGATGTTGAAGTCAGCTCGTGCAAGGCCACAGTATTGTAGTGGGATTAGAACCCAGCGTCCGGTTTATGAGCCTGGGCCTCAGCCATAGTAGCACACAGCACCCTGCAGCGCCCTCTAAACTCAGTCCTGAGACTCAGAAGCCCGGGCACTGGCCCCTGGTCCCTCTCAGGGAGCCTGAGCGTGGAGCTGGGCCCCAGCAACCATCCTCGGACTCACGGGAGTGTCTAGGCTGACGCAGACCAGGGCGGGCATCTAGAGAGAGGAGAGGCTTGTCCAAGGTCCCACGGAGACCTGTTTCCGCCCACAGCCAGGCTGGTCACTAGGGAGCAGGCCGCCCTCGGAGACTCGCTGCCTGTGCCTCATTTGGAACCCTGTGAAGGCTCAGTCTTCTGTTCCTCAATGGCGAGTTGGCGGTGGCAGAGTCGGTGATGGGTTGTCATTTCTCCAGGGAGGAAGCAGGTTTATGGTGAAAGCCACAGGGCTCTCGAGTCAGATTTGAGTTCCACCCTCAGCTCTGCTGAATCCCAGCTGCAAGGCCTGGGGCGAGTCATCTCCCCGCTCTGGGCCTCAGTTTCCTTCCCTATCAAATGGGGATAACACATTTCTCGGAGGGACAGGCGACTGGGTGAGGACACCGTAAACATTTCCTTGCCAGAGTCTCCGTGACGTAATTTGGGGTCTGTTATGAGTAGGCCCAGGTAAAGAGGCCTCAGTCACATCGGAGGGCAGACTGCCCCCACTGGAAACCCACCAGCTGGCCTGGCCTGGGCAGGGCTACTTGAGTCAGGAGCACACAAGGGGCCCCGGCCTCCTGGTTATATTTGGAGCGTTTTGGAGTCTGCCGCGTTGTGAAATAGACCAGAGACAGACACGGCAGGAAAGACCCTCTTTAACCGAAGTGGAAACTGAGGTCCCCAGAGGGGCAGAGACTCAGCCAAGTTCACCCAGTGAGTCAGTGGAACCCTGGCCCCCTGCTTCCCAGCCCGGGAGCTCTTTCTGACATACCAGCACCACCTCCGGTTTCTGTCATCCCACCCTACACGCTTTGCTGTTTTTTCCACGTGTAAAAGTGAGTCCCCCTATAATACCTGTAACTTGGTCACCCCTAGGGACTTCCCCTTCCCCGGAAAGCTGAGCCCGGGCCCAGGAATGGGAGGAGGCCCAGGAGGCTGTGTTGGGCCCAGGGGCACCTCCGCACGGGGGGATGGTTTAACGCGTCCCTGCGACAATGCAGCAAGCACACGCCGGGTACCGCGCTTGGTCCTGCCCTCGAGAGGCTTAGAATCTCCGCGTGGCCCTCAGAAGCATGTGCCAGACTGAACGAACCTCTGGAGGCCGCTGGGGAAGCAGAAAGAACATTCCTGGAACCTGACTTTGGAATATTCCTGACGCCGCGAGATTGTGGGCGAGCGGCTTTATTTTTCCGAGCCTGCTTCCTGGCCTGTGACACAGGGCCAACTGCAGTACCTACTTGCAATTGCAGAGAAGATTGAATGAGAAAATACTGTGAGTGTGCCTGGCACACAGTTTCTCAGTTTCTGGAGTTCCCTCCTTTTAGCTCAGACTGCGCACTCCCTTGGCGTGCAGCGGACAGCTGGGTTTCCTCCGCGCGTTCGACGGTCTTCCTCCTGTTCTGGCTGACGCCAGCCCAGAAGGCATCTCCTACAATTTCTTCTTTAAAGAATGGGGCTGTACAGCTGCATACGAAGCCATCGGCACCCAGGAGCATCTAGATTTTGCTGTTTCCCCCCCGATCTTTCACAACGTCCCACCCATGCCAAATTCAATGTATTCTTTAAAAAAATTTTTTTCTATTTTTATTTTTTATGCCTGCTTATTTTTTGAGAGGCATAGAGAGACAAAGCCCAAGTTGGGGAGGGGCAGAGAGAGAAGGAGACACAGAATCCAAAGCAGGCTCCAGGCTCTGAGCCGTCAGCCCAGAGCCCGACGCGGGGCTCGAACTCGCAAACCGTGAGATCCTGACCTGAGGTCGGACGCTTGAGCCACCCAGGCGCCCCCAAATTCGATGTATTCTTAGCACCTTGCCTTCACCAAGTCTTTCCGAGGTATTCAGCCTAGTTTCCTAGAAAGAGACGCTCCTGCTTTGCATCGTATCGTCGATGACTTCGCATCGGTGCCAGTGAGGGTCCCATCGGAAAAACAGAAGCCACTTTGAGTACTGGAAACAGAGGAAAGTTAATTCGGGGGTCGCTGGCGACACAGGTGATGGAAGAGCCGAGGAGCCAAACACTGACGGTGAGGAGCCCCAAGATCAGCCACAGCAGGAAGCCTCTGCCACCCTTTGGCGAGAGAGACGCGCAAGGAAAGGTGTTGCCAGCACACCCTCCCCCACCTGCAGAAGCAGAACGGAATGGCATTTGCTGCAGCCACAGAGGAGACTCAGCCGCCATGGCAATGCCCCCGAGACAAATAAGACGGGGGCTCTCTCTTCCTCCCATCCTTCAGTGTCCTCCCAGTGCCTCCCATTGGTGGAGCGGAGCTGGAACCAGCTGACTTGGTGGAACCAGAGCCTTGCATTATGCAGCCAAATGGGGGAAGAGGGTAGAATGGATCTGAGGGCAAAATGGCCCCCGGACCGGCCTAGTAGCCAATGAGATTTTGTAACCATGAAAACCCAACTGGCAAGAAAGGGTTTGAGGACAAACCCGACTGCTGTTTGGCAAGTTGATGGCTCAGTGGGTTGGTGGTGGGAGCAGAAGGTGTGGATTCCAACCAGGGATCTGCTAGCCAAGGGGATCGATGGGCATGTAACACCAGAGACGCTAAGAAACCCCAGGAGCTGGTGACATGGAGAATAGTTAAGAAAGCACCTGCTATGAGTGGTGATGAAATCTGTTTTCTCAACCCGTGTGAACAGCTGGTGCTTCCACGGTAACCTTGGGCTGCTGTGACGGTCGATTATGCCATCAGTCACGGGCACTGGCCGCACGGCCCGTCTAGGAACTTTGCAAAGATGGCACCCTCCCTGTACCCATTGGGCCTTCCCAACAACCCGGAGGATAGGGGCAGCTCCCTTCACTTTTCTGATGAGGAAAAGACGAATCCCAGGCATTGACCCCCCAAGTTCTAGCCTTTCGAAGTCAGCACAGCCAGCTTGGACGAAACGGGCAGCGGAATGGAGGCCGGCACTGGTCTTAAGAGTTCCAATTCTGGCTTTCCACCGGTGAATCACAGTGCTGGGCTCATGGAAGGCGCTGGAGAGACGTCTGCTGCAGGCTGCCCGGGAGGGCGGGGGGACTGGAGGGGGGCGGGCTCCACCTTCAGACCCCCGCACGGAGTCATCAAGAAAATGTTCCCCTCCCTCCCGGTGCTCCCCAATCTCCGCGGGGTCCACCCCCTGCCGTAGCGTAGACCCACATTCAGGCTGCAAGACGAGGCCACCCAGGGGTCAGGATACTCAGGCCAAGTTAAAAGATCAGTAGCTAAGGACCTACCACTCGGCAGGCGCATGCTGAAAGCTAGGTGAAGAGACCCACCCGGGGTCATCCACTCTGCGGGTGGAGGCAGGATTCAAACCAGCCTGCCCTCCACCTGCTCTCTGGGCTCCTTCTCCCCTCCCCACCCCCAGACTCTCTCTTTCCTGTTGTTTGTTTCATAAAACTGCTCATGGTGCCCCCTCAGAACCAAACCCCTCCCGTCCCCTCCTCCCCCTTCCTGCATCAGCCCCCTTCTCCAGGGCCCCCCCTGTGCTGAACCGCTCACTGCCACGTCCGTGTAGTTGCAGGGTATAGCCTAGGCCGTATGTTCAGCTGTCTTTATCCCCAGCACCTGCCTCACCAAGGACCCCCGCCGCTCTTCTCTTAGCGTTTCCTCCTGCCTGAAACTCTACCCTAGTGCACCTTTGGGTCGGGATACGTCGCAGTCGTGAGTCCTCTGTTACAAAGGCGGACGCGACCGGGTCGGGGAGCAATGGGGGGCCTGAGACGGGTTAGCCGCCTGGTGGGGGGTGGGGGGAGGATCGCAGGCTGAATTCCACCCCAAACGGGGCCGGGGCAGGCACCCCTCTCTCTGGTGAGAGCGTCCCCCGTGCCCCAACTATGCCATCTCTGCTGCTCCCCCATCCCACTCCCACCTACACACAAAGCCAACCAGGCAGACACAGCAGGGATGCTTCTCTCCCCATTTCACAGCCAGGAACACTGAGGCTCACGGAAGGAAAGGTCTCACACACCGGCCGCCTGGCGAGAAGGGGATTCAACAGCAGGGGTGCCGCTGCCATGTCCCCCAGCCCCAGGGTCCCCCTTGACCTCCCCTCTCTCCCTCATGTCCCGTTTGGGGAGGTCCAGGTCCTGGGGACTTGGAGTCAGAAGAGCCAGGTTTGGATCCCAGCTTTGGCAACTTCCCAGTCCCGTGGTGTCCGTTGATCCTGTGAGGACCTCACCGCCCTCACCTGTAAAATGGGGAAAATCAAAAGCCCCTCTTTCCCAAGGTGTGTAGATAGAGGGGATCCCCGGGAAGGGTTCGCAGCAGGCACCGGGCAGGTAAGCTGCTAACACGGAGAGCCCTGGGCAGCCAGAGGGGTGGGAGGAGGGCCTGTGTGGAGAGGAGGAGGGGGGAGCTGGCGGTGGGAGGGCGCCTGTGGCTGCCCCCAGCAGAGGGGGGTCCCAGGGTCCTGAACCTGGGTCCCAGGTTGCAGGACAGGGCACTGGAGAGGTCCCTCTGGCCACAACACATCCTCCCGGAGATGCTGGTCGGCCCAGAAGCCTCTTGTGTTCCTCTGAGACCTGGAAAATCTTGCCCATAAGACGCTGCCCTCCCTCAGCATCCCGGGCCCCTCAAAGGAAGAAAGGAAACCCCAAACTGCAGCCCCTTTTGGCTCATAAAACCATCTTTCTCTGGGTCTTTCGGTGGAATAACCTATTTTTAACATCAAAGAGCTCTGCCAGGGGGCCTAGACCTGCTGAGGGACCAGCTTTGTGTGACCACAAAGGGGCGGGAGGCGGGCACTCCTCACCGGCTGGGGCGGGCAGGAGGGTGGCAGGAAGGGTGCTCCCACCCGAGGGCTGGCAGAGGGGGGCCTCGGAGGGCCGCCAGCCGGGCTTCCTCCCTTCCCATTCAGTGAGCTTCTCTGGGCCCGGCCTGTGCCCCCCGTGCCTTCTCCCCCCTCCTTCTTGCACATTCTCCCCACAAACCGAATAATAACAACCGTGACAATAATCATAAACTATTGCTCACCATGTGCCAGGCATTCTTCCAAGAACCTTATGTAAATTAATTCACTTAATTCTCATGGTAATCTGATCATTTCACAGATACGCATCCTGAGACTCACGGAGGTTCATGGACTTGTTCAAGTTCAGCCCAGAGGGGTGGAACCAGGACTTGAACCCAGACAGTCCATTTCACCATTATTTAGTCTCACTTTACAGCTGAGGAAAAGAGGCTCAGAGAAAATGATGGACTTGCTCCAAATAACCTGGATGAGAAATGGTGAGGTCAGGGGGCTCCCGGGTGGCTCAGTCGGTTAAACGTCCAACTTCAGCTCAGGTCATGATCTCCCAGCTCGTGAGTTCAAGCCCTGCCCGATCTGTGCTGACAGCTCAGAGCCTGGAGCCTCCTTCGGCTTCTGTGTCTCCCTCTCTGTCTGCCTCTCCCCCTGCTCATTCTCTCTCTCAAAAATAAACATCAAAACGTTTTTGAAAAAAAGAAATGGTGAGGTCAGGATTCACGACTGGGATCTCTGACCCCAGACCCCTGCCCCTGGGCTCCTAGAGCGTGGCACCCTGGACCTCGGTTAATCCTCTAACAGATGGGGTGTGTGTGGGCGGGATATTCTCATCGTACTAAGAAGGAAACTGAGACCCAGAGGAAAAGAGACTGCTCTGTGCTACAGAGCTGGGAAGTGGTGGAATTGGGATTCCTGAAGCCTTTTCAACAGACTCCCCCATCCACCCTGCCCCCCCTTCTGCCCTGCCCCCGGCCCCTGCTGCTTTCCTTAAGGGGGCTGGGCCCCTGGGGAAGCCAGGATCGGTTGTAAATTTTAAAAACTGATTTGGTCTTAGTGTTATCCCCCCCCCCCCCTTTATCTCGTTCCCTTTCTCTCTCTCTCTCTCTTGCTCTCTCTCTCTTGCAATCGTAATGACCCCGTTTGCAGGGGTGTGCCGGCCAGCAAATTTGCTGACCCAGGCAAAAGGAAGGGGGGGTGTCATTATGTGGTTGGGAAATGGTGGGGCATTTCGTATGCCACCGATCTAGCATCCCAGGAATTTCAGAAACCCTCAAGGAAATTAGAGAATTAGCTACCATCCCGGGCTGTGGCTTCCTTGTCGCTGTGTGTGTGCATTTTCTTGACTTTAAACTAGGGCCCTTGGAGCATCTGTACATAAGGGGCAGCGTCCCAGGCAGAGGGGCTTTCTGAGGTAAGGAGAAAGCCTCTCCAGCCAGTGAGGCTATCGGCCGAGGCTGACACTTGGGGGGACCAGGCTCAGAGAGGGGCGGGAACTTGCCCTGGGCTACACAGCTAAGGTTAAGATCTACTGCGTCAAGTGACTCACAGCTTGAGTCACTTTCTGTGATGCCAGGCTCTACAGGCAACTTGCTGTGTGGAACCAGAGGAGTTTTCTTCCTTCCCTGGGTCATTTCTCCTCATCTGTGGGAGGAGGGAATGGGATTATGGTCTTAGTTTCAGCTCCCCCAAAGGCAGACCCTGAGTCTCAGGAATACGTGTAAGCGGTGTATCCGGGAAGTGATCCCAGGAAGCAGGGATGAGGGAGGGGAGAGTGACACAGGGAAGGGAAGACAGCCCATCCATGCAAGGTGCAAGGGCAACCACCCGTCCTGGGCACCTAGAGCTCTGCCCCACCGGGAATCCTCTAAGGAACTGGCTGGAATACCATGCAGAACTGCTACCCCAGGGGCGAGGGAGCTGGGGTATGAATCCACCAGCGCGCATCTCTCAAGCGTTGAGGGTCGTTCTAGGGATGATGAATCTCTACCAATTCTTGCTTCTCCCCCCGCGGGCAAAGCTCACTCAAGGCCGGAAAACATCCTCGGGCCAACCTGTCCTGGAGGGGAGCGATCTATTCAGACCAGTGGGTGATTTCTAAGGCATCTCTTGGCTCTCATAGGCAAGGATTCATGGTTTCATGTGCACCTTCACCAGTATCCTCTCTTATCCCTCCTAAACTGCCATGACATCAGGGAAATGATGTGTTGGGACAGTTGGTGGGGTTCAAAATCGCTCCCTCACCACTTGTCCCAGGGCCTGAGATTCCCCTATCCGTGCTTCGGCTGTTAGCCACTGGTTTTTAAATAGTATCTGGCAGAACCCCTGGTAGGCAATAGCTTGGGGTGCCCCTGAGGAGGGATGTGCCAAGGATTAGGCTGAACGGGGGAGAGGGGACTCTGTTGTGTCCACTGTTTCTACCAGAGAAGTCTGCTTTGTCTGTCTTTTTATTTTTATTTTGGCTTTTATTTTTTTCTTTAAAGTTATAAATGCTCATGTTTAAACAGCCAAATGTTTCTAAAAGACTTTCCTTCCCACTCCTTACAGAAACCACTTCCAACTCCTTTCACTGTTTCTTTTAGTATTTATTCCATTTCTCAAAAAAACATGCTTACCAAGTTCATTGTGATTTTTTAGTCCTAGGCATTACCTGTTGACCTTGCACCATGGAAGAGGGTTTGGCTCCCTTCTGTCTGGCCCTTTTCATACCATGTACCCTTTCCATCCACCCAGGGTAGTTATTTTAGTTTTAGATTAATTATTTTATTAATTGTATATTTTTATTTTAGATTAATGACTACTATTTACTCTATTACTATTTTATTTTAGATTAATTATTACTATTTGCCTTTTTACAGCTGGATTTTTTTTTCACAGCTGAGTTATATGTATGCTTTGATTACATTTCCTTGCTTGTACAGCTTTTTGTTTTCCCTGGAGTTGTAGTTTGTTTAACTTTTCATTTGCATAATTTTCTGTGTACTTACCACTGATTCATCCCCAAACTCTCCATGAGTAGTCCAAATCTCCTATTAGGAAATTCACTAACAACAGGTATTTTGTTTATTTTAGTTTTTGGAGTCCTCTTTCCTGGAACCCCCTACCTACTCCAGTCTGGACTGGTTGCTCTCTAGCCTGCTGCTCAGTTGTCAACCTGGGATCTTCGTTTACTGGAATTCTCTTTACCCCTCTTACACTGAAGCCCTTGTTTTCTGGATTCTTTCTCTTTCTTGGTTTACTCCTTTTGGTGGAGAACATCTTCCAGTAGCTTCCTGAGAAAGGGTGCATGGGAGGTAGATTTTATTTGTGAGCTTGTTACATTTGATGATAACTTCAGTCATACTTTATGGAGAGTTTGAAATAAAATTTCCTTTTCAAAGGTATTTTTCCATTCTCTTTTTGCTTTGTGTGCTGCTATTCATAAGTCTGATGACATTCTAATCTCTGAAAATAACCTATTTTCTCTCTCTCCCTGAAGGCTTTGAAGACATTCTCTTTGTCCCACGCATTCTGAAATTCCACAGTGAGATGCTTTTGTGTGGTTCTATTTTCATACATTGTTCTGGACATTGAATCAGCCCTACGATCTGGACATTCACAGTGATCATTCCCAGGTAGTTTGCATGGATTATTTCTTTGATCATTTTCTCCCTTTCTTTTTGGCTGTTCCCCCTTTTTGTTGAGCTTTCTAAAATTCTAAATTATTTAAGAGTTTAATACCTTTTACAATTCTCATTCTTTCTTATTTTCTCTTTCTTTAGGTTGTGTGTTTTAGTCTTTGGGGGGAAGATATCTTTATCTTTTTCTTTCAGTGTTCCTATTGAGTTTCTCGTTTCTGTTATAGTAATTTGAATTTGTACTTTCTGGGTTCTAATTATTGCATTTCACAACTGCCTATTGTTATTGCATAGATGTGGTACCTTCTCTTATCTTTCTGAGGATATTAGTGATAGAATTTTTTAAAAGATTTAAACTCTCTGCCTAGTGGGCTTCCTTTAAGTTACTTATTTTATTTTATTTTATTTCATTTCATCTTTTATTTATTTTGCCTTGTCTTTCCCAGTAGAGACTTTCTTCATATGGCTGATGATCCTTCTCCATATGCTCTATTTAATCGTGGGGCACTAAACTCTGATGGGAGGCTCTGTATAATTGTGTGGGACTGCCCGACTCTGGATTTCATATAGAGGGAGGCTGGCTTCATCATTTCCTCATTTAGTATCTTTAGATCTTTCCCCTTAGTCTGCTGAGATTCCCTAGGGTAGATGCTTCTAATGTGCTTGGAGGTTATTGGAGTGGCTGCCAATGTTTTGGGGAAAAGAGCGTTCTCAATTCACATACGTAATGTTCCCTTGATCCTTCATTTTCAGTGTGGTGGCCTCTGCCTTTTACGTGGCTGGTGGTCACCTCCTGTCCAGAGACCCTCTGCTTTTTTTCTCTCTCCTAAAAACAAGCCTCAAATATTCCACTGGGGTGAGGGAGAAGATCTGGGGGTCTAACTACTTCCTGCAGATTTTCAAATATGCCTCCTGTTCTCAGTTTCTTCCTCACCTCCATTTCCAGACACATGGCTTGTGCCCAGTCGCTATTTTGCCGGGTAAGAGGTCGGGCTGCTTTCTGGCTTTCCCCACTGCTCTATCTGTGGCGATGCAGTCTCCCAGGTCTGCCAAGACAGTGACTTCTCACACAGATGCTTTCCAGGTTCCTACGCTCTGTTACTGTTATCTTTCTTCTTGTTCTCCTTGACCTTGTAGGCTCAGGCCTAAAAATCCTCCCAAACTGAAAAACGCACCACCATCACCCAGCTAACTAACAACACTCTATACGTAGGAAGTGACGGTAGATGTAAGCCTTTAATCCACTCCTTTCTGTTTTTTAGATCATGGGGGACGATTTGGTTTGGAACGAAGATTCCGGATACATCTTGTTTGTGTTTGTGAGGACTCCGTTTTTAAAAGATGCAAATACTCCCCAGATAAACTTATAAATTATGCTAGCAAATCCAATCAAAACGCCAACAGGATTCTTTACAGAACCTGAAAGACTGTTCCTAAAGCTCCTGTAGAAGAATAAATGGCCAAGAAAAGCTGAGAGGAGTCTGTAAAAGGGGAACAAGGACAGGATCACTCTGCCACACACGAGCATCTAGGATGTTACAATCCTGAAGTCAGAGAGGCACCAGCACGAGACTGCACAACCAGCCAAGGAGTCCACATAAAGAACCCAGAACCTGATGCCGCTGTAAGGGTGCATCGGTCAGGATCCCGCAGAAAATAGATGGGGCCTTAAGGAAGCAGTTTTTCACAGAGGTGAGGGCAGGGTTAAGGGAGCCAGCTAGGGGTCCACCAAGGTCCCGGCGCCGACGGGAAGCCATCTTTCAGTCTGAAGGGACAGGGGAGGGGAGATGGTGCAGGAACTCTCTGCTAGCGGGGATGACTCAGAGAAGGAAGGCAGACCCGTCCCAAACCGTGGCTGGCCGGACCAAGGAGCACCTCCTGCCAGTGGCTCCCACTGACTGAGCCCAGCCGGGAAGCCAGAGGGCGCAGAGTCCCGACAAGGCAGGCCATCGGCGTCAGCCTCCGGGTGCACAGAGCAGGTAGAGAGAGGTGGGGAGCAGATCTGGGGGGGGGGGTGTGCGAATAACCGACGCACGTGGAAATAGCCAACCATCTACTAGATACTCTACTGAGTTCCCACAGACAAGGCAAATATCCCAGCTCCCAAAGCGACTCCATCAGACGCCTCCCCCCCCCCCCCCTGCGCTTCTGTGAATGACACTGCCATCCACCCTGTCCCCACACTGGATCCTGGATTTACTGGTGGCCTTACCCTCGAAATAACCCTCCTACCGCCTCCTGTCTGGTGGTTGGAGCCACGCTTCCTCCACCTGTCAGCCCGAGACGTGGGCAATCGGGGGGGACCCCGCCCCAGCTTTTCACAGCTTCTCATGTCTGACAGGAAACCCTGGTCTTTCCCTCCGCCCATTCCTCCCAGCTCCAGCCTCCCAGACCACGCACGGTGTTTCCAGCGCTCCAAGCCGCTTCACATCTCCGAGACTTCGCCCCTGCGTAACCTCCCTGGGGAGGCCTGCCTCCTCCCTGCCCCGGCTTCCTGTGGAGGGCCTCCTCCAGACTCCTTGCCCTCTCCGTACTTCTAACTGAGTCTGTTCCTGTGTCCAGCCCCTTCCACCAGTCCGAGCTTGAGAAGACAGGGAGTGGGTCCCCAACTCCCAACACAGGCATCCACGAATGTTTGTTGAGTGAAGACACGATTGACTGACCCAACAAGGGATCCGATGAATGTCCCGCTTTTCTGAAACACTGAAGAAAAGGGAGCTCGGGTAGCTGGGCTGGACGTTCCTCTCATTTACCCAACAGCTACGTCCTGTGCACCTACTATGTGTCATACCCTAAGCTCGGCGCTGAGGATACAACACTTACCACAACGGGTATGATCCCGCCTCTCGTGGGACCTAGAGTCTGAGGGAGGAAACAGACACTCACCAAGTGATTTCACCCAGAGTTATTTTATTTTTGTTATGAGGGCTTCACGGGTGCAGTGACGGTCATACTTCAGGGGTGGTGTGGGCCCAAGTGTGGGGGGCAAGGTCTGGGCAGAGTGGGCCTGGTGGATGAACTTCATGGGCAAAGGACAGAAGAGGGCAAGAGGCTGGTCTGGTTCAGGAAGTGGTGGGAGGTGCAGCCCGGGGGAGAGAGGAGTCGGGACAGGCAGGCAGGGGCCAGCTGGGGGGCGAGGTGTGTGAAAGTGACCACAGGTGAGAAGAGTGGTGACAAGCCTTTGGGCGAGGGTGTGACATGGCAGGGGCACACTTGCAGAATCTCCTCTGGGGGGATGGCGGGCTGGGGTCGTGCAAAGTTGCGGCCCCTGTCGCTAAGCACAGGCCGCATGGGGACCCCCACCTCCACTCCCTTCACCAGCTTCTGCTGGTGGCTTCCTGCTAACGTTAGCCCTGGGGTTCCTGTCCCAGCCACCCTGGAGACGAGCCCATCCCCTCTGAATCCGCCCCCCTTCCCAGCCACCCCTCCCGAGGGCTTCCCTGAAGGCCCCATGTCCTCGGAGAAAGGGACCCTTTCCCAACTCCCCACCAGGGCCAGCCTGGCTAGAGTGGGCTGAATGGTGGTCCCCAAGAAGATATGTCCATATTCTAATCTCCGGAACCTGTGATATTACCTTATGTGGGAACAGATGTGATTTAAATTAAGGCCATTGTCTGGGATCCTCCAGGTGGCCCTAACTGCTGTCGTGTGTGTCCTTGTAAGAACGAGGCAAGGGCAGGCAACATGGAAGAGAAGAGGCAGGGATTGGAGGGATGTGGCCCCAACTCAAGGAATGCTGTTGGCCACCAGAAGCTGGACGGGGCACAGAAGGACTCTCTTCTAGAGCCTCTGGAGGGGGGACGGGCCTGCCGGCCCCAGTCTTGGACTTCTGGCCTCCAGCACTGGGACGGAAAACACTTCTGTTGTTCCCCCCCACCGCTCCCTAGTTTGTGATCATTTCGGTGGCCCCAGAAAGCTGACATGTAGCCGAGACCCCCTGGATGGCTGCGATCCTGGACTGGCTACTTGGTGTTCGGCCGAGGACCCAACAGCATGGACGTCCTTTCCAGAATGCCCCGCACAGAGCTCACGCCGTAGCTCAATACGCTCATTGAAGTGAACTGAGGTGAATTTGCGAGTAGACAGGCATGGCCTTGTCACCCTGGGTTCAAGCTGCACTCTGGGACACACCCCTACCTCTGTAAAACAGAGGTAACAGCGCCCATCTCACAGGCAGCGTGGATCCAATGAGGCAGAGGATGAAAAGAGCCTGGGCCCTGAGGAGGCCCCACCTGCTGCCAGGCTCCGATCACCCATGGCATCTGACATCACAGGGTTTTACCTGCGCCACGGGCTAGCTGTGCACCTAGGGCCGGTACCTTAACCTCTCTGAACTTCTATTCTCAGCTGAGGGTCAGGAAGGCGTCAGGGAATTGCACCGGGGCAACTAGTTGGCAGGCAGTTTCAGCAGGTCCCGTATGCCCCAGGGATCAGGCCCACAGGCTCAGACTTGCCCATCAGCCCTCCCTGGGGGGCCGATCCCTTGGCGTCCTTTCAGGGCCCATGCATCAAAGACCCTCAGAAAATGGTCCTGCCCCTGGGCTGGAAGGTACCCTCCAGGTTTCTTGAGGGGCTGCGGGGAAGTTGCCTCCCTTGATTCCCGGCCCCCTCCCCACCTCTGCCCCTCACACAAGGAGGTTGGGTTTCCCCCTTTCGAGGAAACAGATCAAAGCACCTGAAGTTACCTCCCGAGAGGCCTGGGGCAGGACGGGAGAGCTGATGGTGGGGTGTTGAGCTCTCTTTTCAGTGCACCGTGTGCACACACGTGTTATCAGCCCTCCTCTTCACCCTCACCTGCGGGCCAAGGTGGTACAATCTGTGCCCATTTAATGGGTGGAAAAACAGAGGCTCAGGCCAGGCAAGTCCGTGACCCTGAGGGCCAGGGCCACAGCGGAGCTGACTCCCTGCCCTGGCCCAGGACTAAGCCACTCCTCCTCTGCTTTTCTCCCTCTAGTTATGCTCCCCTCCCCTCCCTGACTACAAACGTTGGCTAAGTTCAATGCCGCGCAGGTGGACAGACGAAAGAAAAAGATGTGGAATTGCCCCAGTCCTATTACCCAGCATTAAGCCCTGTCAGTATTTGGGGACACAGCCTCCTCTCGAGTCAATGTCTGTCTTGTTCTCTCCTTCCTTTCCCCAAATGTCGTCATCATGTCTAAATGTTCATGAACCTTCTCCCGTGTGGGTAGATACTGCTGTTCAGCTGGCATTCTTTCCCCGGTTGCACAAGCTTCAGGGGGGTCTGGGGAGCCCTGAAATCCACACATGAAATCATGGGAAATGTGTAGAAGGGTCCCTCGCTTCCATAAAATTCCCCAAGGAGCCTGGGGCCCAAGGAAAGATTAAGAGGAAGAAGGCCCAGCTCACAGACAGGAGCTGTCCTGTGAAAGGCTAACCATTTGAGCCCACACTGGGGGATGGCCACCCCGGAAAGCTGGTCTCATTTGTGCTAGAGACGCCTCTGCAATAAGGGCCTCGATTACACGGGTGTTTTGGGGGCAGAGGTCCGTGACCCACGTGTGTCTGGCGTTTGTGAAGACAGATTCCCAAATTCCCAGCCCGGCTTCTACCCACCCTTGTGTGAGAAGCCTCCAAAGGGCCCTCCTGCTGCAGCCTCCTGTGCCTGGGAATGTTTGGAAAGCGCCCACCGCTCTCTGAGGCGCCCTTTAGCTTTGAGGAGCCCAGGAGGCATGTCCTGCCCCCTGCCATGTGGCTCCTAGGGTGGGGGGGCAGTGAGCCGGAGGGCAGGATGGACCGCTTGCTTCCTCACAGAGATTTGTCTAGACCTACGATGTACCAGGCGCAAATCTCCGTTCTAAGAGCCACAGTGAACAAAATAAGGTCTCTGTCCTCCGGGAGCTGGGTTCTCATCGGGGAGACAGAGGGTTAGCCAACCAAGCCACCCAGGCACCCCCAAAATTATGGTCGTTTTTACATTAACAAGGGAAGGGGCACCTGGGTGGCTCAGTCGGTTGAGCGTCCGACTTCGGCTCCGGTCAGGATCTCGTGGTTCGCGAGTTAGAGCCCCACGTTGGGCTCTGTGCTGACAGCTCGGAGCCTGGAGCCTGCTTCGGATTCTGTGTCTCCCTCTCAATAATAAATAAACGTTTTGTTTTTGTTTTTGTTTTTTAAAAAGAGCTAATGTAAACGTGTGCTGGGCCCAGTGGAGTCCTGCTTCCGGGAAGCTATCGCAGGAAAAGGCGCCGGGAATGAGGGGCGGGCTAGCTTAGGTAGGTGTTCAGGGAGATCACGCGGCAGGGGACACGCAGAGACAGGGGCGGAGAGTGGGGAGTGGTGGAGAGGATGGAGGGGTGCCAAATGCACGTGGGCACAGGGAAATGTGCTCGGGCTGAGGCAGCAGCAGGGACAAGGCTGTGCAGAGGAACAGTAAGGAGGCTCCCGTCTCCCTGCCTTCCCGACGCAGTAGGCTGGCTCTGGCGTGCCCAAGGAACAATCCAGGCAACGCTCGGTCTAGGCCATTTGTAGGCAGGGGGCACAGCTTGGGCTGGCTCTGGACCCATGCGTTGCCAGATTTGACAAGTAAAATGACAGGATGTGGGGTGCCTAGTGGCTCAGTCGGTTAAGCGTCTGACTCTTGATGTTGGCTCAGGTCACGATCTCAGGGTTGGCGGGTGGAGCCCGGCCTCGGGCTCCAGCTGGACGTGGAGGCTGCTTGAGATTCTCTCTTTCTCCCTCCACCACTCGTGCTCTCTCTCTCTCTCTCTCTCAAAAAAAGAAAGAAATTAAAATTAAATAAGTAAATTAGAATATAAATTAAAATAAAAGTACAAGATGCAAGATGTTGCAAGGGACATACTAAAAAAATGATTCCTTTCTTATCTGGGCATCCTGTATTTTATTTGGCAATCCTTTCTGGGCCTGGACCGGGGACGGGTGGTCCTTGCAGCAGTAAGGGGCAGTTCTAAAGACACAGCTGATGTCCCCTGCACAAGCATTTGCCCTTAGTCCTTGGGTGGGCAATGGGGAGCCATGCAGGGTATTGAGCAGGGGGCCCCAGAGGCTCCGATTTGCGCTTGAGCAGAGAGTTACTTGGGTGGGAGGAGGGTTTGGGTGGGAGAGGTAAGGGGACACCTGGAGACAGGGAGATGTCCAAGAGGGGGTGCCGAGGCCGGAAACAGGACAATGCTGTGAGAAAGTGGGGGCTGGAGATGAAGTCAAGAGGCATTTAAGAAGCTGGGAGTTTGTGGCCTGGAGCCCGGGGGGGTGGGATGGCGGTAGGATCATGCTGCGGAGCTCATCGAGTCCAGATTTGTGACGGTCCAGGCTGGTCCCGTCGTGTCTGAGCAGAGGAAGTGTCCAGCAGGCAGGTGGGCATACAGCTCTGGAGCCCACAGAAGACCGAGGAGGCGTGTGGTCATCACCTGCCCGCACATGGCCATGGAAATGCCGGGTGTGAAGAGATCCAGACCGAGGGCAGGAAGCTGGGTGCACCGGCCTGAGGGACGGGGAGGGGAGGGGAGATGAGAAAGTGACTGGGAATGCGGAGGGGGTCCAGGGCAGGGTCTGGAGGGGAGGTCCCATCAACGCCGGCAAATGCTGCAGGGAGAACCTGAGATAGGACCGTTGGGTTGTGGGGCCGGGGATGCTGGGGACTCATCAGCTACAATTTCAGGGGGGTGGGGTGCAGGAAGGGCAGGAGAGGCAGCAGAAGCCAGACCAGATTCACTTATTCATTCATGGACTCATTCATCCTTTCGGGCTTGGCGCAGAGAGGAAAATAGCCTTCCAGGAGCCAAGGGCCAGAGGGCTGGAGGGGTGTGACCAGGGGATGGGGGGAAGGGGGACCAGGAGGGGGAGGGCCTAGAGGAACAGAGGGTTCAATGGGAAACCAGGCGGGAGTTGTCTGGGGCGGCATCTGGAAGCAGCCTAGATAGCGGGGAGTGGACGGAGGGGCAGGCTCTCCTGGAGGGCTGCAGGGAGGCGGTGTCCTTTGGGGATACCCAGATTCGGGGCAGGTGGGAAAAGAAATTTCCTGAAGATCTTGACTCTTCAGAGAGCTGGTGAACCATGGCCTGGGAGACCCAGGGCGCTGTGGCAAGGTTTGGTGTGGCGGGGAGAGGGGTTGCAGGCCCAGGAAGTTCCGGTGACCAGCAGGGGAAGTCTGCCCCAAAGAAGGCAGAGACTGGCTTCACGAGTCCCAGAGCCCCAGTCTGCCCCTTACCCTGCCAGATTCTTCCTGACCCCGCCACCCCGCCCCCCCCCCCCCATCCTCCCAAATCCCTCTGCTCTCTCGCCCTCTCCCCAGCAGAATCTGCACCCAGTAGACGGTAGAAATGACTTCCTCTGAGGTTTGACCACAGAACTACCTTCCCGGCCTCAGCCCCCACCCATGGCGCCCTACCCCGCATTCCGGTGAGTGGACAAAGCAAGCCGAGGGGAGGCAGCCGAGAGGGTGGGATTTCGGGCAGGGGTTGCAGAGGCGAGAGGACGGTCTTCCCAGCATCCCCGAACCAGCCATTCTAACGGTGTTAGGGCACTGGGCCTCCTGTAACCCCGGGGCTGGCCACTTTGGGTCGCCTAATGACAGCCCCCTCTCCATCCCGGCCAGTGGGGCGACAGGAGTATTTCCAAGGCAGAGCAGCCTTGAAGAGCAGCGAGAGAGAAATCAAGACACTCCCCTCGCCTGCCCCATCAGCTCTGCACATTGAGGCACATCAGATAAGCTTCTTGTCTTGTATGTGGTCGAGGTGTCAGACGGGCTGGCTGCTGTCTGCTTCCCTCCGTGGTTCTCACGGCTCAGCTGGGCCTCTGGGAAGCCCGGGGAGGGTGTGGGCCGAGGCCACTCGCTCTTGGAGCCGGGGCCGGAGTGGACTCCTGGGCCCCGTTGCAGGCCCAGAGGATGCAAACTGCCCGGCCCTCTCTTGGTCCACAGTCTCCTGTGGCTCCCTAGGACCGGTAGCATCACCCCCGCGCTCTTCAGTCTGGAAGTGGAGGCCTTCCCGGTAACCCCCTTGCTATGTCTCATCACCCATGTTGCACTGGGAGGACGGAATAGTCTGCACTTTTCACTCTGGAGCTCAGTGTTCACAGGGATTTTTCCTCCTTGCTTCTGCATTGTCTGAATCCCGTTCATCCTTCGTGGCTCCGCTTCGACGCCCCTCCTCCAGGAAGTCCCCCAGCTGCCAACCTGATTCTTTTATTCTGCTGTGCTCTTAGCAGCCGAGATGTCAGCCTCCACGTCTGTGTCTCCCCTTAGCGCCCGGCACAGCGTGGTAGGTAGCGTGGGTGTCAGTGAGTGCATTCAGTGGCTTTGCTACCTTGTTCGGATTTGGCTCGCAAATATTAAGCGCCTGTTAGGTACAGGCCTTAAATTTCACATACCCAGTCTTCTTTAATATTTGCATGAGAAGGTGGTGGTATCGGTATCACCGGGTCCATTTGCCATGTCAGGAAACAGAGGCTCAGAGAGGCTAAGGGAATGATCCATAGTCACACAGCAAGTATCAGCGTTGGGATTACTCTGAGCCCCTCCTGAGTTCAGAATCTGGGTGTTTCTACTCCGCGCCTTGTCCTTCCAGTGGGATCACTCCACGGCTCTTCTATCCAAAGGGGTCTTGGAGGGAGCAGAGAGGAGAGAGGTTTGCTGTTGGTTCCCTACTGACTTTGCTTTCAACCTGCTCTTTCTTCATTATTATTATTTTTTTTTCTTATAACAAAAGAAATCTATGTTCAGGTCTGGCTCTTTAATCCAGTGCTCTTTCCAAGACACTCCATTCACTGCTTCTCTTCCAGGTGGAGTGCCCGAGCTACAGAGGAACAGAAAGCTCACCTGGTCCATCCCCCTGCCTCCAGTCAGGACCCTTGGTCATTTCAAGCGAAAGAACCCTAACTGTGGCGGCTAATACTAGGTGGCAACTTGGCTAGGACATAGGACCCAGACATTTGGTCAAATGCCTGCCTAGATGTTGCTGGGGAGGTCGTTTTCAGATGACACTGACATTTAAATCAGTAGCCTTTGAGTAGAGCAGATCGCCTTCCAGCATGTGGGTGGGCCTCATCCAATCAGTTGAAGGCCTAAAGAGAGAAAGACTGACTGCCCCCAGGAAGGGAGAATCCTGCCGGCAGTCTGCCTCTGGACTTGGAGGTACAACATCAACTCTTCCCCGGGTCTCCAGCCTGCTGGCCCACCCCGCAGATTTGGGACTTGCCAGCCTTCACAATAGAACGAGCCAATTCTTTACAATCTCTCCCGCGTGCTCTCTCTCTCTCTCTCTCTCTGTTCCGCTTTCGTCTGTGTTGGCTTCATTCACGAGCAGGCTCTCCTCAGGAGGCGCAAAGAAAGATGCCAGCGGTTCTGACATCGTCTAAGCTTAGCAAACCGCAGAAAGGGAGGGCCGCGTTTTTAATAATTCCAGCAAAAGTCCTGGGGTTGACACTCGCTGGCTTGGCTCACGTGGTGTGATTATCCCTGAGCCAAGTGCTGAGACTCTGTCTGGGCCAGGGGGCCCGCGGTCCCTCCTTTCTGGGGCCTGACCTGGGTTCCCACATATTTGTTCGCGCCCTGCCTGGAGTTGCAGATCTGGAGAAAAAGCACGCTAGCGCGACGGAGCCTAGGGATTCATCGAAGGGGGTTGGGGGCAGCACCGAACTTTAAACATTCTCTTGGGAAGCAGTTTGGCTACAACTGAAGTCTGGCTCATGACTCCCCCTCACCCCTCACGGAGCTCAGAAGTCCTCTGCCCGATGCTTGAATCCCTCCTGTGGCCTTTCCAAGTGGTTGCATACCTCTAGTGACGGGGAGCTCATTACCTATCGGGGCAGTGCGTGCTAAATTTGTCAAGCTCTGACTGGGAGAAAGTTCTTCATCGTGCCGAGCTGAAATCTGCCTCCCTACTTTCACTCATCAGTTCCCATTCCGCCCTGTAGCCACCCCCACCCCTTCCCGTTCCAGGCCAGCACGATGCTAATCCCTCATCCACGCCAAGGCTCTCCAGGCCTCTAAGTCAGCTCTTCTATTCAGCTGTTCTCCAGATGCTGAGCCAAGCACGTTATTCGTATTATCTTACGTCTGCCTCTTTGAGGTGGATGCCGGTATTGTTCCCGTTTTACTGAGGAGGACACCGGGCCTCAGAGGCGTGAGGGGGCTTGCCTAAGGTTACCTGATGAATGTGCACTGAGCGGGAGGCCTGCTCTGACCCCAAAGCCCATGTTCCTTGCCGTCGTATTCCCCCACCTTCGACCGTGCCTCAAATGACTTGGTTTCGAGAAGAACCCCCTGAGAGATACCCTTGCCTTTTTCTGGTCGTGATCCAGTAGATCAAAAGTTCTCCAGGTGGGTTGTCTGGGACTGAATTGTATGGGTAAAGACTCCATATTATGGAACTCTCTCTCAAAGCGGCTTAATTATTGGCCCATATAACTGAAAAATTCCAGGGGGTATGGCTTCAGGCATGGCTGGATCCAGAAGCTCGAACAATATTATCAGGACTCAGGCTCTCTTACTCTCCTTCTGCGGTTCCCCATAATGCCATTCTCTGTCTTAGCCTCAATTTCAGGCTGCCCTTTCCCTTCGTGGCCTTCAGCAACCACAGTTTTATATTTTATCAGTATAGCAAGCCCAGGGAAAAGAGCAAAGTCCCAGGACTGATTCTCATTGGCTTGGCGTGGGTAATGTGCTCTTCCTTAAGCCAATGGCTGCATGTGGGAGCTAGCACTCCGACTGGTCAGGCTTGGGTCGCGGGCTGGGGAATGGTGTCCTTTCCACCCAAATCACATGGACTGAAAGTATGTGTGTATTTGTTGGGGGAGCGGGTGTTGGCAAGTTCCTCAAAAGAGAATAAAGGTGGCGTTTAAGAAGAAGCAAGAATGGGTTTAGGAAGAAGCAAGTGGGACCCAGAGGTCCACTCGTGAGCCAGACCTCCCCGATTGCCGGGGACTGGGGATAGGGGAGAAGGCGATTCTCATCTCCTTCATCTGGGTGCCCTACCTTTAGTAATGCAGCTAAGAATCCCAGTGTCAATGTCAGCAGCCATGTTGCCCAGTCGATGAATCTCCGAGGGCGGGGGGCGCTGCCCCGCGCATCGCAGCTCAGACCCGCCTCTTCCTGCTGTACTTTGGGTCCGAGTCAGCATTTCCACGTGTCTTGTAACGTGCAAGTGGACATTCTGCGGAGGCTGGGGTCTTGGTTTGTCTTGTCCTCTGTTGTGTCCCCACACCCAGAACAGTGCCCGGCCCGTGTGGATGCTCAACGAACATTTGTTGAATGAATGCATGAGACCAGCCAGGCCTGCGGCCGGCCGAGACACCACAGCTAGCTCCCGACCAGAGCCCTGGGAGGCAGGTGCTGCTCGCTTCTCTGGCAGGTGAGGAAGGGGTTCGGAGGGGTCACGTGACTGGCCCAAGGCCACACATCCAGGGTGTGCGGAGCTGAGATCCAAACCGGCACAGGAGGGCAAGGCTGGAGCCCCATCCCACGCAGCTGCCAGGAGGAATCATGGAAACACATACTGAGCACTCGTTATGCATTAAGCATCCTACTAAGGGTTTTGCTCGTCTCCCGGCATTTCATCTCGTCTTCACGGCAACCCCGCAGGGTGGACGCTGTTAAGATCGTATTTAACTGCGGAGGAAACCGAGGTGCAGAGACATGCGGTGACATATCGAAGTCACACACTAGTAAGTGGCTGAGCTGGGGTTTAATTCTGGGTTCTTCACAGCCGGCCAGGGCGGCCTCGCCCAGCAGTGACCCGCTCCCGGCTCACCCTCGTCTGATGACTGTGTCAGACACTAGGGATACAGACATGCAGAATGGACGAAGGCTCCTGACCTCCCAGCCAACACTCTGGTGGAGGCATCAGAGAGAAATCGTAAGGCACAAAGCAAAAAGAAACATGGGACGCAAAGAGCACTGGAAAGGAAGCAATGCGTAGGGTAAGAGGACAGAGCGGAGGTTCCTCGAAAAATTAAAAATAGAACCACCCTACGACCCAGCAATTGCACTACTAGGTATTTATCCAAAAGGATACAAAACTGCTGATTCGAAGGGGCACGCGCACCCCCATGTTTCGAGCAGCACTATCGACACTAGCCAAAGTATGGGGGAGACCCCACATGTAAAGAACGGAATCTTGCCATTTGCCACTACGTGGATGGACCTGGGTGGTATTCTGCTAAGCGAAGTAAATCAGTCAGAGAAACATAAGTGTATGACTTCACTCATATGTGGAATTTAAGAGATAAGACAGATGAACATAGGGAAAGAAAGGGAAAATAAGACAAAGACAGAGAGGGAGGCACACCGTCAGAGACTCGTAAATACCGAGAACAAGCTGAGGGTGGACGGAGGCGAGGTGGCTGGGGGGATGGGCTGAATGGGTGATGGGCCTTAAGGAGGGCACCGGTTGGGATGGGCACTGGGTGTTAGATGGAAATGATGAGCCACTAAATTCTACTCCCGAAATCATTATGACACTAGATGTTAAGTAACTCGGACTTAAATAAAATTTAAAAATCAATAAAAGAGAAAAAAATAAAAAAAAATAAAAATCAATAAAAGAGAGAGAGAGAGAGAAAAAGAAAGCTGCAGGACAAGAGGACTGAAAGTTACATGGGGGTCAGGAAGTCTTCCCTGATGGGAAACATTTGAGCAGAGAGGTGACCTGGTCTGACTCATGAGGGGGTGACGCAGAGCTGCCCCCAGGGGGCACGGAGGAGGGGCAGCCCCTCACAAGAAAACCCAGATACTGTTTTCAAAGGGAGGAAGGACAGATGCCGAGGGCACTCGAACCCCAGGCACCCACTGCAGAGGAAGGCTGGCACGTAGGACCCGGGGCTGCCCAGCCCGCAGGCGTGATATGCGGGAGCCTGGCCTCCAGTGACCCTCCGCCCCCCACTTTCTCTCTTTATCCTGCCAGGCTGTGGGCGTGCTCCTGCTGGATGGCGTAGAAGGGTCCTGTCTCAGGCACTCAAGGGCCTGACTGTCTTTCCAGCTTCCCTGTGCCCCCCTGCAGCCTCCTCACTGCTCCTGAACGTGCTCTGTCTAGTCCAACCTCCCAGCCTTTGCCCGCGCTGCCTCCTCTGCCCGGAATGCCCTCCTCGCCATCCCCAAGGGTTGCGATGCCACCAGCCTGTGAGGGGGACCATGCTGCACTACAATTGGCTGCTGGTGGGTTTGTCTTCCCCACTTGCTTGAGAGCTCCTGGAGGGCAGGAGAATGTGTTGTTTTTCTGTGTCCTCATCACCTTGCTTGGGCAGGTGGGCAGTAAACATTGGCTGAATAAGGGAGCGAGGGAAGGAAGGAAGGAAGGAAGGAGAGAGGGGAGGAAAGAGGGAGGGGAGGAAGGAGGGAGGGAAGCAGGGGAGGAAGGAAAGAAGGAAGGAAGGAGGGAGGAGGGAGGGAGGAAGGAAGGAAGGAAGGGAGGGAGGAAGGAGGGAGGGGAGGAAGGAGGGAAGGAGGGAGGGAGGGAGGGGGGGAGGGTGGGGAGGAAGGAAGGAGGGAAGCAGGGGAGGAAGGAAGGAAGGAGGGAGGGAGGAGGGAGGGAGGAAGGAAGGAAGGAGGCAGGGAGGTGAGGAAGGATGGAAGGAGGGAGGGAGGGAGGGGAGGAAGGAAGGAAGGAGGGAGGGAGGGAGGGGAGGAAGGAAGGAAGGAGGGAGGGAGGGTGGGGAGGAAAGAAGGAAGCAGGGAAGCAGGGGAGGAAGGAAGGAAGAAAGGAAGGAAGGAAGGAAGGAAGGAGGCAGGGAGGGGAGGAAGGAGGGGAGGAAGGAAGGAAGGAGGGAGGGGAGGAAGGAGGGAAGGAGGGAGGGAGGGTGGGGAGGAAGGAAGGAAGGAAGGAGGGAAGCAGGGGAGGAAGGAGGGGAGGAAGGAAGGAAGGAGGGAGGGAAGAAGGGGAGGAAGGAAGGAAGGAAGGAGGGAGGGAGGGAGGGAGGACCACCCAGTTCAAATGTGACCTTTCTTGGGAGCCTCCCCTGATTTCCATGTTTCAAAATCACGTGTCATGTGTTTCTTAGCACCAGTCATTTCTGGATGTGCCACCTCAACTCCCTTTCTTGTGACTCCATGAAATACGTCTTAATCATCTCTCTCTTTTCCTCTTGCCTCCGCATCCCTCTCCCATGCCCTCGCTGACATACTGCGCTTACAAAGAATTTAATAACTACACGCTGAATTAAAATGACGAAAGGCCTTAGAAACCTACGCGTGTCCTCCCCTTCCAGGAAGACCAGTGCTCTTCCGCTGAATGCGGGTGAGGCTTAAACCCATTTTGTTCTGGCAGGGAGACCTCAGCCGTGGAGGGGAGGTGACGAGGGTAGAGGGGGCCCGGCTTCGGAGTTCTCTAAGGGAACTAGGGCATGTGTGTTGGTGCCCAGGTACCGATGCTTCATGCAGACTCCGAGTTTATTTCCCCGGCCTCCTGTGGGATGGCTCTTCGTCTCCTAAGTGCACAGGTGGGGAAACTGAGGATCGCAGAGTGCCACAAGACCAAGGTCACTCCGCTATCAGGAGACATGGCTGGGATTAACCCCAGGGGTGTGTGGGTGGTAACCTGGCTCTTAAGAAAGAAGGACACGAAAGGAAAGGAGTCCTGATGTGTAGCGTGGGCCAGTTTCCGTGGTGTAAATACTCCCACCAAGGCCAATTCCCAGCTACCAACCACGGGCCTGCGAGATTCCCAAATATGTCACGGTTGCCTCTGGCAAGGGAGCCGCAGCCCAGGGTGGCCCCGGCTGCCACCCGGAAAGGTCTGTGTGACCACCCAGCCAGGTCTCCTCCCACCGCCCAGACTGGGCCAAGGCAGAGGCAGCAGGGGTGGTGGGTGGGGGGGGGAACGGGCCGGTGGAAGGCAGCTGGTGGAGGGGGGGGAGGCGACCCCACCAGCCTCAGGTTCCCCCACCCCACTTCTCTCCTTCTCGCTGGCTCCCCTCATCCCACTCTGCAGGTGGCTCCGGAGGGAGGTGTCCCCACTCCAGCCTCCCTCCCAGAACCCCCCCTCCGCCTGTCTTTCTCTCTCACTCTTTGCCCTTCTGACGAAGTTCCCTCCCACTTTGCTCTGCGGGGCTCTCTATCTCTCCTTCTCTCGAGCTCTCCCTCCCTCTCAGGAAACATTTCAAAGTCTGTTTAAAAAACAACACCGCCACTGACTTTACAGGTTTTTTTTCCCCTCTTCTTGAGAACAGGACGTGAGAAGGCCAGGTTGAACTTCCTGTGTGAAATGATGTGGGGGGGTTTCTGAGCAAAACAAGGGTCAGGCTGTTGGACCCGGAGGGGCCGATGCCAAGGTCAGCTGGAATCAAGCCTCAGACAGGGCAGCCCACGGGGTGCCCAGGCCACTGCCGCCCTCCCTGGGGGCCAGGTTTTCTAGACGTGGGCTGGCGGGGAGCCGGGACGGGCACAGAACATTCCACCACACGCCACAGTCGTGCCCCGATTCATCCAGGCCCTCGCCACAGGGCAGGAGGGCCCCCCCCCCACCTCTTCCCGCTGTGGGTGTGGCCCAGGGTGAGTCACTGCCTCCCCGAGCCTCAGTGTCTTCATCTGTAAAATGGGGTGATGAGCCTGATGTCGGGGTCAGGCCGGTGAGCCTCGACGTACGTGACACACCCAGCAGAATGCCTGGCAAGCCGGTGGGGCCAGGGCAACGGTAGTTATCTGTCCAGCGGGGACGAGGAGGAAAGGAGGTGTTCTGTATAAATACGAGCCGGCGTCTACCCTGTTAGCTGGCAAGACCGTGGTTGGTTGAATTCTCTTAAAACTTCCAATAACTGGCTGTCGGGCCTTAAACACATTACTTAACCCATTCGTGCCTCAGTTTCCTAATCCGTAACGTGGAGCTTATGATAGGACCTACCGTGTAGGAGTGTAGCATGGGTCAAATGAGTTCATAGGTAAAACGTGCTTGACACAACGCGTGGTATATAGTAAGTGCTTAATTAGTGTCTGCTGTTAGGATCGATTTACACATCTCTAAGGGCCACTGGACAGAAGACCATGGTGACGTTTCTCGGTTAAATTCAAGGAGCCTCCTGATCGGGACAATCTCCATGCATTTTCCTCCCAGACATCATCAGTAAGAGGCTCTTTTTTTTTTTTTTTTTTTTTTTTTTAATTTTTTTTTAACGTTTTTATTCATTTTTGAGACAGAGAGAGACAGAGAATGAATGGGGGAGGGTCAGAGAGAGGGAGACACAGAATCTGAAACAGGCTCCGGGCTCTGAGCTGTCAGCACAGGGGCCTGATGCGGGGCTCGAACTCACGGACCGTGAGATCGTGACCTGAGCTGAAGTCGGCGCTCAACCGACTGAGCCACCCAGGCGCCCCAGTAAGAGGCTCTTAACCTCTCCGTGCTGCCCCGGGGTCCTCAGCTGTGACTTGGGGTGGTAACGGTCCCCACCTGACAGGATGGGAGTGGGCGTCCCCCTTGAGCAGTGCTCGGACACCGTGGAAGGATTATTGTTCTTCTCTTCCCGGCGGCTTGGATTCCATGAGCCACGGACAGGAGGCTACTGCCACCCTGTGCTGCATCACACGACCTGCGTGGACCGGTCCCAGGGGCTCAGGTGGACCGGCCTGGCCGCCCCCTCGGGGCCCCCCCCCCCCCCCCCCCGCCCCCGCAGCCACCAGGGCCTAGACCAGGTCTGACCCAGACCCAGCCACCCGGGGCCCCTCTGATGGGTTTGCGGCTGGGCACGTGACCCCAGCTGGGCCAAGGAGAACCCCGTCCGGGCAGAGCGGTCCCAGCAAGTGTGATGTCCGCCCTCTGTTAGGGGCTTGTCACCGTCCCATGCCAGTTTGTGCGTGAATTCGTCGACCCTTCTCGGCCTCTTTCTGTGCCTTTTACAGGTGGAAACAGGAGTCAAGGGGCCTGATTTTGGTCCGGGTCCCACCACTGACTCCCCCTGTGATCTTGGGGAGGTCCTTTCATTTACTGACTCAACAGTTACCTCCGTGTCAAGTGACGAGGAGTGATATAATACCCTCGAACGTTTACTGAGCCCTCGTTGAGCCCTAAACACTTGGCATCTGAGAGAAATGCTAACGTTCCCACGTCACGGGTGTACCTGTGAATGGAGACTCCCCAAGTTCAGAGTAAGTGGTTGAGCTGCGATTTGAACCCGTGTCTGGTTCCTCGTTGAGGCCCCCAAACTGCTGGCTGTCCCATCTCTACAGAGCCGGACGCCCAGCATCTCTGTCCTCATGGAGCTCCCGTGGTAGCTCCCGCCCCCTCTCTATGGTTTCCCGGTAGGCTTTAGTTTCAAGGAGGAAGAACGGGCTGTGTCCCAGATCTGGGTGTCCCAGCTCTGACCTCACTGACGCGTGGCCCTGGGCAGGTCTCGGCTCCTCTCTGAGACTGTTGTCCTCTTTTAATGAGATACCTTCTCAAAGATGCTTCACGTTCTTCCCACCTTCTGGCGACAGCTGGGCCCTTAGCACCCCTCCACACTCTACCCCTGTCCCAGGCTGTCCATTCGTCTCATCCCCAAAGTCTGGCTGCTCCTCTGGGGACTCAGTCTTAGAACGAGTAGGCTGTATATCTCCTGGTCTCCCTTCCTTAACGGGGGCGGGGGCAGACAGCTGGGCCAGGTGAGATGCCAAGGTCCTGGGTTGGGACGGATCCACTGCCCCCAGCCACACGAGCCTGTCTGGCCCGGCGAGGGGCAGGGCTGTTTCTATTGATTGGAGCTGTCAGCACGGGGAGAGCAGCTGTTTTCTTCCAAATCTAAAATCGATGGGGCTCGACCCAGCAGATACGGGCGGAAGATTTGGAGCCAGGAATAGTTCCCCTTGAGTTTCAGAAACACTGGGAGGGTCAGCTGGTGCGGCAGGACCACAGAGCATGCTGGGAAGCCCTGGCCTGTGGGAAGGAAGGGGCCAGGGCCAGGGGGCACCTTCTGGGCTTGGGTCCGACCCCCACACTTTGGCAACTTTGTGCTTCAACTCATTGCTCTCTCCCTCTGGTGAGTTGGTGGCGCAGGTCCGATGGTACTGGGCTGGGGTCATCAATCTGGTTCTAGCCTCCCTCTGACACTGACCTGCTGTGTGCCCTTGGGCAAGTCTCTGTCCCGCTCTGGGCCTCAGTTTCCCCAGCTGCCAAAAGAGGAGGTCGGAACAACGATCAGTCACGACAGTCCAGCTTTGTCCTCGGTGATGGTGGCGGCACTGTTCCCGCCTGTCTGGGTGCGCTGTACTCCCCAGGGAGGGCTCACGGAAATGGACGTGGCCCTTGTGGGGGCATAACTGGTCTGTCTCACACTCTGGATCCTGCCATCCCAGAGTGTCGATTCCCGTCCCCTAGTCACACGTTTCTACCCCCTCTTGGCGACTTCCCTTCAAAAAGCCTCATGATATCCAACCGCCATCCTTGGGGCCTACCCCTGTCTCCCAAGGAGGCTGTAGCTCCCCATGGGGTTGGGGACTGGGCGCTGGGTCATTGGCTATTTCTGTGGTGACGAGGCTGGTGCCCAGAAAGGGGATCTCAGGAGCTGGGCCTTCAGATAGGATCCTTACGATGCTCTCCGCAGCTGGGCTCCAGTAGCTGTTGGGCAGACAACACTGGGTTGATGGTCTACACTGGGTCCCAAGCCCTGGACACACCCCAGTTTCTGGCCCTCAGTGTCCCCCTCTGCAAAAGGAGTATGCTGAGCTGGGACAGCTTGAAGGGCCCTTCTAGATTGAAGTCCTCACATCGCTATCACTCTCGGTCCTCTCTACATTTCCTTGACTTCCTGCCCTCCTCTCCTCCTCTCTTCCTTCTCTGCTACTCCCCTCTTGGGATCTCCTCCTCCGTTCCACCTGTGGCACCCTCATGGCCTCCTGACCCAGACTAGCCCTTCCCCCCCACTGTCTTCCCCTCTACCCTTTAAGAAGAACTTTCAAAAGCACCTGCCTGACCAGACCCTAATCTGCCCAGCAACCTCCCTGGCTCCCCGTTGCCCAAGACCTAGAGATCCAGTCCCCCAGACCTTCATGACCTTCTGTGACCTTCTGTGCTCTGCTCCCAGCCCACACTTCCATTTCCGTCCCCACCCTCCCCGTGTGCCTCCAGCTCCCCAGCCACAGCAGGCTGTTCCCACTGATCAAGCAGGGTCCACGGCCTCCCTACCTCTTGGCCTTTGCTCTGGCCCTTCCCTCCTTTTCCCTTCTGTCAAACCCTGCTCCTTCTTCACGACCCACACATAGGGGCGTGTCAGCCGTAGGTCCTGGTGTTCAGAGCTCCCCCAGCCCTGGCTGCAGCCTCCCCCGTGCTACAGGCCTGGGTCAGATTCCAGGTGGGCCCCACAGCGGGAGGACTACTCAACAGCATGGAGGCCATCGACTCCTCCCGAATTCCAGGACACTGTGAGGTCCCTGAGAACAGGGCCTTGGTCTTCTTCATGATACCCCTCAGGGCCTTGTTTATATGGAAGGAATCACCTGCTTCACGGAGCTGAGTTGCCCTTCGATTGAGAGCATGGGGAGTCTGTCTAGAATGGGGCCGGGATGAACAGGATCAAGCTGGTTTGGAAGGGTTTATCCTAAACCAGGTGGATTTGAGTTAGATGGGCCCGGCCACCCAGGTTGGGTTAGGCTGGGTTATCTGGGCTCAGTTGGATTAGTTAACCTGAGTGCACTGGATTGGGCTAGGTAGTAAAGTTGGCTGAGTTAGATTGGGCTGGTCAGGGGAAAGAGCTTGTTGAGTTGAGTCAAATTGGATTACTTGGATTGGGAGAGCTGGATTGGTTTGAGCTGGGTAAACCGAGTTGGATTGTGATAGTTGAGCCAGGATATTGGGCTGGCTTTATTTAGGTGAGTTCAACTGGTGAGTAGGATTGGTTTGGGCTGGTTTAGATGGAATTGCCTGGTTAATTGGATTCGATTAGGTTAGTTGTGTTAAACCGTTGAGTTGGGTCTTAGGCTGCAGAACAGAAAACCACAGAATACCGTAGACGGAGGGGCTTAAACAACAAACCTGTAATTCTTATAGTGGTGGACGCTGGAAGTCCAAGATCAGGGTGCCAGCACGTTGAGGTGCTTGGTGAAGAGCCTCTTCCTGGTTTGCAGATGGCCATCTTCTTGTTAGATCCTCACAAGGTGGAGAGAGAAAGCTCTGTTGTCTTCATCCCTTTATAAGGGCACTAATGCCATCATAAGGGCCCCACCCTCATGACCTAATTATGTCCCAAAGACCCCACCTCTAAATACCACCACAGTGATGGCTTAGGCTTCAGCATGTGGATTTAGAGGAGACACAAACATTCAGTCCATAGCAAGTTGGGTTGGCTGACTTGGGATGGATTAGCTGAGTTTGGCTGACCAGTCAAGTGAGCTGGGTTAGGGGGGCGAGGCAGGGCCTCTTGAGATGGTCTGGTTGGTTGAGTGAGGCTTGGTTAGATGGGTTGAGCTCATTACTTGGGTTGGGTGAGTTGGTTGGGTGATCGGTTTGGGTTGGCGTGGGCAGGGTTAGTTGGGTAGAGCTAGTGGGATGGGATCGGTCACTTGGGTTTCTAGAACTGGGCTAGCTTAAATAGGTTGGGTTGGTTGGCTTGTCGGGCTTGGGACAAGCTGGCTCGGTGGGCTGCATTCTGGGCTGGCTTGGTTTGTCCTGGGTTCCGGGCTGGCTGGGGGATAGCCACAGTGCTCTGAGCTCTGCTCAGTCTCCAGCTCTAAGCCAGGGTGTGTGTGGGGGGGGTGGGGTGGGCACCTTGGCCACAAATAGCTGTGGGGAACACAAACAGTTGGGTCTTGAAAGACCTCAGCGGTGGTGGCTGTAACTTTCCACACGGCCCCAGTAAGCACATCTCTGAGCCTCGTGTTTGGGCCCAGCTGCTGCTTCCTCTGCAAGCAAACCACAATGTGGGGGGCGGGAGAGGTGGGGAACATGAGGGCTCTGAGCCCCTCCTTGTCAGGCATCCCCCAGCTTAGACGCCAGGTGCTCTCTGCCAGGGTAAGAGCGAATGACCCCATGGTGGGGAGCTAACCCTGCAGTGGCCCCCCTGTGCCAGGCCTGGAAGGGGAGGGTGAGACCAGGAAGGACAGTGGGAGGCAGGAGCAGAGAGGGGGCGATGGTTAGACAACAGGCCTGGGAGAGCTCAGGGGTCCCGGGGACTTTGGTTTCTACGTAGCTGTGGTGGGAGCTGGGCTGGACACTCATTCATTGATTCATTCATTCATTCATTCATTCACTCATTCATTCATTCACTCATTCATTCATCTATTCATTCATTCATAACACTATTTCCTGAGCGCTCATCGAGTGCAAAGAGCTGGCAGGCAGGAGTCACAGGAAGGAGTGATACTGATGGCTACAGAGACAGACTGAGGCTTCCCGAAGACCTGTGTGGCCCAGCCAGGCCCCTGTTTTCTTGCTCCCACCGCTTAGACCCCTCTGCTCTCCTCTGAAGGCACCTGCCGTGAACAGCTCGGAGCCCTCCTGTGCCCAGACGACATATGCCCCGTGTGCAGAGCCACCCCCTTGGCCAAGCCCAGACCGTAGGGCCTGGCACTCACCACTACCCGGTCCCCACCCACAGCTTCCCTGCCTCTGACCTTGTGCCACAGCCCACCTTCCCACTCACCCCGGCTGAGCTGCCCCTGGCCTGGTCCCCGGAAAGGCAGAGCATCTAAACCCAAGGGTCCTCATGGACAGTCAGATCAATGCCTGCCCTTTAGAGACGAGGAAATGGGGCCCAGAGTTGAAGAGTGCCTTGCCTGGGACACACAGCACATCGGAGGCCGGGCTGCACGCAGAGGTCCTGATCCCCCCGCCGGGAGCAACCACACGGCTCAGGGAAAAGCCCATGTATTTGTGATTCAAATAGTCCTAGGCTTGCTGTTTATACCTCCGCGGGCTTGGAAAAGTGCCACGCAGCCTCAGTTTCCTTCAGGGTGGTGGTTCTGACACTGGACAGTTTCGCCCCTCAGGGAAACGTTGGGAAACATCTAGAGACACTGTTGGTTGTCACAAATCAGGCGTCAGGGGGTAGAGGTCAGAGGTGCTTACAAACAAGCCACCGAGCACAGGACAGCTCCTTACCACCAAGATGAGCGGGTCCCAAGTGTCAGTAGCACTGAGGTTGAGCGCCTCTGGTCTGTGATGACCAAGTGTCCCAGTGTTCCCAGAACCGAGGGGGTTCCTGGGACATAGGACTTCCTGCGCTAAAATGGAGACAGTCCTAGGAAAGTGGGTCCTCCTTCTCTGGAAAAGGGGCCCCTCATCATCTTCCCCCACCAGGCCGCCAGGACGTTCCTGTGAGATTCTGCATGTGGAGGGCTCAGCACTCCATGGACCAAGTGCACATCACATTCACTGCACGGTGCTTCTCAGACTCCCCCTTCCTGAGGTCCTTGCTTCGAATTTTCCCTCCTTTATGCCTGGCCCTCCTCCCAAGACTCCCGGATGGAGCTCCGCCAGGAAGCTATCTTGGACCGGCCGGCCCATCTGCAGCCACCTCTCCCTCCTGGGGCTTCCTGCCATCCCCTTGTTTGTCCCATCCCGTGTCCCCGTTAGCCATCAGGTATGCTGGGGGTTAAGGGTCTTGCTTCTTTCTTCCCAGGTAGTTCAGCTCTTTGTCCTGGTGTTGTCTGACCTCCTGCCCGTGCCCCAGCCTGACTGGGGGCGCCCCAAGTGCAGGAGCCCCGTCAGGTATAGGTGCCCTGATGCCCAGCCCAGGGCCTGGCACAGACAAGAGCAAGCATCCGCTGGATACATTTCCTGAGCCCTCGCCGGGCGCCGGGTGCTGCACTCTACAGGTGCTGGAGACACCGTCTTCTCCGCCGGCCCCTCCCCTGCCCCCATCATGCGTGTCATGGGACAGGGCACCCAGCAGAGGCTCCACCCGGACCTGGGTTTTTGCAGCCTTGATAAATGTCAGGATCGGAGTCAGTAAGGTGGCAAGAAGTTCGCGGTACACAGAGCAAAAGGCTGATCACAAATAGGTCTGTGGGTGTGAGCGCATCTTGGTAAATTACATCCAGACGAAGGACGGGTTTTCTCAGAGTAAAAATGCACTTTGACCCTCAAGGGCAGAGGTGACAGCTCTGGCCTGGTGCTTCCCTGCTGTGTAGCCTTGGGCAAGTTTTTTTTAACCTCTCTGGGCCTCAGTTTCCATATCTGTAAACTAGGGATGATACTCCTGCCTCCCTTCCAGGGGAGCTGGGAGGGTCCGATGAGATAATACCGTAAAGGGCCTTCCACACAGCCAGTGCTCAGTGGATTATTAGGCTCTGCTCCGATTATCATAACTCGGAGGAGAGGCTTAGAGGCCCTGAACTCCTCTCTGCTTTCCCTTTCCATCCTGCCTCTCATCCCGCCTCCAGCCCCGTTATGCCAGGACCCCACAACAACAGACGGCAGACAGCATTGAGGCTCCTGCAGCCACATCCCGGTGGAGAGCCGGCTCTGAGCACCCGTGGTCCCCTGGACCAGGACAGGAAGCTGTGGGCCTGCCCCCCGGCACCTTGGAGAGGCCACACCAGAACCCCCACAGCATCTGCTCTGGTTCCCCCAGGCGGCCCCTGCCACACGCCCCACTATGTCCACTGCCCGCCTGCCCACCAGGAACAAGGCAAGCCTCTCTGCACGGGCGCAGGCTGGGAAGGGCGGATTTATTTACTCTTTGCCGATGCTGGTTTGTCTGTCCCCGAGGTGGAGGCCCGCCGGTTGCCCATGTTTCCTGCCTGGGTGTTCCCTGCCTGGTGCTGGACTGACTTGTCTTCCAGCCACCCCACCCGGGCCCCCTCCACCCTTGCCACAAGCTCTCCCTCCACGTCCCCTCCCCGGCCACCGGAAGTCAGACCCAGGAGCCTCTGGGGCCCCTCGGGTCTTTCTAAGCAGGAAGTTGGTCCCCGCGGGCAGCGGGCTCGGGCCAGCTCGCCCTTTGGCCCCGGTTGGGGTGGCCGCAGACAACACACTGGTCAGCCCCACGGAACACAGCCGAGCCACTGTCCTGCCGGGGGCCAGCCAGGCAACTGGGTCTACAGAGAGATGCTTTCTGCTTCTCTACCTCCGCCCATTGTTAGACAAGAGCATCCTGAACTTGGTGGTTGTGGGGGGCAGAGACCCGGCTTAAACTCCTTGACTTTGGGCTCGATGACTCAGGAAGAAACAGAGCCGCACCCCACAGTCTTGGGCGGGAAGGCCACTCTGTGGTGAGCCGTCCTCCCAAAGATGCTCTTTTTTTTTTTTTTCCCCAAATTTCAGTCTTTCCGGTAACAACCTCATGACTTTTCTTACTGTAAATTCATATCACACATAAGATTCCTTATTTAATGTACATTTTTATGCCCCCGAATCCTTTCTGCTTAAAGAAACTTAGTCTCGTCCTTACAAATCTTATCTGTGGAATCATAGATTTGACTCACTACAGAAACCACGAAACGGGTACACGTCGGTCAGCATACCGTCCATAAGGCGGTCGCTTGGGAGCAGTGGATGAGCCCCCGGGCCCGTTTCTTCTCAGACCCCTGAGATGACACAGCCTGGTGCCTTCTGAGCCACCCCCAACATCAGGAGCCCTGAAAGCTACCTGGTGTCACAGGAGCTGCGTGGGAGCCGAAGGCCGTCCGGCCCAGCTGCTACGTGAGGCCAGAGGAGTTCTGAAGTCTTGCCTGGCTCGGCTCAGGAGGCAGGCCTAGCGATGATAACCCCACGTATTAGCACGGCACTTTACAGTTTATGGAGCTCACCATGACCAGCCTAAGCTCACATGGTCAAAGAGGACGGTGCTGAGACTGACGGCCCAAGTCCCAGCATGCAGCGGCTGGCAAGCCCGGACGCTGTCTGTGTCCGGTGTCCCCGAGGCTGGTCTCTGAAGCGGTCTGAGGGGCCGTCCAAGGGGCATTGACTCGCTGGCAAAGGAGTGTGCTTCCCGTCCTTGCTCACGCTTTAGTCATCCTCAGGGTGGAAGCCTCAGCTGGGTGCTGGTGTTTAAGACCCCTCTTCTACTTGGTGGCCTTCCCCCTCCCCCCGCCAGCGCTAGAGGCTTCGGCCCAAGAGTCTCTAGCTGGAGCTTTATGACATTTGGGGCGGGCAGCATTTTCCAACGGCCCCGGGACTCCCAACATGAATCGTTCCTCTTGAGTGGGGACAGGACCCGGAGAATGTGACTTAGTTCATCAAAGGGCGTGTGTCCTGGGTGGGCCGTGACTAATCAGAGGAAACCTTACAAGAAGGCGAAGTGTCGAAGGGTGGGCTCCTGCTGGCCTGGAAGACACCGGACAGCCCTCCTGTGAACTGCTTGTGGGCGGCCACATAGGAAGGAACTGTGGGCAGTTCGGAACGCTGGGAGGTGAGGGTGGTCCTTGGCTGACAGCTAGCAAGAAAACAGATGAAGCCACACAGCCACCGCGGACTGAATTCTGCCACCACCCGCAAGTCTGGAAGAGGAGCCTCAGCCCCAGTGAGGTTTCAGCTCTGCCAACACCTTGCTCTCAGCCTGGTGAGACCCTGAGCAGAGGAACCCGCTCACCCCTGCCTGACTCCTGGCCTATGGGAACTGAGAGATAATACATTTGTGTTGCTTGAAGCTGATAAATCTGTTACACAGCAACAGGAAAGTGATACCGGGTTTTTGCTTCCCTTACACGTATTTGGGCAGGTACTTGATATTATTGGTTTTCTTTTTTTAAAATTTTTTTCATGTTTATTTATTTTTGAGAGAGAGAGAGACAGAGCGTGAGTGGGGGAGGGGCAGAGAGAGAGGGAGACACAGAATCCGACACAGGCTCCAGGCTCCGGAGCTGTCGGCACAGAGCCCGACGCGGGGCTCGAACTCAGGGAGCGTGAGACCATGACCTGAGCCGAAGTCGGATGCTTCACCGACTGAGCCACCCAGGTGCCCCATATATTATTGGTTTTCTATTTAGTGTGGACATATAATGTTTCCAAAAAATTTAAATTCATTTGATTTTTGTTTTTATTTTTTAATTTTTTCCCATTTATATATCATTATTATTTTGTTATTAAATATAATTTATTGTCAAACTGGTTTCCATACAACACCCAGTGCTCATCCCAACAGGTGCCCTCCTCAATGCCCATCACCCACTTTCCCCTCTCCCCCGCCCTCTGTTCATTCAGTTTTTGAAATCAGTGTGGCAAATTAAAATTCTTTGACATTCATACCATGAAGAGGTATATTATGTCCCCTCTCCCTGAATCCAGGGGCTGGGTGGGGGTGGCTGTGTCTGCTTCCATCAACAGAGTAAGACACAAGTGACAGGATGTGACTTTTGTGTTAGGTCATCAAAGAACATGCAGCTTCTCCTTGGTTCTTTGGGGACACTCATGCTTGAGAAGCCAGCTTTCACAGAAGACCTCTGACTATCTTGGGGCCACCATGCCGGAGACCCACGAGTTGGTGCTCTGGTCACCAGCCCAGCTGTGCTCCCAGCTGCCAGCCAACATCAGCCACCAGCCATGGGAATGAGCCAGCTCAGACGTCCAGCCCAGTCGAGCCTTCAGATGAATGCAGCCCTAGCCTTGCATACGAGGCCCCAAACAAGAAGCACCTTTCCAGGCACTTCCTGAATTCCTGACCACAACATCATGAACAAAATCAAATGGCTGTTTTGAGCTGTTGCACTTCAAGGTAATTTGGTTTTTTTAATTTTTTAAAAATGTTTTTATTTATTTTTGACACAGAGAGAGAGAGAGACAGAGCATGAGCGGGAGAGGGGCAGAGAGAGGGAGACACAGAAGCCGAAGCAGGCTCCAGGCTCCGAGCTGTCAGCACAGAGCCCGACGCGGGGCTCGAACTCACGGACCGCGAGATCATGACCTGAGCCGGAGTCGGATGCTCAACCGACTGAGCCACTCAGGTGCTCCCACCAGACAACCGTTCTAAACATGTTAGAGCATTGAAATCTATTTAAAGCCAATGGATGATATTCCCACCATCTCTATTTTCAAATAGGACACAGAGGCTCAGAGAGGTGAAGTAACTTACAGGAAGGAGGCAGAGGAGACGCTGGCACCCACACCTTTCTGAGCCCCGAGCCCAAATCCAGCACCTGTCCTGCTTCCCGGGTGCACAGGAAGACTGAGGCGGCAGAGAAGACACTCCAGGTGGGGAAACTGCAGCAGCAAAGGCTTGAAGGCTGGAACCTGCTTCCTGGAGCCTGGGGGAGGGGAGGCGAACAGGAGTGGGAGACGGGGCAGGGTATGAATGCCCGCTCAGGATGTCTGCATGCAGTTGTGACGTTTCTGGCTCTTTCGACCAGAGCCTCCCTTTCCTTGCAGGAATGTCTTTTTTTTTTTTTTTACACTGTAAATGTCTAAATACATACACGTGAGTGTGTGTGTGTGTGTGTGTGTGTGTGCACATTTTTTTTTTCACAAGGTAAATGTCTTTAATCAAAGCTGGCCCCCCTCAAAGGTATTTCGGTGTGCCAAACGTATAGAGAAGCTGGAGCCGTCTTCTGGTTCCCAGCCCACGGGTCACTTTGGCCCAGGAAGGGCTTTGTGACAGCTGGGTTTATGAGAAACAGTCTCCCTGGCGGCCTGAGACACGTGGCCCAGGAGGAGGGGCTCGAGCGCCGGCCAAGAGGCCAGGCCCTCAGGGCACAGCACCGTGGGGCCCCTTCTCCACCCCTCCTGAGACAGTCCTAGGCCTCCCGCTCTCCCGGGAGGCACAGATGAGCATTGTCTTCTAGAGCCGGAGGACGGAGGGGTGCTTCGACTTCCTGTGCAGGCGAGCCCCAGGAAGGGTATCAGACTTGTCCAAGGTTGTGCAGTCAGACCACATGCCAGACCCCTAATGCAGGGCTCCCTCCTCTGCACTGGGCTCATTCATGTTTAGCGATAAAGGATCATCAGAGCTTTAGAGTGTCCTCGGTCCTCATTTCCACTCCATTGGCAGGAGAGATACATGTGTGGGGAGATCAGTGTCCTGAGCCAAACGGCTGGGGAGGTAATGGTGGGGTTTTAGACATGGCTCTCTCCGTTCTTGGCCATACCACTGGGGCGGTAGTCTAGATCAGGTGAGCCTTAAGTGGGGTCCTGGTGATGCCTCTCAGGGGTGGGAGGATGAAAGGAATCTTAGCTGGCCATGGGAAAGCCAGGAGAAAGCCGAGGTGGGAAAAGCCAGCCTTTCCGGAGGACATCTGAGGCTCTGGGAGGAGCGTGCACGGGGAGTCGGAGGTCCAGGGTCTAGTGTGGGGAGGCCGCTGTGCCTCTCTGCGAGCGCAGACATTCGTTGAATCTACTCAGCGAATATTTGCTGAGGATCCATTTGCCTGGCTCTGGGCAAGGGAAAGGCAGAGGGGGAGACGGAGCCAACGTGGGTAGTTCCAGGAGCTCACTGACCAGCAGGGGAGAGAACAACAGATGGGAGTACTGTTACGGTGTAGAGTCTGACCAGGACCAGGAGAGAAAATGGAGAGGGCGGGCTGTGGGGGTTGGGATAGAAGCGGTGGGAGAGGAAGCTGATCAGGGGAGATGTGGAAGGGCATCCCGGCATGGCACAGCATGGACGGAAGCCTGGAGGCGGGGAGGGCAGGACGGGTGTGGCCCTGCTCAGCTGGGACAGCCCTCGGGAGGGAGTTAACATCTGGAAAGTGTGCTTGGAACCAGGCCAGAGTGGTTCATGAATGACCGGAGAAAGATTTGGGACTTTAGGCAGCAGGAGCTCTTGAAGGTTTTCGAGGCAGGACATGTCACCAAGCATGTAAAGCAGGAAGAGTCACCTCTTGAAAGTGTAATGCCCTCTTACCTCTCCAGGGCTTAGCTTCTTTTTTAAAAAAAATTTTTATCTTGTTAATGTTTATTTATTTTTGAGAGAGAGAGGGAGACAGAGTGAGAGTAGGGGAGGGGCAGAGGGAGAGGAAGACACAGAATCCGAAGCAGGCTCCAGGCTCTGAGCTGTTTGTTAGCACAGAGCCTGACACAGGGCTCGAACCCACGAACCACGAGATCATGACCTGAGCGGAAGTCAGATGCTCAATGACTGAGGCACCCAGGTGCCCCTCCAGGGTTTAGCTTCTTTATCAGTAGGTTGAGGGAACTGGACGAGGTTACAGATAGCAAATACCTGGCATACATATCACTGATTCCCAAACCGCATCCATAGCAGGCATCACTAGTCGATCCCTGCACTTTCTCCCCCTGAGCTCGGTTTAGGCTCCACCGCACCCGGGCCAGTCTCTACCATCACACGGAATTGGCCTGAAGGGTGGTGCTGACTGGCCATTTCTCAAAAAGGTGATGCCGGTGATGCTGATCGCAGTGAAGACACCTCACAGAAGAGCTTTTGTCTCGTCTTCTGGTCAACTCACCACTGGGGTCACTATTTCCGGCTGCAGAGAGACGGAGAGGCTCAACAAGGCCTTTTTGCAAAAAGCTCACATCCCGGCACCAAGGGCTTGACCCCACCTCTCGGCTAAATCCCACCGATCCCCCCCCCCAAGCCCAGACAAAGGAGGCCGATTTAGGGGGTACCTCCAGCCTTGCCACTGTCCCTTCTAGGGGCTTTCTCCCAGCCCCGGCCGTGGCCCTGGTGGTCCTAGACACGGAGTGCAAGGAGCTCCTAGACTTGGCACAGGACAGACGCCCAGTTAGTTAGAAAAACATGTGGCTTACCCTTCCCTCTCTGGGTCTTCCAGCCACCACCTTCTAATTCAATTTCCCTTAAAAAACAATGGTTTCAGCGGAGGGAGAAAGAAGATTTTCCAAAACTTCATAAAGTTTTGCAAAATAATTACCCCCCAAACTGGCAGACTCCCTCCCAGCTGGATTTGCCCCTTGCTTCTCCCTGAAGTCGCCCTCCCAGATCAGATCCTGGGCATCAGCTGGGCATGGGGTCCCCGGAGGTCACCGCCCTCCCTCCTGATTTCTCACCTCCTCTTTCAGTGAGGACTGGTCCAGCAGGCGAGGAGGGAGGAGATGGTCTGTCTGTCCCTCAAGCCCGGCCAAGGCAGGGACCAAGCCCCTGGTGGAAACTCCCTGAGCTGGCTCCACCTTCCTGGTGCCCTCGCTGCCCCCACGGATGGGACTGAGCCCCAGGGAGGGTGCATGACTGCAACGTCACGAAAGACCCTGAGCCAGAAGTAAGTGGGCAGTGAAATGCTCCCCAGTTCCTGACCCGCAGAAATTGCAACATAATAAATGTTTATTGCTTTAAGCCACTAAGTTTTGGGGTAATCTTTTACAAAGCAAAAGATAATATACCAGCCAAGCCCTCTGCCTGCAGAACTTCCTGCCACTTCTCGCTACAGCCATTTGCCGAGCTTTGTTAAGAAAATCATCTAACTCTTGGAAATAGGCAAAGAGAAGGCAACATGTCTTTTCAGTGTCACAGTGGGGCACCATTTACCAGGCTTGCCACGCGGACTTAATCATCTAGAGGGGGTGCACCTTTGACTTAGTGTATGCTGTTAAAAGACCTAACTTTAGTGGCGCCTGGGTGGCTCGGTCAGTTAAGCGTCTGACTTTGGCTCAGGTCACGATTGTTTGTGAGTTCGAGCCCTGTGTCGGGCTCTGTGCTGACAGCTCGGAGCCTGGAGCCTGCTTCACATTCTGTGTCTCCCTCTCTCTGCCCCTCCCCAGCTCACACTCTGTCTCTGTCTCTCAAAAAAAAAAAAAAAAAATAATAATAATAAATAAATAAAAACATTAAAATTTTTTTTTAAAGTCCTGACTTTGGAAGTTGTATGTTAACTTACAGATCTCTGTCTAATAGAAAACCCCGAAAGGTTGTGGATTGTTGGCCCTCTAGGACATTAACTAGTCTTGTATCTAACAGCCATTTTATTCTAACATAACTTTCTCTAGTATCTAGGAACTATTCCCCCAGTCCTCCTTCGAAACAGCATTACCATCTTACGGCTGCTCTCATAGCTGAATTAAACACATTTTTAACATTTGTTCAATCTACACTTGAGTGGGAGTCATAATTTAAAAACATACATATCTAGGGGCGCCTGGGTGGCTCAGCCAGTTAAGCGACTGACTTCGGCTCAGGTCATGATCTCACAGCTTGTGGGTTCGAGCCCCACGTCGGGCTCTGTGCCGACAGCTCAGAGCCTGGAGCCTGCTTCAGATTCTGTGTCTCCCTCTCTCTCTCTCCCCCTTCCCCCACTCACACTCTGTCTCTCTCTCTCTCTCTCTCTCTCTCAAAAAATAAATAAACATTTAGGAAAACAAAGTTTTAAAAAATATATATCTATATATACTTTGACAGCTTACACACCTCTGGGGATGGGGAGCTCACTACCTATTAAGGACCCCAGGAATCTTAGGACGGCTCTGAGAACAGGCTTAGGAGCTCTTCCTTATCCTTCTAGCTACATCCCCAGGCTCTGGTTCTTCACTGGAGGAGAACCTCAGGAAGTGAGCTGAATCCCTAACTCCCATGGCATCAACTCACCACTCAGAGCTCTATTACTGGATGCAGAGAGAAGAAGAGGCTTCTACAAGGCCAGTCAGCTTTCTGCGGAAGATTTCTCCCAGGCTTACATTCCAGCCCCAAGGGCTTTTCACTGTAGAGTACCTATTTTGTAACTAGAAAAATAAGTTATTAAATTAAGCCAAAAAAAAAAAAAAGAATGCTATCTAAATTTTGCATCTGTGAGTTGATGGAGAACGGATATGGGGGGAAGAGCCATTTATTGGCAGCGGTCTACTCTGACCCTCTGCCTACTCTCTTCTCTAGGATTTGGAGGGATCTCACTAGGCAAGATCTCACTGGTTCCCATTCTGGCCCTGTGGCTTTGGGGACGAAGGCCAAATCTCTACTACGCCCCTCTCTGTGCGGCCCGTCCCTGCACACCTCACCCTTTTGTCTCATGCCAACCTCCCCCTGGCCCCTTTCATCCCCAGGAACATTTTCACCCCCTTAAGCTCACCATGATCCCTTGCACCCCCTGGCCTTTTGTCATGCTGTCCTCTCTCCCTGTGACACAGGCTTCATCCTCCCTGCCTTGACCATTTCCCGCTTTCATGGAGGCTCTCGGAGCACCTGTACCCAGCTCCTCCCCTGCACTCATTAGGTGGCAATTTAATATTTCCCTGTGGAATGACTTGATAATGCTGGCCTTCCCCGTTGAACTGTGGGTCACAGAAGGATGGGAACCTCCTCTGCCTTGTCCTATATTTTGCCCCCCCCCCCTCCTGCCCCGCCAGGGCTCACAGTGGGCTTGGTGAGCAGTGGACACTCAGAGCCCATGGGGTGCAGGGCCTGGCAACGAAGAGGCATCCGGCAGGGTTTGCTGAGCAAATACGTAAAGGTTTCGTGGCGAGTGGTGGCGGAATGGGAGGTTAACACCTAAGTTGCTGGGCTCGAGGTCCCGGGCTCCCTCTGCGGCCCCGTGCGCCGTGGGGGCGAACTCGTTGCTTGTTGAACTGTGTGGAAGTGCCTTGGCCTTTCTCATACCCACAAGCCGTGACTCAGGTTATATGAAGAACAATCAAATGCTCCCTCTTTTTTTTTTTTTCTCTAAAGACAGCAGCTTACTAGCCACAAGAGACCTCCTGACGCCTACTCACGCCTCAGCTCAGCCAGAGGGTTTTCTTTATTTGAAAAAAACTTGTATAGAACGAGACGTAAATGCTCATTGAAAAAAAAAAAAAACAAACGTAAAATGCTACCGAAGTGTGATGAGAAAACGTGGAAGGCCTCCTGCCGGGTCGCACGCCCAGCAATAACCACCGTAACAGCGTCCACACGTGTAAAATAACCATAACAGTGATAACAGCTAACACTGACATGGGCCTCACTCTCAGGCTACTTTACATATGGAGCGTCACAAAAGCCCAGATGGTGGGTGCCTGACTTTCATCCCCGTTTCATCGATGGAGAAATGTGCTAAGAGCTTGAGTAAAGTTGCCCAACGTGGCGGGACCCCGGGACTGGAATCCAGGGAACAGGCTGGAGACTCTAGGAGCTTTTCTAGAGACTTCCTCCTTTTATGCAAGTGTCGACACGTCCCATCTTAGAGCACGGTCGTTCAAGGCTGGAGTCTGGACTTAAGCCTTGACTGCTCCTTCCCGGCTCCGTGACCTTGGACGGCTTACCAAACCCCTCCGTGCCCCGGCTTCTTCTTCATCTGTGAAATGGATGACGGCAGGGCGGTTCCACTTTTGGATGGTTGTGAGTCAGGGGAAGGAGAGTGACTGCAGCACAGTTTGGCACAGTGGTGGGTATGTTGCTGGTGTCACTGCCACCTGCTCCAGGCGTGAGCTGTTCTCCGGGCACACTTCTCGCTCCCCCCCACCCCGCAGCGAGCCGCTGTCCCAAGCCGGCAATGACCTCCCACCTCCTTCCCTTTACTGGCAGCCCAGGGCCCGAGCCCAGGCTTTCTGAGTTCTGGCAGACATTGCTTCACAAGAGCACAATGGCTGTCACCCTTGTGGCGACCGCTGCGAGCCCGGAGCCCCGCGAGGGCCTTTCTGCCCAGTGGACTAGGGCTGTCGTGGTTGAGAGCTTGGGAACCTGACGGTCCTGCGTTCAAATCTGTACTCGGGCGCTTCCCGCCGCTGCGCTGTGGACGAGAGGCTTTGCCATTCAGCCTTGCGGGGAGCTCAGAGCAGGTGCGTCGTGAGTGAAACGGGTCTCACTTTCTCATCCGTGAAGGGCGTGCGGTGAGCACCAGCCCGGGGGGATCGAGCAGACGAACTGATTTGATAGGTGCCGGTGCTCGGCCCTACACGCACCTTGTGATCTACGAGATGCCAGCTGCCAGCGTGACCTCCTTTTCTCTCCACTATAGCCTCCGAGGTAGAACTTACCAGTGAGGAAACTGAGGCTTCCTGAAGGCAGTCACTTGTCCAAAGTCATATCTCTGGCTCTGATGGCTCTGAGGTGGCCACGCCCAGCCCCACAGAAGCCAGAGGCCTTCTCTGGCCCCAGGATGCGCCCGCAGCCCCTGCTCCGGTCCCCCTCCTCCCATCACACCAGGTACCCCTTGCCATTTCTATGACACCCCTGACCCACAGGGCCACTGGGGACAGTGGGGATGGGAAGGGGAGCCAGAGGCTGCCGTTGCCAAGAGGGAGAGGCCAAGGACTGGCCAAAGGAATTCTAGACTCCCCAGATCCTGGAGTGAGAGAAGCCAACCTTCTTGAGATGGTTGGGCCCCCATTTCTGTCCAACCCTCTTCGAATACGCCCGAACCAGCCTGCCCTCTGGTCTGCCAAGCAGTCATCCAGCCTCTGCTCACACCCCCGCCAGCACAGAGCTTGCTGTCTCCTGAGGCCCCCACTGCGCCCGGGGCTGCACCCCAGCTGGTGGGAGCGCACGAGGACACAACCACAGGGGCTCCGACAGTCGGGTGGAAAAGCATCGGTTCCGAGAAAGCTCTGGGGCAAAGCCCACCGCATCCTCCCTTCGTGCCCAGGGACAATTGACCAGCTGAGGCCCCCTTCCCGGGACTGTCAACCCCACTCTTTCCACACCAGCTTGTCCAGTCCTTCCTCTGCACGGAGCGGATCTTCACACAACCAGGTTAGGTAATGCTCCCAACACCTCATGTGGGGAAAGCTAACGCTGTCCACTGATGGAGAAACTGAGGCACAGAGCAGTGAAATGGCATGCCCAAGCACCCATGGCAGTAAGTGACAGAGTTGGATACTGATCCTTACACTCGGGTGAGATGTCAGAGCCAGCAGGCCCCAGACCCAGGATCTGTTCAGGGAACTTCAACTGGCCACTCAGCTGAATCCCCGGGGGTAGGTGTAAGGGGTGCCTACCCCAAACTTAATTAAGTATATGTTTTAAAGGATCCCCAGGGAAGCCAGGATCGAGAATCACTAATGGATCCAAGCCCCATCGGTTTTTAGGTGAGGCAACAAAGGCCCAGAGAGGCCAAGTCACTTGTCCAAGGTCGCACAGCAAATCCATGGCACTAGAACTGGGTCTTGGGGTCCCTCAACCGGGCAGAACTCTGACACTTTGCAAAGTTGATGCTAAATAAACTGATTGCATTTCATTGGTCAATGTGCTGCCCACACACGCCCCTGGCTGCAGCTGCCCAGCCCCCAGCCTGATTTCTCCTCCGGATTGTCTGGGTCCTCTGCATTCAGAAGCAGAGGGAAAATCCACCAGGGAAACTGGCAGGTATGGGGTCCTCTTGCCCGTATCTGAGGGTTCGTCTTCCCCTTACCTCTCGCGAGATGGGCTGGAGGGTAAACAGAGAAGTGTTCTTTGTGGAATGGAGAGGGCCTGTATCTCTTCATAGATGCTAGGGCGAGAGGGCTGGGCAGGAGGGGGGCCCCTCTGGGGCACCCCCTGGCCAGGACTGCAGCAAGCGAGACACCTGGGATAGTGTCCAGCAACCAGGGTCATCTCACCCCTTCCATTTGCTGGTCGAGTGAACGTAGCCCGAAACCACCCCCGCAAGTAGACACCCCTCAACAAGCTGCGGCCAGTGGTTGTGTGGCCCTGGCAGGATTAGATGAGATGAGCCACGTCGGGGTCTCCCCGCAGGCAAGTCTAAGCACCTGCTGTCATCACAAGGCATCTGTGTCAGGGCCGAGTGTGAGCTTGAACCTCACTGTATGACCCTGGCTAAGTCCCTTCTTCCCCGGAAGCCTCAACTGTCTCTTCTGTAAAATGGGAAGAAGGTGATTTCTGGGGTCCCTTCCTGCCCAGCTGTTCAGGGTCGAATTTTTTTTACTGCTTTCAGAGTGTGCTGTAGTCACAAGTTTAGAGCAGACAAGGTCAAGAGCAACACCTGGAATCTGACCCTGATTCTTTCAGCACAGTCAAGGCAGACACTGCTGACTATCCTCCATGCGGGACGGGCTGGAGGGGCACATTCCCTTGGGACACAATTTGGACACCGAGGCTGGCTTCTCCTGCCTCAACTGTGCAGTGTTTTCCTGACCCGGAGCCTAGTTCTAAAACCTACCATTTGTCCAGACCTTCTGAAGCTCCCGTCTGTTAACCACCTGCTACGTGCCAGCCCTGTGATATGATGTGACTTGTTCAGAGTCTCAGTGGCAAGAACAAGCCTGACACGGAGGCCTGCGTGGCCCTGGGTTTCTGCACTTCGTCCCACACTGCCTTACTTTGCGAAAATAGTGCTAATCCTACCTTTTATAAATGCCTCACTATGCTCTTGGGAGTTTACGGCAGTTGGTTAGAAGCGTGGCCCCAGAAGCCAAACTGGCAGCGTTCAAATCCTGGCTCTAACCTTTGCTGTGTGACCTGGGGCAAGTTACTTAACTTCTCTGTGCCTCAGTTTTTACACCTGTAAAATGGCTTACTGACTTCCTTCCAAGGAGAACAGCGTAGAGAGGGAGGGGTCTGAGGGTGGGGAGAGTAACTTGACAGTGGAGAAGCCTGATAAACACCACCTCAGCTTGCCATCAAGGTCAACATCAACATGTGGTCATGTGGATAGTGTGTGCTTTTTTTTTTTTTTAATTTTTTTTTTGTAACATTTATTTATTTTTGAGACAGAGAGAGACAGAACAAGAGAGACAGAACATGAACGGGGGAGGGTCAGAGAGAGAAGGAGACACAGAATCCGAAACAGGCTCCAGGCTCTGAGCGGTCTGCACAGAGCCCAATGCGTGGCTTGAACTCACGGACCGCGAGATCATGACCTGAGCTGAAGTCGGACGCTTAACCGACTGAGCCACCCAGGCGCCCCAAAGCTTTTTTTTTTTTTTCTTTTTTTTAATGGGAATAATGATAGTTCTCACCTCCTAGGGTCATTGGAAGGATAAAATGAGTGAATGCATGCAAATTGCTTTGAACAGAACCTGGTGCATATAAAGCCCTCAGAACTGCTCGCAGTCATTATTATCATTGTTTTGGGGTGGGCACACATGCCCAGGGTGGGGGGGGGGCCAGGTAGGTCAGCAGGTCACATGATGGCAGCCAAGGTTCGCTCCCTACTTCGGGGAAACCATTTCTCCTGCGATTCTGGGAAGGCTGGACTGGCGCATCCCCGGCTGGCTTTGCTCGCCCACCCTGTCCCAGTCAGCCCGTGTGTGCTCCCCTGGGGCCAGGACGGGCAGAGGAGAGGAGCGGGCCCCAGTGGGGTGTGTGGGGGTGGGTACAGCCCCAGTCTCAGGGCCAGCGAGTCTGGGGTGAGCCTGGCCCGATCCCAGCCAGCTGGTGACCTGGAGGAAGTGAAGGCGCCGGTCTGGGCCTCCCCTTCTCGCTCAGAAAGTGGGGGTATTTGCCTCAGCCTCATATGGCCTGGCGTTGGGGTAAGTACTCAGTAAAGGGAATAGTTCTGGGCAGGGCAGGGTGGGTTTAGCGTTTCGAAAAGTGCCCTGGATTGGAACGATGCTCAGGACCGTCCATTGATTGGCATCCCCATCCCCCACCCTGCAGAACGACCCTTCCCCCGGCCTCCTTTTGGTTCCTCTCCTGCCCATGTGAGGCCAGATTGGGCTCTGAGCACAGGTGGACCCGGAACTGGGGGGCAGTTGGCTCTTCTGGTCCCATAGGAGGCAAGTCAGGAGAGAGGAGGGGCCTGGCCGCCAGCTGCTTATCCACAGGGGATAAGCCACCTCCGTGGGATAAGCACCCACCCCTTGGTGGGGCCATCCTGGGGGAGGGGGAGGGTAGCCAGACGCTGCCCCTGTCTGGGCACACCTGGAGCCGGGCAGTGGGGTGTGAAGGAGGGCTGCGTGGGGTGGAGAGCCCCATCTCCTGCCTCCAGAGGCTCCAGGGCCCCGGTCCAGAGGCTCGCGGCCCCATCTCTGTCCTAGCCTGTCCCAGCTCCTGCAGCGACACCGCTGCAGCCCTAGTCTCAGAGCTTGAAGTCCATTTGGTCATCTGGAACCAGTTCATTGCCTCGGAGGCCTTGGCCTTGACACAGACCAAGCCCTGATGCATCCGGGCACATAGCCTGGGCCACACGGAGCCCCGACCCTGGTCTCACATGGACCCATAACCACAGCCCCAGCATCCAGGCCCTAAGCAGCCATGTCGGAGATGTAGATGTGGGTCCTGGAAGGACCCAGGCCACTCACTCCCTGGGGCTGAACTGCCGGGCCAGCAGTGTCACTCCCGGACGTGGAGGCCATCCACACGGCTCCAGGACAACCTGGACACACAACTTCGTAAAGCCCTCGGCTGACCCTCGGGACACATGGGTCCTGCACCACCCCCTTGTGACCCTGGACACGTCCCACGCTTCTTGGCCTCAGTTTCCCTTTTGCCCTCTGAGGGATGAATGGATGACCTTTGAGGACCTTCCCCGTTCTGACAGTTGGTGATTCGGGAAGACGGGAAACATGAAATGCTCTTGCGGGCGTGTTTCCAGACTTTTCCTGGCTCTTATTTTCCTAGTCTGAATCCCCTCCACTCTGCTCTCCTGGCTTCAGGCTCAGAGCACAGTGCTTAGAAACAGCCCATGGGGCCACACAGACCTGGCCTCGAGACCTAGGGGGACCTCAGCAAGTTTCTTAGCCTCTCAGAGCCTCAGTCTGCTCATCTGTGAAATGGGGATTTTGAATGCTGGGAAATCTCATGCAGGTGATGAGAAGCCGGCACAGAGCCTGGCATGAGCAAAGAGTCAATGAGAGTCAGAGCCAAACGTTCCACCCTTGCATGGGGTTTCTGGGCTTTACTCGGGTCCAATGGTGACTTAAGATCCTGTAACAACTTTTTCTTCCCTTTCCCAGTGGGGAGGCTGAGGCCTAGAGAGGTCAAGCTCCTCGCTGATAGAGTGGGATCAGCATGATCCCATGGTCCCCCCCCAAAGCCTCTTCGCTGCACTCCATGGAAACCATCACAACCCTGGGCAGGCCGCCGCCTCTCTCTGAGCCTCAGTTTCCTCCTCGGTGAGAGAAGGGTGTGGGCCGGTGGGACGTCCCCCTCGGGCTCCCAGAGCTTCCCCGGCTCAGCTACTGAAGAGGACAGGAGCGTGCTGGGGTGGGAGGTTATGGCTGGATGGCAGGCCTCGAGAAACCTCTGGAATGTGGGTTTGAAAGTTTGGGGCCCGTTTTTGCTACAAGGGCCCCCCCCTCCCCTCCTTTCTTTTCATGACTTTTCACCAACTGTTTCTTCCCTTAATCCAAACCATTGTTTTTCCAGGGTAAAATTTAAATCAAAGCCACATGGTTTCCCCCAACACACACACCCTTGCCAAATGGAAGCGTGTTCTGGGCAAACAATAGCGACCCTGTTGAAGGGGACTCTGATCTCTCTGTGGGGATCACCAGGCAATAGGAAGACTTGGGGGGCTTTGAGTTGGCCGGACTGGAGTGGGCTTAGAAGTTTCCAGGCCCAAATGTGGCTCAGAACAGGGACAGAGGATGGGCCACAGTTCCTTCATTGGGAGGGCGGGCAAGAGCCCCTTTCCTGAGCCTGGGGTCTCTGCCATGGGCATATGGATGGTGCCCAGACCCCTGAGCACAAGGCGTGGGTGGGTTCACAAGGTCAGCCCAGCAGGGCTTGGCCGTTCAGGGGACTTGAAGCATGGCAGCAATGTGGTCTGGTGGGTAAGACGTCCGGACTGGGAGCCTGGTTTGTGTCTGCCTCTCGCTCACTTGCCGTGTGACTCTGGACAAGCTCCTTAACTTCTCGGAGCTTCAGTAAAATGGAGCTTTTGCCAGGCCTCTCTCTTCGGGGCTGTGGGGAGAATGATCCAGGCAAACTGAGGCCGGCACGGGGTCGCCGGAGCACGCCTGCTGCGCGGGGCAGCTCACAGAAGCAGCTCAGGAAGGTGCAGAAGTGAGGGAGTCTCGGAGAGGAAAGGAGGGAGATGCCGGGCACAGTCCCAGGACAGAAGCTAGGGAGCGGGAGGGGCGGGGAGGGGGAGGCAGGGAAGTCTAGGCACAGGGTTGCGGAGTGGGGTGGAGGGTCACAGCCCTCTGAAGGGGGCAGGCGGCTCTACTTCGGGGAGTGCAGGGGGGAGGGGTACGGGGGTGGGGAGGGACCCGGGGGAGGGGAGCAGGGAGGAGTCCTGGCCAATCCCCAGGGACCGCGCTCCAGGGGCTTCCCCAGGCCCGGCCTCTGCTTTGCATAGTCTAGCACCCCCAGGTGTGCCCATAGCTTGGAGCCCCTGGGGAAGGGCGAGGTCAGGAGAGCAGGGGGCACCCCCCCCCCCCACACACACAAAGAGTTAACCATCTGCCCCCAGGCGTATGTCTACAGAAGGCCTGGACACCTGTTGGGTGAGCACACTCATACACACAGGTCCCTGCGCCCAGGCACACAGACTGAGACAAATATGCAAATGGACAGACACTAGACTCATATGCAAAATACAGACCCAGACAGGCCGAGGCACAGCAACACATTCCACACTGGGTCCAAGCCACGTCCAGGGCTGTGCGCGCATGGAAACGCACACACGTGCACACGCGTGTGCATGCGTGCTCGCACCCTCGTGCAAAACGAGAGCCACGGAGACCTCGTACGGCACAGCTCCGAGAGGAGAGCCTCTCCCGCCCCCCCCCCCCTTATTCTCTCCACAAACACAAACGGCACCTCCCAAGAGCCAGGACACAAAACAGACACGGTCCCCACCCCTGGAACTTACATTCTAGTGAGAAAAAAAATCAATAATGCTTGTTGAAATTATTCTTCTTCTTCGCGTGGTCATGTGATTTGATTCCTTTAATCCTCACAATGACCTTCTGGAGTTGGGGGTTATCTGCCTGACAGATGAGGAAACGGGTGCCTAGAGGGGTGGTCCCAGAGCTGACAAGCAGCGGCCTCTCCCTCGGAGGGCTTGGGACGGGGCTCTCTGCCGCCCCACAGCGACCTCCACACAGTCCTGGGGACATACCCCACCCGGACATGTGACCATATCTCACCTGTGACGCTGGCCTAGCCACTGTCCTTCCGCTAAGTCCTCATCCACTGGGAGAAGTCCTTCTGCCCGTCATGCAGTAGAGGACGTGGAGTCCCCGAGAGGACAGGTGGCCTTATGAGGGGGCAGAGCTGGGCACTGCGTGCAGGACCAAGGGCTCCCTCAGCCGGAGGGTCAGAGAGAGAGGGGAGCATTTCCGGCTCCCGCCCCGCCCCCAGACCCCTCAATCAATCAGTCCAGGAAACCTCCGTGACCCTGGTTCCAGCGGCACATGGTGCTGGGCTGAGTGGCGGACCTCAGCAGGGGCCAGCCAAGCTCCAAGGGCTCCAGGCTCCGCCCCTAAAATCCAGCCGGCCCAGCCTGTGGGCTCCGCATTGCTTCCCATGTCACCTGAAGAGTCACCACCAAGCGCTGCCAGGCTGAGAGAGCCACGCTCCTTGAGCTCCAGGGCACGAGGGGACAAACATTTGGCCCCGCAAGTCCTGATCCCTTTTTCCCTGCAGCCGGGAGGTATGGGGGCATCATTCATCCAGGTCCCTTGTAAGTGATGCGTCATTTCTGGGGGCCTCTTGGCAATCACCCTCTTGTGGGGGCAATACCTGCCCTCTAGCCACTCACAACCTGTCCCAGAGTTTCTTAGTCACCCGATCAACTGGAGGAATCTTAAAAAACTCACCTCCCTGGACCCCATCCCAATCTACTAAATCGTAGTCTCTGGGCTGGAGTCTCACAATCCGCACTTTTTCCCCAAAGCCCAGAGATCTAGAGAACCTAGAGAGCCAGCACCAAGAACCCCTGGCCCAGGACCCTGATGACTGCTAGTCGTTATGTTTCTGACTTATTAATCAAAATGTTTAGTCTTATTTAATCCGGGGTCAACCCCCAAGTGATCTAGTAGGTGCTCGAGAAATGTCTGATAGTGACACCAGTGGGCTGGCCAAGGTCGTGCAGCAGAGAGGTGCAGCTGTTTTGCCACCGGCCTGCTGCGTGACCTTGGGGGCAAGCTGCCGCCCTCTCTGGGCCTTCGCTCTGATAGTTTCTAAGGGCTGACGGTGAGCCCCTCCTGGCTACCAAAGGCTGCTTAAACTTAAAAGATCACTGGGAAGTGATCTTAGTCCCAGCCTGGGATGGGACTGATTTCCCAGGCATCTCTGGGGTTTCCCCAGGTTACCCTCTGAAAAATGGGCCTAGGGCCATTGAGTCACCCTGAGCTATACTGGGCACAGCCCGGACATAGAGGGTGTTATTCCACACCTAAGGGGAGTAACCTTGGCCGGTCCCTGAACACCAGCCTGGGCCTGGGGGGCTGAGCTTGAGAGAAGCGAGGACCCCCCCGCCCCCTCCCCGTCCCCTCCCCCATCCCCTCAGGGAGGCCGAGATGGTGGGCGAGGAGCAGGTGCTCAGTCCTCCGCTTCTTAGAATCCCTGAGAGGACCCGGTGGGTGAGCTCATTTACGGGAAAGGGGGATGGGGGCTTGTTCTTCTCACCTGGCCCTCCTGGGGGGCAGCAAGTGCGTCAGCAGCCCTGGGCCCCGGCCTGCCTCCGGAAACGCCGCCCAGGGCTCAGTCACGAACCCAGGCAGGCGGGGGGGGGGGGGGGGGGGGGGGGGGGGCAGCCAGAGCACTGAGGGGAGTCAGGTGACCTGCAAGGAAGCTTGGCTGGGGGCCTGGAGGCTGCAGCGGGGTGTAGAGTGAGGTCAACTTCCCCCTTCCTTGGCTTGTACCCCTACACCCGCCTGGATGTCTCTTCAGCTGTCTGTCTGTCTGTCCTCTGTCCTCCGGCCCCCCATAGGCTCAGGACCTCTGCTGGGCCCCCCTGGTGCCTGTGAGGCCCGAGTTCCCTTCAACAGGGGCCTCCCGGGGCCTTCAGGTCAGAGTCCTGCATGCGGTGGGGTGCAGACCCCAGCCAGGGCCTGGTGGGGAGAGCCCTGTCTCCCTCCAGCACCCCCCCCTCCCTCCCCCCACCTCTCTGCAGCTATTTAAAGCAAGTGGTGGCCGTGGGAAACTTCTTCAGATGTGTGGTTTCTTCTTCTTCGGCACAGGGACAGGGCGTCTTCTCTCTCTCGGTCTGGTGACTCATCCAGAGTGAGAAAAGCCTTTTTGTTGCTTGACGCTCGCTCGAGGCTCTGTGGTCTGAGAACCTGGCCTGATGGGGCCTTCCCTCACTGGGACTCCTGGAAGAACTTGGAAGTGCCCGGAGCGGCCCTTCAGTCCCATCAGCAGACCCAGGGAGGCCAGGGGGGGCTGACACGTCGGGCCGGGGTCAGGGCCTGCCTGGCTGGGAGGGCGCCTGTCTTCGAAACTCATCGCAGCCACCGCTTCCTCCGAGAAGGTGCCCCTGGTTCCTCCAAAACCTCAGCCAATCTCCACCTGAGCGACTCAGTCCTCTGCCCTCAGTCTTCTCATCTGTGAAGTGGGGCGGTGAGGCCAAACTTACAGACCCGCACGAAGGTTAACTGCAGAACGCGTAGCATGGTATCTGACACACAGTAGGTGCCCAGTGGGTGTGGCGGATCACCAGTGAGAGTTGCCAGCATTTCCTGGGCGTTTATTTTGCGCCAAGCCCTTTGTATGAGTGATCCCATTTACTTCTGGGAAGTGCTTACTGGTATCACTCCCATTTAACAGATGAGCAAACTGAGGCACAGGGAGTCAAGTAACTTACGCATTATCTCATACCCAGTAAGGGCAAAGTGAGATGCAAACCCAGGTGATGAGACCCCAGAGCACGAGCCGTTAACCCCTGCGCCAGCCTCTCCCAGGAGCGTGGCAAGTGGTAGCTGATAAAGGTCTAGATTCTAAGAACCACGAAGAACGCTTCTGCCCAGAGCTTTGTCCGTGCTGTTCCCTCTGCTTGGAGGCTGAACCCATTCTACTTGCCTGACCGTATTCTCCTCCAGCTTGAGACCTCAGCTGGAAGGTCACTTCCTCCTGGAACCTTCCAGGATTGCCTGTTAGGTGCCCTCGTGGCACACGACACCTCCCTGCCTGCTTATCGTAACTGCCATCGAATCAAGATCAGTGCAATTTTCTGCCCGGGTCCCTTCCCAGACTGCGAGCAGCCCTAGTGTAGGGGTGAGTCTGGACTCCCATTGCTACATCCCCAGGGCGAGCACAGTTCCTAGCACACGATGGGTTCTCAAGGTTGTGGACTGAATAAGTGCCACCAAGGTGTCCAGTGGCTGGGCGGGGCATAGAGGGGCATTCACCGGGAAAGTTTTCCAGGGACTTGTCTTTTCTCTCGTAATACAGAAACCCCTTTGGTAACCTCTGGGGAAAGCAGTCCCTTAGACCTGCCACTCCATAAGGTTTGGGGGGAGACAGGAGGGTCCCAGGGGGGTTTTGCAGGAGACCCAATTTCTCAGGACAGCCGGTGGCCTCCCCTCCGTGGATCTGGGCCTCCCAGGTCATTTGCTTATGGCCCTGGAGCATCGTGGAGGTAAGAGGGAGGGACACCCCCTCTTGTGCCCCCACCACTCCCTCCTGGAGGTCCAGAGGTCACCAGGGTCAGGGCAAATGGTGCACATCAGAGGTGGGTTTGGGGTCCGAGAGACGTTCCAGGGAAGAGGCGAGCACAGGGTCTTGGGTCTCCAGGGTGTGAGGGGAGCCGGGCGCCCTGAGTGATGGAGCCGAGAGGGAGGCTGGGCTGCCCCGGCTGAAGGAGCAGCAGCTGCTGTCTGCTGATCTCTGGTGGGTGCGTGGAGAACTGCCACGAACGCAGAAAGTTGGGGCCTCAGACGTGGACCGGGGGAGCAGAGGCTGCATAGAACCCACGCCAGTGGGGGGCCGGCAGTGGGTGGGGGGCAGCCCATCTGACCACAGGAGCAGCTGTGTCAGCCAAGGGGCCGCCTTTCTGTCCACGGAAGGGGCCGTAGCCACACCAGCCACCAGTGGGTGTCACTGCACCAGCAACCCACCAGGTAGGGACTGTGCAGAGGCCCAGAGCGGCCACACCAGCAAGAGTAGCACAACTGACCACAGAAGCAAATGTTCCCCCTTTGACACCAAATGCTCTATGTTGCGTGCAGATGCTGGGGCTTTGGCCACCGCTGTTCCCTCCTTCCTGGGGCTCTGGCTGCCTTGCAGGCCTTGCAAGAGTCAATGCGGGCCCATGGAGGCAGGAGGACCGTGGGCACGAGGGGAAACCGCTGCTGGGGAGCTGGGGGTGGCAGGGGAGAAGCCCGGGCTACTGGACAGGGTGGGGGATGGGGAGGGGGGGTGGGGAACGCAGGGCCGCCTTGGGCATTGGCGTCACCGCCTCCTCCCTCTGGTCCTCCCCTTGCCCCGAGCACAGATGAGAGCTCAGGGCCTTGGGAAGCCGGCAGACTGGAAAGCTGAGGATCCCGGAACCTGAAGCCCCAGCCACAGGCTTGTCACTTGGGTGAGATCTTCCCCATCCCTCGGATGCTCTTGGAAGAAGGGGGAGGAAGGGCGCAGCGCAGTGAGTAGCTGCAAAGAGAAACAGGGCACGGGGAGTGGAGATAGCTGGCCTGAGCGGGCCCCTCGTCTCTCAGGGCCTCGGTCTCTGTAACACTAGACGCTTGGCCTCACCGTCCCGAGCACTCTCCCAGCTGGTGGCTCGAGAATAGGAGGGATGAGACCTTTGCAGCTCCATTACCCCACATGGACTCGGGGTACCCCACAGCGACTCGGGAGGGTGGGGGAGGGGAACGTCACTCGACAGGGGGTACAGACGAGTTCCGGGGGCTCAGGCACGTGGGGATGGACAGAAGGCTGTGCAGCTGAGCCCCCCACCCCCACCCCGGCGTCCCTTCTTGCTGAAACGCTCAGACACAGGAAGAGCAGTCTTCTCCCAGGCCGCAGCTGCCTACCTCATGTGGAAAGCCACAGATTCACCGAAAACCCAGGTCCCTGCCCTGTCCATTTCCGACTCCCTGTGCCGGCCTCAAAATCGAAGGTGTCTCCGCACTGCACAGAAGGGAAGGCTGAGGCCAGCAAGGGCAAAGGACTTGTCTGAGCCCCCGCCCCCCGCTCCCCCCAGGAGACCATGTCTGAGCAGGGACTAGAATCGAGGTATCTTAACTTGTGATTCTCTGGCCTGGTTCCCCGCCCCCGACCACCATCACCACTACCACCAAAAGTAAAGATTTATCAAGGGCTCCAGAAATTAGCTCTGGTCCATCTGGGGCCTGCTCAGATATGTGCCCAGCCAGGTCGGACTCCTTCGTTGCAACCCCTTGCCTTAGGGTTCAGCCTTGCCAGCCCTAGGGTCCCAGGTGCTGCCCCGCTCTTCTGTTACCTGAACAGCTTCCTGGAAAGCCCTGGAGAGGCCGGGCCAGAGCCGAGCGCCAAAGCTCTGCCAGGCCTTAGCGAGGCCAGCAGCTGCCTTCTGAGATCAGCCTAAGGAGGACGCGTCCGCAGTTGTCCCTTTACGTTTGCAGAGCCAGAACTTATCCTCCCTGAGCTTACCACCTCACAGCAGCCCCCGGACAGACAAGAAGCCAGAGGCACCTGCTTGGCTAAAACACCATGACCGACCTCAGCTCCTCTCCTCTTGGGCACTGGGTTCAGGGGGCTGCGTTATTTAAGGGCAGAAATGCTCCAGAGAAAGTGCCCTGTGGATCCCAGAAGGGGAGTTTGCAAAGGACTCTGAGGCACTGGGGAGCTGGGGGCCAGTAGGGGTGAGACATCCATCCAAGGTCACATAGTGAGTTTGGGCAGGGCTGGTAGGGGAGATCTATCTGCTGTCCCCAACCCAGAACCTGGCTCTGATCAGACAGCTGGGCTGACCCAAGGCCCGGCTGGTGCATGACCCCAGGGTGGTCCATGCAGGTGAGGCTGGGAGTCTCCATCCACGGCTCGGAAGCCCATCAGGTTCAGAGCACCCCCAGCCCCAGGGAAATCCCAAAGGCAGACAGTTGTGGGAATGAAAGGCCCCCTCCCCACCCCACTTACACACCCTCTGCCCTTTTGCATAAGACTGGGAACGTCTGACCTGGAGCCCTGGCCGGATTCTAGTCCGGCCCAGGCAAAAAATTTCCCTCGCAGTTTGGAATAGACCATGGTCATCACTTCCTGGACCCAAGGGGAGGTGAGGGTCAGGCAGGGGACTGGAAAAGGGGTGACCCCACCATCAGGCTCACAGGGACATGAGTTGGGGGAGGGGGGGCATTGGCATGAGAGTCTGCACACTGAGGGTCTAATCCTGGCCGGGCTACAGATTCACTGTGTGACTTCCAGCAAGTTCCTCTCCTCTCTGCTCATCTAAAACGAATGTTGCCTCACGGCTCTTCCTGTCAGGGCATCTGTGGCTCTGAATACTTGACTCTCTTAGCAAATAGAAGAGACACAAAGGAGACTGAGGCAGTAGGTGTTGGGAAGGCGTGGGGCTTTGGGCCACAGAGATCTAAGATCAAATTCTGGCTCTGCCAGGTATTTGCTGTGTGGCCTTGGGCAAGTGACTTGGCCTCTCTGAGCCCCCATCTCTGCCCCCATGACACTGATAATCACGTGATTTAGGCCCTTCCTCTCTGCCACTTCTCCAAGCCGTCCCTCACAGACAACCCCAGCCGCCCGTGGGGTAGGGGATCTTACTACCCCTTGCAGGAGACGAGGGAACAAGTCTTGGTGGACTGGGATCTGAACCCCGACTGTCTGACTCCAAATTCCAGGGTCTTTAGCACCTGCTACGCAAGGGGGGGTCATTGTGAAGATGAAAGGACAGCATTTGAGCCACGTGCCTCACTCACTGTGCTCAGCAATGGAAGTGACTATCATCTTATTATTTCTGTTCATCTCGCTCTGCTTTTCCTGATTAATGCTGTGACCCTGCTTCCTGAGATCAAGCGACCGTCTACTGCTTCTCTCTGGAGTGCCCGCCTGCCCCCGATCTGGGAGACTCGTGCTGCCCTCTCTGCCCTCCAGCCCACAGGGCTGTGCCCCCTCGTGGGGCAGGGGGCTGGGGAGGCCGGTTGGAGGACAGGCCACTTGCCCCAGACCGCACAGCGGCTCTCAGCCCATGGAGCCGCCAGCCATCCTTTGGGGTCAAGTACATCCAGGAGTGCACTGGAAACTTAAGCAGGTGTGGGGAATGGGGCAGTGAGAGTTCAAGGCAGGGTTGCAGAGGACCCACTGGCCGGGAGGGTTTGCATCCTCACCTATCTGCTGAGTCCTTAAGGTACCCCTCGGCTCTATGTTGAGTACTGGGGTTTGAAATTTAGACAGAGAAAATTAAGGTTTTGTTCCCCACCCCGCCCCCCCACCGAGATTCTTCCCTGTACCCTCTCCCTCGGCTGGCTTGTTTGCTTGTTCGTTCATTTGTTCAGGCAGCAAGCATTTATTGAGCACCTACTGGCTGCTGGCACCCATGAGCCCACCTGAATCCTGGCATGTGACCCAGCTGAGCCTGCCCCGTCGATGTCCCTGCTCTGCCCCCCTCTCCTCGACTCTCCTGTTCCTCCTCCATCAGGCCGAGGGGTGGGGGAGCCGGGGTGGAACTCAGAGGGTCGCGGTTGTCACCAAGAGGGAGACTGGCTGGTGGTCTTCAGCTGTGAAGTCGGCTTTGGTTTTTCGGTTGAGAATCACACCCACACTCGCAACCTGTGGGAAGGAAGGTGACTGGGGCCAGATTCTGTGTTTTCGGGAAACACCACAGGGTGGTGAAAGGTTTTCCAGGCCCTAACCTCAAGCCAAACAGGCAAGATTTTAATCACTGAACGGTCATCAGGTGTCTCCTGTGACAAGAGAAACGCCCTCGGCACGGAGGCCCCCGCCACTTACAGAGAGCACAGCAGGACGTGCGTGGAACGCTGGCTGTGCCAAACACTTTCCGTGCATTTGCCCACGTAGTTCTCAAACCTGTCCCATGACAGGTGTGATTCTCACTTAACAGACGGGAGAGCCAAGGCTCAGAGCTGTCAAGGGACACGCTATGGCCACGCAGCCAGTAACTCAGATCTGCCCCCGCCAAAGCTCAATTTCTGAGTTGCTAGGCCACAAATTCCTGTGTTCCTGGTGCCCACCTGATTCCACACCCGCAGTGCCCCAGGAGCACTGCATGGCCTGGCAGCACCTGGTGATAAGCCAGGAAGAGGAGCCTGTGGACCACGCTCGGCCCCTGCTCAGGAAATTGTCTGTTGACAGATGATCCTATTTTCATAAAAACAAAACTGTGGCTAAATGTGCACAAAATGGATACTTGAAAAGAAAGAAAGAAAGAAAGAAAGAAAGAAAGAAAGAAAGAAGAAAGAAAGGAGGGAGGGAAGAAAGAAAGAAAGGAGGGAAGAAACAAAGGAGGGAAGAAAGGAAGGAAGAAAGAAAGAAAGGAAGGAAGGAAGAGAGGAAGGAAGAAAGGAAGGAGGGAGGGAAGAAAGAAAGGAATGAAGAAAGAAAGAAAGAAAGGAAGGAAGAAAGAAAGGAAGGAAGGAAGAAAGGAAGGAAGAAAGGAAGGAGGGAGGGAAGAAAGAAAGGAATGAAGAAAGAAAGAAAGGAAGTAAGAAAGAAAGGAGGGAGGGAGGGAAGAAAGAAAAAGAAAAAAAGAAAGAAAGGAGGGAAGAAAGAAAGAAAGAAAGAAAGGAGGGAGGGAAGAAAGAAAGAAAGGAAGGAAGAAAGAAAGGAGGGAAGAAAGAAAGAAAGAAAGAAAGAAGGAAATAAAGGAAGGAAGAAAGAAAGGAGGGAGGGAAGAAAAGAAAGAAGGGAGGGAGGGAAGAAAGAAAGAAAGGAAGGAAGGAAGAAAGGAAGGAG